>NC_082724.1:59193716-59509625 GCF_030144855.1 Hypanus sabinus | reverse complement strand
CAAAGGTCAATATGTAGCGGTGTGCTACATGCAGCGCTAAAATTACGACACGGAGTCGGTAACTGCAGTCGAAGAAAAAAACTTTATTCGAAATCCCCAGCCTCACTTTTAAGCCTCCCTCAACCTGCCCCCCGTGGCGCAGAGGCTCCAAAGCTCTGTGCTCGCAAATCCCCGCAGGCTATCTCCCTTAGCCGGAACGCTGGCTAATTGTGAGCCGGTTCGGATGTGCCAGGAAATGGGTCGCCACAAATGTATATAGAGTGCGTCATCTATTGGGAAAACGCCAGAATTGCGGGGAAAAAACGTTAACAAGGTTTATTAATATAATTTCATCAAGTTCTGCGGGCCGGATTAAAAAGCATATGGCCCACGGGCCATAGTTTGCCCATGCCTGGATTAAACTCTCCAGCTACATGGCCACTTCTGGGGTGGTATCCTGTAGCCACGATTCCATCAGGATCGAGTGCTCATGTTGATTCAGTTGCAGACACAGGTAATCTAGTTTATTTTCTAGCAATCAAGTATTTTAGGCAGGAGCTTTGGAATATCTGTTATTGGGCAAATCCACATCTGACATCTGAAGGGGATTTAAGAATGAACTGTATAGAGTGTGGGACAGGAATGCCCTAGTAGGAAGGAAGGACAAGTGCAGCAAAGGCAGGGAACCTTGAATATTTTGCAAGGTGGTGAACAAAAAAGACACAGTGCATTTAAAAACAAAAATTAAACTGAGTCTTTGAGCATTAATAAAGAAGCTAGAAAAGAACTCAACAGGAGAGCCAGGAAGTGCCATGAAAAGTGGTTGGCAAGTAGGATTATAGAGAATCCCAAGACATTCTGTACATACGTGAGAACATGGGTGTAACTAGGGAGATGGTAGGACTCCTCAAGGATCCTCCTGCTTGGAGGCAGAAGGACTTGGGTGAAGTCCAAAATGAGTACTCTGCATCCGTATTTACCAAGGAGAGGGTCATGGAGAATATGGAGATCGGTGTGCAGCATGTTAATTTGTTAGGAATTTTGGGTAAAGAGGAAGGGCTGGACTTCTTAATAAACATTGAGGTGGATGTGTCTGAAGAGCCTCATGAGAGACACTGGGTCACTGAGTGCTGAGTGATCAGATTGCTGGAGCTCTGATCGATATCTTTGTGTCCTCTCTAGTCACAGGTGAGTTCCTGGAGGACTACCAAGTAGCTAATGTTACACTTTTCGAGAAAGGAATTAGGATATTACTGGAAGCTGTAGATAAGTGAATCTCATGTCAGTGATATTGAAGCTATTGGAGAGGAATCTTAAGGGTAGGAAATATGTTAGGATTTGGATAACCATGGCCAAATTAGTGACAGTCAGTGTAATCTTTATGGGGCAAGTCATGTCTTCCTAGCATGTATTGAGATGTTTTAGGAGGTGGCAAAGGTAATTGATGATGGTAGAACAATGGATGTTGTCTACGTGGATTTTAGCAAGGAGTTTGACAAGGTCATTTACAGTAGGCTCATCCAGGAAATGAAGATGCATGGGATCAACAGTAACTTAGCCATTTGGATTCAGAATTGGCATGCCTGTAGAAGACAGAAGATGGTGGTCTTATTCTGGCTAGAAGTTCCTGACTAGTGGTGTTCCATGGGGGCCTCTGGTGTTTGTGATCTCTGTAAATCACCTGGATGAAAATGTAGATGGATGGGTTAGTAACTTCACAGACAATGCAAAGATTGGTTGTATTGTGGATAGTGCAGAAGATTGGCATAGGATATAGATCAATTGCAGATATGGACAGGGAAAAGGCAGATGTAGTTTAATGCAGTTAAATGTAAGGCATTGTACCTTGTTAGGGCAAATGTAAAGGGAAAGTACACAGTTAACTGTGATCTTTAACAGTGCTGATGTACAGAGGGATCTTAAGAGTCCAAGTCCTTAAACCTGAAAGTGGCTGCACAGGTTGACTCCATTCTATCCCCTTGGTGGAGAATATTCTGACTGGCTGCGTCACCATCTGGTATAACATCATCGGGAAGGATGTACAGAAGCCTGGAGTCATTTACTCAGCCTTTCAGGAACAGCTTTTTTCCCTCTGCCATCCGATTTCTAAATCACATTGAACCCACGAACACTACCTTACTACTTTTTTATTTCTGTTTTTGCACTGTATATAATTTAACTGTTTAATATACATATGTAGCGGTGTGCTACAAACAGCGCTAAAATTACGACACGGAGTCGGTAACTGCAGTCGAAGGAAAAACTTTATTCGAAAACTTCAGCCTCACTTTTAAGCCTCTGTCAACCGGCCCCCCATGGCGAAGAGGCTCCAAAGCTCTGTGCTCGCAAACCCCCGTAGGCTATCTAATTGTGAGTCGGTTCGCATACGCTAGGAAATGAGCCGCCACATAACCCCCCCCCAGAACCGGCGATACACCCCCCAATGTCCACAGCCTGGGCCAGAACCTGCTTGGGAGGTCGGCCTCTGCGCCGAGGCGCCGGAAACTCGGCCGGTTGCGCCAGGTCCACATGGGCCGGCTTGAGGCGGTCCACCGTGAAAACCTCCTCCTTCCCCCCAACGTCCAGCACGAACGTGGACCCGTTGTTCCGGAGCACCGTAAACGGCCCCTCGTATGGCCGCTGCAGCGGTGGCCGATGCCCGCCCCTTCGTACAAACACAAACTTACAGTTCCGTAGGTCTTTGGGTACGCAGGTCGGGTGCCGCCCATGCTGTGAAGTGGGTATGGGGGCCAGGTTACCGAGCTTCTCGCGAAGTCTGCCCAGGACTGCAGCGGGTTCTTCCTCTTGCCCCCTCGGGGCTGGTAGGAACTCCCCGGGGACGGCCAGGGGCGCGCCGTATACCAACTCGGCCGACGAGGCGTGCAGGTCGTCCTTGGGCGCTGTGCGGATGCCGAGAAGGACCCAGGGAAGCTCGTCCGCCCAGTTGGCTCCTCGCAGGCGGGCCATGAGGGCCGACTTCAGGTGACGGTGGAAACGCTCCACTAGCCCGTTCGACTGTGGGTGGTAGGCAGTGGTGTGGTGCAGCTGAGTCCCCAAAAGGCTGGCCATAGCTGACCACAGGCTGGAGGTGAACTGGGCGCCTCTGTCGGAGGTAATGTGGGCTGGTACACCAAAGCGGGATATCCAGGTGGCGATCAGGGATCGGGCGCAAGATTCGGAGGTGGTGTCGGTGAGCGGGACCGCCTCTGGCCATCTTGTGAACCGGTCCACGATAGTCAGGAGGTAACGCGCTCCGCGCGACACTGGCAGGGGGCCCACGATATCCACATGAATGTGGTCGAAACGCCGGTGGGCGGGATGGAACTGCTGCGGTGGGGCTTTGGTGTGCCGCTGAACCTTGGCCGTCTGGCAGTGCATGCACGTCCTGGCCCATTCACTGACCTGTTTGCGGAGTCCGTGCCAAACGAACCTGCTGGAAACCATCCGGACAGTTGTCCGGATGGAGGGATGCGCCAAGTTATGAATGGAGTCGAAAACACGTCGCCGCCAGGCTGCGGGGACGACCGGACGGGGCTGGTTGGTGGCGACGTCACAGAGTAGGGTCCTCTCACCTGGGCCCACGGGGAGGTCCTGGAGCTGCAAACCAGAGACTGCAGTCCTGTAACTCGGAATCTCCTCATCTACCTGCTGTGCCTCTGCCAGTGCCTCAAAGTCTACCCCTTGGGAAAGGGCATGAACGGTAGGGCGAGAGAGCGCATCCGCCACGACATTGTCCTTACCCGAGACGTGCCGGACATCCGTTGTGTATTCAGAGATGTAGGACAGGTGGCGTTGCTGGCGGGATGACCAGGGGTCGGATGCTTTCGTAAACGCAAAGGTAAGCGGTTTGTGGTCCGTGAACGCGGTGAAGGGCCGACCTTCTAGGAAGTACCTGAAATGCCGGATTGCCAGGTAGAGCGCCAACAGTTCCCGGTCAAAAGCACTGTACTTGAGCTCGGGTGGCCGCAGGTGTTTGCTGAAAAACGCCAGGGGTTGCCAGCGACCTGCGATGAGCTGCTCCAGCACCCCACCGACTGCCGTGTTTGATGCGTCCACTGTGAAGGCGGTAGGGGTGTCCATTCTGGGATGTACTAGCATTGCGGCGTCAGCCAAAGCTTCCTTCGTTTGAATGAAAGCGGCGGCGGACTCCTCGTCCCAGGTAATGTCCTTGCTCGGACCCGACATCAGGGCGAACAGGGGGCGCATGATCCGGGCAGCTGAAGGGAGGAAGCGGCGGTAGAAATTGACCATACCTACGAATTCCTGAAGGCCTTTGACCGTGGTGGGTCGGGGGAAGTGGCGGACCGCATCTACCTTAGCGGGCAGAGGGGTTGCCCCGTCTTTAGTAATCCTGTG
Organism: Hypanus sabinus; assembly: GCF_030144855.1. Classification (NCBI taxonomy): domain Eukaryota; kingdom Metazoa; phylum Chordata; class Chondrichthyes; order Myliobatiformes; family Dasyatidae; genus Hypanus; species Hypanus sabinus. The sequence continues at coordinate 59,505,290 of NC_082724.1, read as the reverse complement.
GCCCAGGAAGTCAATGGTATCAAGTCCGAACTGGCATTTGGCAGGGTTGATTGTAAGACCGTACTCACTCAGTCGGGCGCAGAGTTGACGGAGGTGGGACAGATGCTCCTGACGACTGCCGCTGGCTATGAGGATGTCATCCAAATAGATGAACGCGAAGTCCAGGTCCCGTCCCACCGCGTCCATTAACCGCTGGAACGTCTGTGCGGCATTCTTCAGGCCGAACGGCATGCGGAGGAACTCGAAGAGGCCAAACGGGGTGATGAGAGCCGTCTTGGGGACGTCGTCAGGATGCATCGGGATTTGATGGTACCCTCGGACAAGGTCGACCTTGGAGAAGATCCGGGCGCCGTGCAGGTTTGCCGCAAAGTCCTGAATGTGCGGCACAGGGTAGCGGTCCGGTGTGGTAGCCTCGTTCAGCCTGCGGTAGTCGCCGCACGGTCTCCAGCCCCCCGTCGCTTTGGGCACCATGTGCAGGGGGGAAGCCCAGGGGCTGTCGGACCGCCGGATGATCCCCAATTCCTCCATTCTCTGGAACTCCTCCTTCGCCAGTCGGAGCTTGTCCGGGGGAAGCCGCCGAGCACGGGCATGGAGGGGTGGTCCCTGTGTCGGGATGTGGTGCTGTACGCCGTGCCTGGGCATGGCTGCTGTGAACTGCGGTGCCAGAACCGATGGGAACTCCGCCAGGACCCTGGTGAAGTCGTTGTCGGACAGCGTGATGGAGCCGAGGTGAGGGGCTGGCAACTGGGCCGCGCCCAGGGAGAACGTCTGAAAGGTCTCGGCGTGTACCAGTCTCTTCCTGGGCAGGTCAACCAGCAGGCTGTGAGCTCGCAAAAAATCCGCACCCAGAAGCGGTTGGGCTACGGCGGCCAGTGTGAAGTCCCACGTGAACTGGCTGGGGCCGAACTGTAGCTGCACCTGACGGGTGCCATAGGTCCTTACTGTGCTGCCATTCACGGCCCTCAGGGGGGGACCCGGTGCCCTGCTGCGAGGGTCGTAACTTGTCGGAGGTAAAACGCTGACCTCAGCCCCAGTATCGACCAAAAAGCGGCGTCCCGACCTGCTATCCCACACATACAGGAGGCTATCCCGATGGCCAGCCGCCGTAGCCATCAGCGGCGGCTGGCCCTGGCGTTTCCCGGGAACTTGCAGGGCGGGCGGCAACGGCGGGCTTCTGCGCCCCACCGCTGGTGGTAGAAGCACCAGTGGTCATTGGGCCGGGGGTTAGTGGGCTCTGCGGCCGGGCCTGGACTGGTTTGCTGCCGGGAGCGTGGCTGGGTGATCTGTGCGATGGACGCCCCGCTCACCTGTTTGGCGTTCCACAGCAAGTCCGCCCGGGCTGCCACCTTCCGGGGGTCACTGAAATCCGCGTCGGACAGCAGCAGGCGTATGTCCTCGGGCAGCTGCTCCAGGAATGCCTGCTCAAACATGAGGCCTGTGTGTCCCTCGGCCAGAGACAACATCTCGTTCATTAAAGCCGATGGAGGTCTGTCGCCCAAGCCATCCAGGTGCAGTAAACGGGCAGCCCGCTCGCGCCGTGAGAGTCCGAAAGTCCTGAGGAGCAGGGCTTTGAATTCCGTGTACTTGCCGTCTGCCAGGGGCGACTGTACGAACTCCGCGACCTGGGCAGCTGTGTCCTGGTCGAGGGAGCCCACCACGTAGTAGTAGCGGGTGTCTTCTGAGGTGATCCGGCGAACGTGGAATTGGGCTTCGGCTTGCTGGAACCATAGGTCCGGGCGCTGTGTCCAGAAACCCGGCAGTTTCAACGAAACCGCATGAACAGAGGCGGCGTCGGTCATTTCTGGTCCAAAAATCGTTTGGACCGTCGGGGTCACCAATTGTAGCGGTGTGCTACAAACAGCGCTAAAATTACGACACGGAGTCGGTAACTGCAGTCGAAGGAAAAACTTTATTCGAAAACTTCAGCCTCACTTTTAAGCCTCTGTCAACCGGCCCCCCATGGCGAAGAGGCTCCAAAGCTCTGTGCTCGCAAACCCCCGTAGGCTATCTAATTGTGAGTCGGTTCGCATACGCTAGGAAATGAGCCGCCACACATATATACTTACTGTAGTTCAGTTTTTTCTCTATATTTATCATGTATTGTATATTGCCACAAGTTAGCAAATTTCACAATATCTGCTGCTGTTATTAAACCTGATTCTTATTGAGATTCAGTCCCTTCTCACCCACATCTACAATTCTACAAGTATGTGAAGAGCAAGAGGATAAGATGTGAGAGAATAGGACCAATCAAGTGTGACAATGGAAAAGTGTGTATGGAACCGGAGGAGATAGCAGAGGTACTTAATGAATACTTTGCTTCAGTATTCACTACAGAAAAGGATCTTCGCGATTGATGGGATGTCTTACAGTGGATTGAGAAGCTTGAGCATATAGACAATAAGAAAGAGGGTGTGCTGGAGATTTTGGAAAGCATCAAGGTGGATAGGTCTCCGGGACCTGATGAGGTGTACCCCAGGCTACTGTGGGAGGTGAGGGAGGAGATTGCTGAGCCTCTGGAAATGATCTTTGTATCATCAATGGGGACGGGAGAGCTTCCAGAGAATTGGAGGGTTGCAGATGTTATTCAAGAAAGAGAGTAGAGATAGCCCAGTAAATTATAAACCAGTGAGTCTTACTTCAGTGGTTGGTAAATTGATGGAAAAGATCCTGAGAGCCAGGATTAATGAACATTTGGAGAGGCATAATATGATTAGGAATAGTCAGCATGGCTTTGTCAAGGGCAGGTCATACCTTATGAGCCTGATTGAAGTTTTTGAGGATGTGACTAAACACATTGATGAAGTTAGAGCAGTAGATGTACTGTATATGGATTTCAGCAAGGCATTTGACAAGGTACCCCATGCAAGGCTTATTGAGAAAGTAAGGAGGCATGGGATCCAAGGGGACATTGCTTTGTGGATCCAGAACTGGCTTGCCCATAGAAGGCAAAGAGTGGTTGCAGACAGGTCATATTTTGCATGGAGATCAATTACTAGTGGTGTGCCTCAGGGATCTTTTCTGGGACCTCTTTTCTTTTGTGATTTTTATAAGTGACCTGGATGAGGAAGTGGAGGGATGGGTTTGTAAGTTTGCTGATGACACAAAGGTTGGGGGTGTTGTGGATAGTGTGGAGGGCTGTCAGAGGTTGTAGCAGGACATTGATAGGATGCAAAACTGGGCTGAGAAGTGGCAGATGGAGTTCAAGTGTGAAGTGTGAAGTGATTCATTTTGGTAGGTCAAATATGATGGCAGAATATGGTATTAATGGTAAGACTCTTGGCAGTGTGGAGGATCAGAGGGATCTTGAGGTCTGAGTCCTTAGGACACTCAGAGCTGCTGCGCATGTTGACTCTGTGGTTAAGAAGGCATACGGTTCATTGGCCTTCATCAACTGTGGGATTGAGTTTAAGAGCTGAGAGGTGATGTTACAGCTTTATAGGATCCTGGTCAGACCCCACTTGGAGTACTGTGCTCATTTCTGGTTGCCTCACTACAGGAAGAATGTGGAAACTATAGAAAGGGTACAGAGGAGATTTACAAGGATGGTGCCTGGATTGGGGAGCATGCTTTACGAGAATAGGTTGAATGAACTTGGCCTTTTCTCCTTGAAGCAACAGAGGATGAGAAGTGACATGACAGAGATGATGAGAGGCGTTGATTGTGTGGATAGTCAGAGGCCTTTTCCCATGGCTGAAATGGCTAACACAAGAGGGCACAGTTTTAAGGTGCTTGGGAGTAGGTACAGAGGAGATGTCAGGGGTAAGGTTTTTCATGTAGAGAGTGGTGATTGCGTGGAATGCGCTGCCAGCGACGGTGGTGGAGGCGGATACGATAGGGTCTTTTAAGAGACTCCTGGATAAGTACATGGAGCTAGGAAAAATAGAGGGCTATGGGTAACCCTAGGTAATTTCTAAAGTACAGCTTTGTGGGCTGAAGGGCCTGTGTTGTGCTGTAGGTTTTCTATGTTTTTGCATCTTCACACTTCTCATCATCTCACCTGCACCTGCACACTTCTCAGGCTCTCCGTCTCCTCAGCAGCTTTCAGTTCCCTGGCCCTGACTGCCTTGGATGTGCAGACGATATACACTTATTTCTTGACAAAAGAACCAACCAGTTCCCCTCCATCTGACTCGACCTCACCCTCAACAATTTTTCTTTCAGCTCATCCCACTTTTTCCATGGACCCCTGCTATGCAGCCTCTGCATTGGCTACATAGAACATAAATGCCGAAGCCTTTCCTGGTAATACTCCCAACTCTTCCTCTGTTACATTAACTATTGCATTGCTGCTGCTTCATGCGCCCATGCTGAGCTTGTCATTATAATCAGCTTTGCCTCTGAGTTCCATCCTGCCCTTAAATTCACTTGGTCCATTTCTGACACCTCCCTCCCCTTTCTCTGTGTCCAACTCTGGAGACAAACTGTCAACTGACATCTTTTATAAACCTTCCAATTCCCATGGTTATCTTGACTATCTCTCTTTCCATCCTGTCTCCTGTAAAAATGCTATTCCCTTTTCTCAGTTCCTTTGACTCCGCCACATTGTTCTCAGGATGTGGCCTTCCTTTCCAAGACATCAGAGATGTCCTCCTTCTTCAAAGAATGGGTTTCCCTTCCTTCCCCTATTGATGCTGCCCTCACCCACATTGTCTCCATTTCCTGAACATCTGCTCTCACCCCCATCTTTTTGCTGCCTTAGCAGAGATTGAGTTCCTCTTGGCCTTACTGACCACCCCATGGGCCTCCGCATCCATCGCATCATTCCCTGCAAATTCCACTATCTCCAAAAGGATCCTACCACTAAACATAGCTTTACCTTCCCCCCTTTGCTTTCCACAGGGATCACTCCCTCCATAATCTCCTTGTCTATTCATCCCTTCCCACTAATCTTCCTCCTGGCACTTCTCCCTGCAGGTGGCCTAAGTGCTACACATGCCTGTACACCTCCTCCCTCACCTCCATCCAGGGCTCCAAACAGTCCGTCCAGGTGAGGTGATACTGCGGACCAGCGCTCCCAGTGCTGCCTCTTCTGCTTTGGTGAGACCCGTCATAAATTGGGGGACTGCTTCATCGAGCACCTACACTCTATCTGCCAAAAGCAGAAATTCCCAGTGGCCAAACATTTTAATTCCCATTCCCATTCCAACATGTTGCTCCATGGCTTCCTCTTGTGCCAAGAAGAGGCCACTCTCAGATTGGAGGAGCAACATCTTACATTCAAGCTGGATAGCCTCCAACCTGATGGCAGGAATATCAATTTCTCTTTCTGGTTAAAAAAAATTCCCTCCCTACTTCCTCTGATATCCAATTTAGCCTTTTATCTCTTCTCACCTGCATGTCACTTATTTCCCTCTGGGTTCCTCCTCCTTCCCTTTCTCCAGTGGTCCACTCTCCTCTCCAGTCCTTTTCCTTTGCTACCCAGCTGGCCTCACCTATCACCTTCCAGCTATCTTCCTTCCCCTCACCCCCACCTTCTTATTCTGGCACTTTCCCCCTTCCTTCTGAGTCCTGAGAGAAAGCTCTTGGCTTGAAACATCGACTATTCATTTCCATAGATGCTTCCTGACCTGCTGAGTTTCTCCAGCATTTTGTGTGTGTTGCTGTGGATTTGTAACATCTGCAGACATTCTTGTCTTTATGTATGATATACTTGCCTTTATTAGTCAAAGCACTGAGCTCAAGAATTGGGAGGTAACATTGCAATCTATAAATCCTATTTCGGCCACGTCGAGAGCATCCCATTCAGTCTGGTTGTGCCATTGTTGGAATGGTGTAGGAGAGTTTTAACAGGATACAGTGTGGATTGGAAGGTATGTGATACAAGGAGAGGCTGGACAAGCTTAAGTTACTGTTCCCAGAGTACCAAAGGCTGAGAGGAGACCTGATAGAAGTTTGTAAGATTATGAGAGGTGCAGATAGAGTAGAGAACCAGTACCTTCTTTCCCAAGAGCACAATATCTGATACTAGATGGTATGCTTTAAAGGTGAGAGTGTCAGGAACGTGGCCGGATGGACCCAAGCGCAGGATGCAAACACTGAATTTCTAGGGGGAGGACAGGATGGGGATGCCATGGCGCTTAAGGGTAGAGCTGGGGTTCAGGTAGTGATGCACCATCAATAACTCTCTGAGACATGAGGCGAGATATAGGCTTTTATTGGCTGGAAGAAAGAATAAGCAGCAAATGACCACCACACTACATCCTGGAGACTGAGACCAGGGCTCAGGCTCCAATCACCTTTATACCGGGGTCAGTGGGAGGAGCCACGGTCAGTGGGGGGGCGTGTCCAGACAGGTATATGTAGTTCACCACAGTTAGATAGAGTGTCAGGCAGGCAGAGTGGTGCGGCCTGCTGGAGTTCAGGCAGGCAGAGCGGAGTGGGCTCCCGGAGTTCAAGTTCAGGTAGACAGGTCCCCGGGGGTTCAGACAGGTAGACAGGTCCCCGGGGTTCAGACAGGTAGACAGGTCCCCGGTGTTCAGACAGGTAGACAGGTCCCTGGGGTTCAGACAGGCAGGTAGACAGGTCCCCGGGGTTCAGACAGGTAGACAGGTCCCCGGTGTTCAGGTAGACAGGTCCCTGGGGGTTCAGGGAGGTAGACAGGTCCCCGGGGTTCAGACAGGTAGACAGGTCCCCGGTGTTCAGGTAGACAGGTCCCCGGGGTTCAGGCAGGCAGGTAGACAGGTCCCCGGTGTTCAGGTAGACAGGTCCCTGGGGGTTCAGGGAGGTAGACAGGTCCCCGGGGTTCAGACAGGCAGGTAGACAGGTCCCCGGGGTTCAGGTAGACAGGTCCCGGGGGTTCAGGTAGACAGGTCCCTGGGGTTCAGGGAGGTAGACAGGTCCCCGGGGTTCAGACAGGTAGACAGGTAGACAGGTCCCCGGGGTTCAGGTAGACAGGTAGACAGGTCCCGGGGGTTCAGGTAGACAGGTCCCCGGGGTTCAGGCAGGCAGGTAGACAGGTCCCCGGGGTTCAGGCAGACAGGTAGACAGGTCCCTGGGGTTCAGGGAGGTAGACAGGTCCCCGGGGGTTCAGGCAGGTAGACAGGTCCCCGGTGGTTCAGGCAGGCAGGTAGACAGGTCCCCAGGGTTCAGGTAGACAGGTCCCCGGGGTTCAGGTAGGCAGGTCCCTGGGGGTTCAGGGAGGTAGACAGGTCCCCGGGGGTTCAGGCAGACAGGTAGACAGGTCCCCGGGGGTTCAGACAGGTAGACAGGTCCCCGGGGGTTCAGGCAGGTAGACAGGTCCCTGGGGTTCAGACAGGTAGACAGGTCCCCGGGGGTTCATGCAGACAGGTAGACAGGTCCCCGGGGTTCAGACAGGTAGACAGGTCCCCGGGGGTTCAGGCAGGTAGACAGGTCCCCAGTGGTTCAGGCAGACAGATAGACAGGTCCTCGGGGTTCAGGTAGGCAGGTCCCTGGGGGTTCAGGGAGGTAGACAGGTCCCCGGGGTTCAGACAGGCAGGTAGACAGGTCCCCGGGGTTCAGGCAGGTAGACAGGTCCCCGGGGTTCAGGTAGACAGGTAGACAGGTCCCCGGGGTTCAGGTAGACAGGTCCCCGGGGTTCAGGCAGGCAGGTAGACAGGTCCCCGGGGGTTCAGGTAGACAGGTCCCCGGAGTTCAGACAGGCAGGTCCCCAGGGGTTCAGGCAGACAGGTCCCCGGGGTTCAGGTAGACAGGTCCCTGGGGTTCAGGCAGACAGGTAGACAGGTCCCCGGGGGTTCAGACAGGTAGACAGGTCCCCGGGGGTTCAGGCAGGTAGACAGGTCCCTGGTGTTCAGACAGGTAGACAGGTCCCCGGGGTTCAGGTAGACAGGTCCCCGGGGTTCAGGCAGGCAGGTAGACAGGTCCCCGGGGGTTCAGACAGACAGGTCCCCGGGGTTCAGGTAGACAGGTCCCCGGGGTTCAGACAGGCAGGTAGACAGGTCCCCGGGGGTTCAGGCAGACAGGTCCCCGGGGTTCAGGTAGGCAGGTAGACAGGTCCCCGGGGTTCAGCCAGGTAGACAGGTCCCCGGTGTTCAGGTAGACAGGTCCCCGGTGTTCAGGCAGGTAGACAGGTCCCCGGGGTTTATGCAGACATGTCCCCGGGGTTCAGGCAGGTAGACAGGTCCCCGGGGTTTATGCAGGCAGACAGGTCCCCGGTGTTCAGGCAGACAGGTCCCCAGGGGTTCTGGCAGGTAGACAGGTCCCCAGGGGTTCTGGCAGGTAGACAGGTCCCCGGTGTTCAGGCAGACAGGTCCCCGGTGTTCAGGCAGGCAGGTCCCCGGGGGTTCTGGCAGGTAGACAGGTCCCCGGGGTTCAGGCAGGCAGGTAGACAGGTCCCCGGGTTTCAGGCAGGCAGGCAGGTAGACATGTCTCCAGGGTTCAGGCAGTTAGACAGGTCTAGGTGGCTAGATAAGCTGGCGGAGAGCCCTCCCTGGGCGGGTCGCATATGTCCCCGGTAGGGACGCCTCCCAGGCGGAAACACCGGAGGCCTGGGTACGACGCGGACCCCTAGGCAGGTGCGGGGCACAATCCCAGGGTTCGGGCGGAAGAGGAGATGGGGCAGAACCACCGCCCAGCAGCAGCTGGTTGGCCAGACCTGCACGACGGAGGAAAGGGGTAGGAACGGGCATAGGTCCAGAACAGCCATGATACCAGGAAAATCGGGAATGGCTGGCAGACAGCGCAACTGCGCAAACAAAACAAACGAACAGAGAAGTGGGACCAGCGCATGGGAAGGAAGGTGGGGGAGCGGACCAACCTGGTAGTACTGGTACGGGGCAGAGAAGCATGATGAGGAGTAGATCTGAGCCCGGGCAGGATAACAGAATGCAGAGAAGAATTCAGAGCCGGCGGAAAAACAGGAAACAGAACAAAACGACCACCTGCCTGGTCCCAGTTCCAAGGCCCCTTATAAACACCTGCAGCTCAATGAGTTACAGGTGTGCCTCCTTGAGCCAGGAGGGTCCTACCTAGATCACGGGTGACGGGAGGGACAACTGCAGGACCCGGAGTCCGGAGCCCTCAGACCAGATTGAGACCCGGAACGCAGATTCCGGACGGGACCAGATCCTGACAGAGAGGGTTTAAGGTGAAAGGAAATGTGAGTGGTGGGAGCCTGGAATACATTGTGAGGCCAGTGGAGGGAAACGTGATAGAGGTTTGTAAAGGGGTCTTAGATAGAGACATAGAAGAGCAGAGATTGGAGCAATATGGGCATTGTGTAAACAGAAGTGATAAGTTTAATCACTGGTTTAATTAATTTGGCACAACACCACGGGCTGAATGGCCTTCACTGTTCTATGTTCTTCATTCACATGCTGCTCTGACCGGAGAGGGGATTCTCAAAGGCATCCATGGAAGCCCAAATTTGTCATTTGTTCCTGCAAATTGTTTTCCTTAATATGCAGGATAGGCAGTTAGATTCATGAATAAATGTGCTTCTGGAGTAAATATCCATCAAAAGGAAGAAGAAAACCAAAAAAAAAAGGCAAATTCTGAAACGGAAATTATTGCCAAGTCAGGCAGAAACTATGGAGAGAGAAAAAGAGATGATGTTGTGGGTCAAAGGCTCTTTTTCAGAATCGGGAAAGAGAAAATTATTTAGTTTGAGTTTGCAGAGCAGGTGGAAGAAGGGATGGGTAGGAGAAAAAGAATAATTTTGAGGCTGAGGCCACATTGCTGTGAGAGTGGGTTACTAGGGGCACTTAGAGTGTGACGAGGAAGTTCAATGTGGCTGGTTGGGACAAAAACTGAGCCAGTATCACAGACAGACTATTTGTAGCAGAAGCTCTGGTATAGACACTTACTCAATTTGACCTCAAGTCCTGACATATCATCCATGCAGGTTAATTGCTCTCCCTCCAGGCCCCCAGTGAACTGCACCCTCTGGCATTCTACCAGAGACTTGAAAGGACTAGAAGTTGGAGGAATGAAAGATTAAATAATGAAACTCAGTGGTGGAAATGTGGCAGGACTGTAAGCATCTGAACAAGATAATAAAGTGGCTGTAGTTTCATATGCTGATATTCTGTAGCTCCTACGCTGGGAGATTAGAGTAAGCCTTGCCCTCATCTACGATGTCACAGATTGAACCAGTTAAGGATGAGCAGTTAGGGAAGGAGGCAATTCAGACTTCCAGTGCACCGACAAGGCTCTGGTGCTGGGAAGGCATTATTACCCAGTGCTGTGGTGCACAGTAGAAAACTTTGCTGAACACTGCAGCTGAACCTTGGAGCAGGCATTGGACATGGAGTTCAGAAACAGAACAAGGACATGCAGGCCACCGGAAAGGGGTCTGGTTTGAGGTTACTGGTACCGGTGATCATTCTGGGTGGGACTGGGGCAGGGGAGTTATTTGGTACATTGCAGTGGGGTGGCCAAAGAGGAGTGGAAGACAGTTACTTACCTGACACATCCCAATCCGACAATGTCCTGGCCGCCCATGTTAGAACATAGAACATTACAGAAAACTGCCAGCATTTAGCCCCACGATGTTGTGCCGAACTTTTAAACTACTCTATGATCAATAATCCCTCCTGCAAAACCCTCCACATTTTTAAAAATCATCCATCTGCTTATCTAAGATTTTGTTAATTGCCCCTAATTTATCATCCTCTACCACCACCCCTGACAGGGCATTCAATGCACCCACCACTCTGTAAAAAAAAACTTACCTCTGACATCCCCCCTGTACTTTCCTCCAATCACCTTAAAATTATGCCCCTTGTATTTGCTATTTCTGCCCTGGGAAAAGCTATTTGACTATCCACTCTACATACAGGGGTGTACTTAATGGGCATCCTGCTAATGGACTCTGTTAATGTCCACTGGCCTACACACTATCTTCAAGACCCAGACAACATCCAAAAAGCTAATGTACTGTAGAGCAACACACATAGATTGCTGGAGGAACTCAGCAGGCCAGGCAGTATTGGGCTGAAATGTCAACTGTACTTTTTTCCATAGATTAGTGTGGAAGTTCTCCTGTCCAAGACCGGAAGAAGCTGCAGAAGATAGTGAACATAGCCCAGCACATCACACAAACCAAATCTTCCATCCTTGGACTCACTTTACACCACACGCTGTCGGAGCAGTGCTGCCAGGATAATCAAGGACACGACCCACCCAGCCAACACACTTTTTGTCCCTCTTCCCTCCGGGAGAAGGTTCAGGTGCTTGAAGATTCATACGGCCAGATTTGGGAACAGCTTCTTTCCAACTGTGATAAGACTGCTGAACGGATCCTGACCCGGATCTGGGCCATACCTTCCAAATATCCGGACCTGACTTGCACTACCTTACTTTCCCTTTTCTATTTTCTAATTATGATTTATAATTTAAATTTTTATTATATTTACTTTGATTTGTACTTCAGGGAGCATGAAGCGCAGATGATTGTACACTCTAGTGTCAATTGTTTGGTGACAATAAAGTAAAGATGCTGCCTGGCCTGCTGAGTTCCTTCAGCATTTTGTGTGTGTTGCTTGGATTTCCAGCATCTGCAGATTTTCTCTTGTTAGTGCTGTAGTGCTCAGTGTTTAATGAGATCCACGTCTTGAAGCAGATTGCAAGTACTGTAGTTAACAAGGGTGACAAAGAGGCTGGAGGCACTATTGGCTCACTATGTTTGTAGTATTGACCAATCAGTGATTGCATATCAAAGCATATTTTTGAGAGGAAACAAATAGAGGGAACTTGTCATTATTAATTTAAGATGTTTGCTTGCAAGATTGGTAGCCGGAACTGTGCAGTTGAAACTTAACTAGGTTAAATCACCTGTTAACACATTGAGACGTCCTTGTGTGGCATTAGACAATGCCACAGGTATGAAGGTTAGATTTTAGGCGGATCTAAGAACTTAATGGTAATGGTGAAATTTCACTTGTCCTCTAATAGATAGGTTTAGAACAGGTGGCAAAGATATTAGGATGAATGTGAAATTGGTCGATTAGTTGATGTGTTGTTTTCCCAGCAAGAAGGAACGTAGGTTTGAGATGAGTTCTGTGCAATGGAGCAAGCAAGCAAGTGACCAGAGGGCAGTAGAACTGCTGCTGAGAAGAGATTAGATACGGTGTGTCTGATACAAGATTTCATTAAATCATGTGATCCAAACAGTGTAGAGAAAGGAACACAGATTAATTGCCTTATTCCTGTCCCTGTCTCTCTCTGGCTTTCTCCACTCATATAAAACGGCACGCCAGGGACCAAGTAGTTTATTTATTTAGAGATACAGTGTGGAATAGGCCCTTCTGGCTCTCCGAGCTGCACCAGCCAGCAACCCCTGTTTAACCCTGGCCTAGTCTAATCATGGAACACTTTATGTACAGTGACCAATTAACCTACTAACTGGTACATCATTGGACTGTGGGAGAAACTGGAGTTCCCAGAGTAAACCCACGCATTCCATGGGGATGACGTACAAACTCCTCACAGAGGATGCCAGGATTGAACCCTGAACTCTGACGTCCTGAGCTGTAATATTGTTGCACTGACTGCAAAGCCCGGTGGTTTAATGCTGCTTCTGTTTCTTAGTGTTTACTCTAGCTCCAGAGCTCTGTCCCGTGATACACCAGGAAATGTGATGTAGCGATGATTACGTTACTAATTATTGTGTAATTGCATTACATTAACAGCAATTACTAATGATCAGATAAGTTTCCCTGCAATCTTGTATCCTCTGTTCTACACATTGGTCTTTAAACAAGGTTAAGCAACTTATCTTAAGTAATTTATAATTTTAACAGGTCACAAAGTCTATTTTGAGCTTAATCTGTATATTTCCAATTTTAAGGCTTAACATGGGATACTTTGCCGTTGCTGAACATTTGATATTCAGGATTTGTGCTTCAGTGTCTAACTCTGCTGCAGAAGTTTCAATGATCTAAGTCTTTTATTCACATCATGTCTAAGGTTGTTGACCATAAGTGAGTGCCTTGAAGCTGTCCCGCAGGATAAGCACAGATGAATATTCTGTGGTCACATCCTGAGGTGCGCACACTGAAGTTGCTCATTTAAAATAAATACTCATGTTTCCAAAACTAAAAGTGTGGAAGAATTTCAGGTCAAAGCTTTGGTATACAGTCATACACCAAATCCATTTCAGGTTTATTGTAAACATATTGGAGGAAAACTTTATTTCTAAACACTGGCATTTTTAAATATGAGTACTCTTCTCTCAGTACTTTGTGCATCTGTATGTAGTTGCAATAATGGATGCTTGCCATGAATCTGCTGATAGAGTCTGCATTGCTTTGGGACATCCTGAAGGGGAGAGGCAAGAGGCTGAGCTGCATTGCTTTTGCTCTCCAACATCTGAATACTTCTGGCCTTCCAGACCATCACTTATCTTTCCCAGGGTCTAAGAAGATAGCGCTGTGACCTAAAAGAACCAAGGTAATTGCTCCGTAAGTGAAAAATGGTGGGGGGGTGGGGGTAATCTGCATATCTTTACAGTGATTGGCCCACAAAGTGCAACAATTTTCAGGGGGCTTGCTGCCAATTAGATATATCTGCATGCATCTCACACTGCTTCAGACCAGGTGGAGCAAAATGCTTTTAAGATGTGATTGGGGATGATCTTTCAGCAGCCCCTGGCAGGCATTTTCATTGCAGCTGCATGTTTTCCTTTCAACACACAAAATGCTAGAGGAACTCAGCAGGCTAGACAGTCTGGATGAAACCGAAACGTCGACTGTACTTTTTTCCACAGGATGCTTCCTGGCCTGCTGAGATCCTCCAACAAGTGTGTGTTGTTTGGATTTCCAGCATCTGCAGATTTTCTCTTGTTTGTGATACATTTTCCTTTCTCCAGCTCTGCCCATTTGCACATTGACTTCATTTATTCATCCCAAAATATCCTCCCTAGATTCTGCCTAAACTTAGGACATAATTGTCTGATCATTGTCAAAACTCTCAGCATGAAGATGTCATACTGGAAATGCTATGATTATTGAAGCCCAGTATTAGGGTTGCCCTGGATAGTGTTCCCACTCTAATTAACAAACATCACATCATGGGCCTGCAGCCCATGTGGGAACATCATACTCACCATTTCCCTGCAGACTCTCACTCAAAGCGGCATTCAAACTCCTGAGGAATTTGCTTCTAATATTTTACCAGTAAACACTGAAGTACAGAAATGTACAGAAGTAACAATGCAGAGCAGGAGCCCTTGTCCTCCTAATCATTTTGTTGCTATGGTATTTGATCACTCACCCTCTTCCAGCTGCCCGTTCCCTGTGGAAGTTCCATTGCTTTATATCCATGCAGTGCACAATCCAGTGCTTACACTGGATTTCAGACTCCTAACTCGAACACTGCTGATTCCACATACTGCAGACATGGTTCGTATCCCATTACTATACTTCCCAATTCCTTTCAGGGCATTCAAGGGCTGGCCTGTGTATCACTCTTTCAGCTTGCTCTGCAGTATTATCTACTTGTAAACTTTGCTTTCAAACCGACTATCCTTACTAAATTGAAATGACCAATACCATTAACAGAAACAGAAAGGGCTGGTTATGCCATTGTGGACACCAGGTATTGTTAGGCTTCAACAGCTCCCACCAGCTCACCCTCCACCTCTACTGAACCTTGTCTGAAATGTTCTCACTTTCATAACCATGATTCTTCTGGTTCAGGCATTAAGGTTGTGGAGACTCTTGCCACTGTTTCTGCACCTTTCTACAAACTGCGACACAACCGGTAGCCATGGTACCATGGCGGTTAGCACGACACTATTACAGCTCAGAGTTCGGAGTTCAATCCCAGTGTCCTCTGAAAGGAGTCTTGATATGTCCTCCCCAAAGAATGCATGTGCTTTTTCCAGCCTTCTGATTTTCCCCCGTAGGCCAATGACATACATGATCATTGTAAGTTGAGCTGTGATTAGGTTTGGGGTTGTTGGGTACAGCTTGAAGAGCTGGGAGGGCCTATTCCATGCTGTATCTCTCTAAATAAATGACCGGTGCGATCCCCACACCAACCTGTCCACCCTTCACCTCCTCCACCACCAGGGTGAAGCCGAAAATAAACTGGAGGAACTGCAGTTCATATTCCACCAAGTAGCATGAACGTAGAATCAGACATTTTCAGGTATCCTGATCTCCCTTTTGTTATTTTCCCTCCCTTCCTGATCTACCCAGGCCTTCCTACAACCCCAGTCTCCAATGTGTCATTCACCCCTACTCAACCCACAACATCAGCCTGTCATACACAAACCCCTCCGCCTGGCTCCCCCCCCCCCCCCCCCACCATTCCCAACTGCTCTCCTCACTTCCCTTAAACGATTTCATGCTCCACTTTCCTTTCAATCATATTTCATCATCTGTAGCCCTTTGCAACCTCCACCACTCACTCCCAGCCTCTGTCACTATTTCCATCCTTCCCTCCCCCATCTACCCATCTTCTGGATCCACCAATTGCTTGCTAGTTATAGCCTCACCACTCCTCATCTCTTTATATTGACTATCTCTCCTCTATCTTTCAGTCCAGATGGAAGCTCTAGACCTGAAATGTTGAGTCCACCTCCCTCCACAGCTGCTGCCTGACCCACTGAGTTCCTCTAGCAAAGGGGTTCCCAACCTGGGCTCCATGCACCCCTTGCTTAATGGTATTGGTCCATGGCAAAAAAGGTTGGCAACCCCTGACCCAGCAATTGGTTTTGTGCTTTAGGATCATCGTTGATTTGCCCTAAATATAGGTATGTTTAAAGTCTGTTGGCTTGCGGGTATAGAAATACAAGTTCCCACAATAAGCTCAGACACTGAATTTCAACATCAATTTAATTTAATATCTTATTGCCGATCCCGATAAAACCTCACTTTGTATTAAACAATTCCCTTAAACTTTGTCCAAATCTAGAAACTTTTTACAATTGTAACAGCTAGAATTTCACTGTGGCCACAATAAAAGTTCAGTTATCTTTAATAGGTGACTTAATAGTAATTTAATCCAAATTTTTGTTAACTAAACACAAACATGAAATAGATATAACAACCAAAATATCACAGAATTATAATAATAAGTAAGTCAGATAACCTTTCTTGTTCAGACAGTAACAAAATCAATATCATTGAGGAGGATTCAGTCTCACCCAATCAATATCATAAAGGATGACGGAGGATTTATCTCAATTAAAATGCTCAAAGTTGAAGTAATTGAAGTAATGATTCTTCAGTAAATGGAGGAAAATACTGCAGATGTTCAGGTGTGAAGCAAAAGCAGAGGACTGTTGGAAATACTCAGTAGCTCATGTGTAGACAAAAGAGTTGTTGTTTCTGGTCAGGGCCTTCCATCAGAACTGAAAATATGAGAAAACAGGAGTGTTTTAAGAAGCTGTGGAGTGGACAGCAGAAAGTCTGTGATAGGGTGCAGGCCAAATTTGACATTGTAGTTAGGGACACAGAATGAAAGAGGAATAAATTGAAACCAGAAGGTAAAGTCACATTTGCTAGAAGAAAAGGGTGGTTACCTAAAGTCTGAGAAAAGATAAATGGCGTTCTCAAACTTACATTGGACTTGACTTGAGCAATCCACTGTGACAAAGCCACAGATGTCAGTTTGGGAATGGGCTTGGCAACTGAGCAAACTCAGGTTTCTCCTTGCAGACCCAACAGAGGTATCTACAGTGATCCAATCAGGATTTGGCCTTTCCATTGGAGAGAGTCAACATTGTGAACACTGAACTTCATGCACGAAACTGAAGGAATCACAGTGAACTTTCGAGAAAGACAGATGCCTCCTGTGGTTGCTTTAGAGGTGTTTTGAGAAGGGGATGGGATTAGTAGGCTTTGTAGGGAACAGTTACCTCGGAAAGGGGAGAAAGGGCATGAGGTTTCGGTAGGTAGAATATCATTGAAGATGTCAAAAATAACGGAGGATGTGGGTGCTGGTGAGGACGAGAGGATTAGTATCTTTGTTCAGGTTGTGATGAGGAAGGGCAGGAACAGAAGATAGTTCTGTCTGATTAAGAACCCAGTTAATTGTGGCAGGGGAAAACTTCAGTAAATGCTTAAAATCTGCTTTAATTAAATCAATTTCTGGGCAGTGTAGATAATGCCGCTGCTTCAAAACTCCAAAATTAGGTAGCTAATGTTGTTCTGTTGTTCAAGAAAGGCTGTAAGAATAAGCTGTGAAATTACAGGTAAATGAGCCTGACATCAGTAGAAAGTAAATTATTGGAAGGTATTCTAAGGGACTGGTCATGTAAGTATTTGGATAGCAAAGTAGGATTAGGGACAGGCAAGTTATTTACTTATTGTGATACAATGTGGAATAGGCCCCACTAGCACTTCTGGCCACACCGTCCAGCGACCACCAATTTAACCCTAGACTAATCACAGGACAATTTACAATTACACATTAACCTAGTCACTGGTACATCTTTGGACAGAGGGAGGAAACCAGAGCACCTGGAGGAAACCCATGTAGTCACAGGGAGAACGTACTGTGACAGGAGTTGAACCAGGGTTACTGGTACTGTAAAGCATTGTGCTAACCATTACGCTACCATGCCATGGCTTTGTACATGGTAGGTCATGTCTTATAGAGATGATGTCTTATAGGTCTTATAAAGATTTTGAGGAGGTTACCACGAAAGCTGAGGAAGGCAAGGCAGTGGATGTTGTCTACATGGTCTTTGGCAAGGCCTTTGACAAGGTCCCGCATGGGAGGCTGGTCAAGAAGGTTTAGTCACTTGCGTTCAGGATGAGGTAGTAAATTAGATTAGGCATTGGCTTCATGGGAGAAGCCAGATAGTGGTAGTAGAGGGTTGCCTCTCTGACTGGAGGCCTGTGACTAGTGGAGTGCCACAGGGATCAGTGTTGAGTCCTTTGTTGTTTGTCATCTATTTTGTTACGAAATTCCCGTGACTGGATCACTTACCAACAAAGATAGAGAGGTCTGTTGAAATCTGATGGTACTATTTTTAAAAGTATTTATTGATAAAGGGCACAAAAATAAGATTAATACAGACATTCAGATAATATATGTCATCAATACTCAATCTAAAACTGCGAGTATAATAATAATCATCAATAAGCAATAGCTCTATTGTTTGTCTAGGGCAGGGGTCAGCAACCTTTACCACTGAAAGAGCCACTTGGACCCGTTTCCCACAGAAAAGAAAACACTAGGAGCTGCAAAACCTGTTTGACATTTAAAATGAAATAACACTGCATACAACGTTTTGTTTTGCCTTTATGCTATGTATAAACAAACTATAATGTGTTGCATTTATGAAATTGATGAACTCCTGCAGAGAAAATGAAATTACATTTCTGCATGCAACAAAAACATTTTGACCTCCGAAAAAAAGACGTTGGGTTGAAGGTTACTTTTAAGTAAAATACTCAACGTCTATTTGAGTCCTTCTTGTATTTATGAAAAATGCCAAACTTAAATTTGCCGCCAGCAGCAAACCAAAAATAACGTCAGCCAGCTGTCAACCTGAAAAATAAAAGGACTATTTTACTGAACAATGAAAACATATGAATATACGTAAAATAATAGGCAATTAAAATATTTATCATCCTTGTTCAGGTTGACTCACACCTGACAATGCAGTCGTATTCAGTAGGGATAGATCGATGCTTAGGGGAGTGACTGGGAAGGATAATGTGTTTTTTTCCTCTCTGAACTCACAGAAGTGTTTCCCAAACGATGTTTGCGTTGCGATGATTGCAGAATGTAAATACTCCGAATTTATCATGTCGTGACCTTGTTTGAACTCTCTCAAATTGGGGAAGTGAGACAATGTGCCTTTCTGTAAATCTCTGGCAAGCAACGTCAACTTGCGCTCAAATGCCAAAACATCCTCCAACGTGTGCAGGGCTGTACGTCCTTACCCCGTTGAAGAGCTGTGTTCAGCGTGTTCAGGTGCGCTGTCATGTCTACCATGAAGTGTAGCTTTTCCAGCCACTCTGGCTGTTCCAGCTCAGGAAAGGTGAGCCCTTTGCTGCCCAGGAAAGTTTTCACTTCTTCCAGACACGCGACAAAGCGTTTCAGCACCTCCCCTCTGGACAGCCAGCGATAAAAACACGTTGTAGCAGTGTGCTACATGCAGTCAGTAAACTGCAGTCAAAGATAGCTTTATTCGAACTAAACAGCCTTGCTTTTAAGCCTCCCTCAACCCGCCCCCCACGGGCGCGGATGCTGCAAAAGACACGTACTCACAAACCCCCGTAGGCTATCTCCCTTAGCCTGAACGCTGGCTAATTGTGAGCCGGTTCGGATGTGTCAGGAAATGGGTCGCCACAACGTCTTATTTAGATTGTACAAGATCACCATAATCTTCAAATTTAGATTTACATTTCAAAAACTAACAAACTAACATAAAATACATTTTAATTAAATACTGACCATGTAGCGGTGTGCTACACGCAGCGCTAAAATTACGACACGGAGTCGGTAACTGCAGTCGAAGGAAAAAACTTTATTCGAAATCTTCAGCCTCACTTTTAAGCCTCCCTCAACCTGCCCCCCATGGCGCAGAGGCTCCAAAGCTCTGTGCTCGCAAACCCCCGTAGGCTATCTAATTGTGAGTCGGTTTGGATGTGCCAGGAAAAGGGTCGCCACAACCAATTATTTCCCAAAGCAACAGGGAGCCGCAGCACAGACATAAAAGAGCCACATGTGGCTCCGGAGCCGCGGGTTGCCGACCCCCGGTCTAGGGGATATTGTATTGTCCGATGGAAAGATAAAAGTCACTGTTCTTTCAAGCTGCAGCTCTTTGGGTTTAAGAGAGATGGTTATAAACTTGCCCGGGTCGTTTATGAGGCCAATCCGTTGAGTCAGGGGAGTTGGTTCCCCGTTGTTAGTTCCAAGTCGTTTTCCATGGTACCAGCCACCAGCCCCCAGGCAAGGGAACCGAACGCATGTGGCTTCCTTCAATTGGCTTCCCGCTATTACGTGATCGCTAGCATTTCTTCTGGTGCGTCTGAAGGGGTTGTTCCCCAGATCCTCTTTTATACTTCCTCACGGGGTCTCAGATGTCAATCAGGTTGGGATGATGCAATCCCTCAACCAGCCAACTCTGGTCGTCCCCTGAGGGGCTTCAATGAATAGTACAGTACTCAATACACAACTTGGTCTTCTGGAGACAATGGCCATGTCCCGTAGCTTTACATCGCTATGGGGGGGGGGGGGGACGGGGGGTGTTGGAGAAACGTGACATCCTGCACGTCTCTCTCTCTCATTTCCTGGGTCTCCTGACCCAAATCAATAGTGATCTTGTGATTCTCACAAAGGAGGGGGCTACCCCGCACCCTTCAGCCCCTCAGAGCTGTGGTGCATTCATAACAATATCATGTGGTAAATTATGATAATGTGGTAAACTGGATCAGCAGTTTTCAGCAGACACCGAGATTGGGGATGTAATGGATAGTGAGGAAGGCTATTAAAATATGCAGCAGAATCTGGACCAGCTGACAGATAGGATTTGATGAAGACAAGTGTGGGGTGTTGTACATTGGAAGGACATAATCATGAATGATAGTACTGTGAGGAATGCAATAGAACAGAAGGATCTTGGAGTATAAATCCATATTCATTAAAAATAGTGTTACAGGTAGAGAGGGTCATAAAGAGAGCTTTAGGCTTATTGGCCTTCATTGGGAATCATTAGCAAGGGCAAATAAAAATAAGGCAAGGGCAAGTGGAGCAGCCGTTGTGTAAATGGACCAGTGTTAGAATGGAAAGGCTCTGGCTTTGGCTCACTAGGGTTAGGTAAGGTAAGTACCTGGCAAGCTTCTTCTTCTTCTTCTTTATTCTTCATTCCTCATCTGTTAGTTCATATATAGTGAGCATGATTCCAGGGGTAGTGTTATGTTCTTTGTGTAAGATGAGGGAATTCTAGCAGATCTCCAGCCTCCCAGATAATCACATCTGCACCAGGCGCAATGAGCTGCAGCTACTCAGAGAACATGTTAAGGAACTGGAGTTGCAGCTTGATGAGCATTGGCTTGTATGGAAGACTGAGGAAGTGACAGATAAGAGCTACAGGGAAGTAGTCACTCCTAGGTTGCAGGAAACAGGCAACTGGGTGAGTGTCAGGCAAAGGAAGAGGAATGATCAGCCAGTGCAGAGTACCCCTGTGGCCATTCCCCTCAATAATAAGTGTACCACTTTGGATTGCTGAAGGGGACGATCTATCGGGGGAGCCAAAGTGACTCTCCTGGCACTGTCTGGTGCTGTGGCTCAGAAGAGAAGAGAAGTGAGGAGGACTCATCAGTGATAGGAGATTCCATGGTTAGAGGAGTAGTGACGAGATTCTCTGGATGCGACAGAGACACCAGGATATGTTGTCTCCCAGGTACCAGGATCAGGGATGTCTCAGATTGAGTATTGAGGGGGAGGGTGAGCAGCCAAAGGTCTTGGTATATATTGGCACGTGAGATAGGTAGGAAAGACAAAAAGGCCCTGAAGAGAGATTTTAGGGAGAAGGCAGAAAAGCAGGACCTCCAGGGTAATCATCTCTGAATTGCTGCCTGTGCCGCATGCCAGAGGATAAGAATAGGATGATTTCACAATAAATGCATGGCTGAGGAACTGGTGCAGCGGGGGCGGTTCAGATTTCTGGATCATTGGGATCTCTTCTGGGGAAGGTACGAGCTGCATAACAGGGATGAGTTACACCTGAACATTAGGGAGACCAGTATCCATGTTTGTAGTTCCTTTCCGGGGAACATGCTGAGACAGTAGTGCAATATCGATACGCAGCAGCCTCTCCGGACTCTGTATTGGGGATTACCAAGTATTATGTGGTTTTTCTTGTGTGGTCTGTTTTGTGCTTTTTCGTGATATCATTCCGGTGATCATTGTCTCATTTTTTAACTGCATTGTATTTGTGGTTTATACATGACAATAAACTGAATCTGAATCTGATGTGGGCATGTTTGGGAGAGTTTAATCCAATTTAATAGGGGGAATAGGAACCGGAGTGAAAGAGCTGAGGATGGGGCATTGGTTGACAAAGAGATGCTGTGAGACTGTGAGGAAGGACTGGCAGATAATAGGGCAAAATTGCAGACAGTGGGATGATTTCAAGCGTAACATGGGGGTAAAATCAAAAAGGGTGATGAATACAAGACTGAAAATTTTATATCTGAATGCACACAGTATATGGAATAAGGTAGATGATCTTGTAGCACAGTTAGAAATTGGCAGGTATGATGTTGTTGACATCACTGAATTGTGGCTGAAAGAAGATTATAGCTGGGAGCTTAACATCGCGGATACACATTGTATTGAAAGGACAGATCTGTAAGCAGAGGGGTTGGTGTGGATCTTTTGGTAAAAAATGAAATCAAATCCTTAGAAAGAGGTGACATAGGATCAGAAGGTGTAGAATCCTTGTGGGAAGACCTAAGAAATGCTAAGGGTAAAAAGACCCAGATGGGAGTTATATACTGGCCTTCAAACAGTAGTCAGGGTGTGGGCCACAAATTACTACAGGAGATTGAAAAGGCTTGTCAAAAGGGCAATGTTACAATAGTCATTAGGGATTTCAATATACAGGTGTCCCTTGTTTTTTGAACGTTCGCTTTACGACACCTCGTAAGAAAGACCTACGTTAGTTACCTGCTTTCGCTAACAGAAGGTGTTTTCACTGTTACGATAAAAGGCAGCACGCGCGCCAAGCAGCCAAGCTCCTCCCCCGGAACTGCATTCTAGCCAGCATTGCTTAAACACATGCCTGTCAATATATTTTATGCATCTGTTAACAAGTTGAGTTCTAAGGTATCGGAAAAGCCTAAAAGAGTGCATAAGGGTGTTACACTTAGCGTAAAACTAGACATAATTAAGCATTTTGATCATGGTGAACAAAGTAAGGATATAGTGAGTTTGGCTAAGGGTTTGTGGAAGTTGACAAAGATGATGTTGAAGAGGTTTTGGCATCCCATGACCAAGTACTGACGGATGAAGAGCTGATGAAGAGGGAAGGATAACAATTGAAGCCGAACGCAGTAGCAAACGGCCTGAAAGTGAAGTCATCTGGGAACTGAACGTGAAGCAACTGCCTGAGATTTTTGCTGCGATTGACAACGCAGCAAGGATTGCAGAAAAGTACGACTTTAATTTTAAAAGGGTATGTAGGTTTAGGGCATACTTGCAGGATGGTTTGAGTGCTTACAAAGAACTATGATAGAAAAATGCGGGAGGCTAAGCTGTTAAGCATACTGTCATTTATCAAGCCTTCCACATCAGCCACATCAAGATGATGAACCTCGACCTTCAACATTGAGGCAGGCAGACATAGGAGAAGGTGACCTGCCTGCCCTGATAGAAACAGGCACCGATGAGATGACACCCCAGTGTCCTCTACCTCCCACCACCCCAACCTCTGAGAACTTGGCCTAAAACATCATCATTAGTGTGCTCACTGTCTTCCCTATTCCGGTAAGTGAAACTACACTGTACGTACATTATTTCTACTTTATATAGGCTGTGTATTTTTATGTGTTATTTGGTATGATTTGGCAGCTTCGTAGCTTAAAGGTTACTGGAAAGAGTGCTTCTATGAGAGTGCTTGCACTGTGTGTTTCTGCCAAGAGCGCTTCGCTTGCGTGAGATTTTCACTACGGTGGATAGTGCTGTAATCATTGCAGAAAAGTATTCCTACTTTACATAGTCTTTATCAGATCATTCCTGCTTTTACTATATGTTACTGTTATTTTAGGTTTTATGTGTTATTTGGCATGATTTGGTAGGTTATATTTTGGGTCTGTGAACACTCACAAATTTTTCCCATATAAGTAATGGTAATTGCTTCTTCACTTTACGACATTCTGGCTTACGAACCATTTCATAGGAACACTCTACCTTCGAATAGCGGGGGAAACCAGTACCAGTAGATTGGGAAAACCAGGTTGGTGCTAGATCCCAGGAGGGGGAATTTGTGGAATGCCCTCAAGATGGCTTTTTAAGGTGGTTCCTGAAAGAGCCCACTAGGGGGATCAGGTATTCTGGATTGGCTGTTGAGCAATAAACCAGAATTTATTAGCGAACTTAAGATAAAGGAACCCTTAGGGAGCAGTGATTATAATATGATAGAATTCACCCTGCAATTTGAGAAGGAGAAGCTAATGTCAGATATGTCAGTGTGTATTACCATGGAGTAAAGAGACTTACAGAGGCATGAGAGAGGATATGGCTAAAATTGATTGCAAGGGAACACTAGCAGGGATGACAGCAGAGCATCAATGGCTAGAGTCTCCAGGAACAATTTGGAAGGCGTATGAAAGATACATCCCAAAGAGAAGTTTTCAAAAAGGTAGGATAATGCAACCATGGCTGATAAGGAAAGTCAAGGCTAAAATAAAAGCCAAAGAGAGGGAATATAATAGAGCAGGAATTGTGGGAAGTTAGAGGATTGGGAAGTTTTTAAAGTCTCAACAGAAGGCATAAACAGACATAAAGAGGAAAGAGATGGA
Organism: Hypanus sabinus; assembly: GCF_030144855.1. Lineage (NCBI taxonomy): Eukaryota > Metazoa > Chordata > Chondrichthyes > Myliobatiformes > Dasyatidae > Hypanus > Hypanus sabinus. Next base: position 59,480,880 of record NC_082724.1, on the reverse strand, counting down.
ATGCGAAGGTAAACTAGCCAATAATATAAAAATGATACCAACAGTTTCTTCAGGTGTAAAAAAAAGTAAAAGAGAGGTGAGAGAGTATCACTGGAAAATGGTGCTGGAGAGATAATAATGGGGAGAAAGAAATGGTGGATGAACTGAATAAGTATTTTGCATCATTCCTGACCGTGGAAGGCATTACTAGTGTGCTGGAAGCTCCAGAGTGTCGGGGGTCAGAAGTGAGTGAAGTTGCCAATACTAGGGAGAAAGTTGTTGAGAAACTGAAAAGTCTGAAGGTAGATAAATCACCTGGAGCAGATGGTCTACACCCCAGGGTTCTGAAAGAGGTAGCTGAAGAGATTGTGGAGGCGTTAGTAATGATCTGGTGTAAGATGGCGCTGGTGAATCTCAGTGACTACTTGCCAGTGGCCAGTGAAACAAAGAAAACAATTAAATATTGTTAATCGCTACTTCTCTGGCAAATGATCATCACAAACAAAAGCCTGTAATTTTCCTTCGCACTTGGAGGCAATTTGATGCGGCAGAACCGAGGTGAGGCGAGGCAGCGGGCCTGTTGCTGGGAGCGGAAAATTTAAACGCCAGGATGCGGTGGGGTCCAAGTTCCAGAGCGTATCGAAGCGACTGAACCCAATGTTTGGACGACGATTTAGGTGCCGGGCCAATTTGGAAAAGTTGAGCACAGGCCAAATTGAGGCAGCAGGGTCCAGGCCCCAGAACGCTTTGAGGTGACAGAGCCTGATGCTTTAAGCACTAAGCTGGATTGAGGTGGTCAGGGTGTTGAGGATCAAGGCAAAGGATGGGCCAGTTCTGCTCACTACTCTGTGATATTCAGTCAGCTCTGCGCTGAACTGTGGATGGACTCTATGGATTTCAGTTCTGAACACTATCTGTTTGTGTCTATTGGTTGCATGATTTGTTTTCTTTTCTCTGCACATTGGGTGTTTGGTGGTCTTTTTTAAAAAGGGTGTCTTTGGATTTCTTTGTTTTTTGGCTGCCTGTGAGGAGACAAATCTCAAGGTTTGATTAATTATACATACTTTGATAATAAATGTACTTTGAACTTTGATCTTTCAGGAATTGCTAGATTCTGCCATGGTTCCGGAGAACTGAGAAGACGCAAATGTCACTCCAAATAGAGAGAGAGGGGCAGAAGAAAGGAAATAAAAATCCAGTTAGTCTGACCTCAGTGGTTGTTAAGGATGTCGTTTTGGGGTACTTGGATATACATGATAAAATAGGCTGAAGTCAGCATGGTTTCCCTGAGAGAAAATCTTGCCTGATAGAGCTGTTAGAATTCTTGGAAGAAATATCAAGCAGAATGGACAACAGACAACTGGTGGATGTTGTGCTCTTGGATTTTCAGAAGGCCTTTGACTAGGTGCCTCACATGAGGCTGCTTAACAAGATAAGAGCCCATGGTATTACAGGAAAGACTAGGATGGATGAAGTATTGTCTGAACGGCAGGAGGCAAAGAGTGGGAATAAAGAGAGCCTTTTCTGGTTGGCTCCCTTTGACTAGTGGTGTTCCACAGGAGCTGGTGTTGGAGACGTTCATTTTACTTTTTAAGAAGTGGCAGATGAAATAGAGTGTCAGGAATGTATGATCATGCACTTTGGCGGAAGAAATAAAAGTATGGACTATTTTCTAAGTGGAGAGAAAATTCAAAAATCGAATTGTGCAGTATCCCTTAAAGGTTAATTTGCAGGTTGAGTCGGTGCTGAGGACGGCAAATGGAATCTTAGCATTCATTTCGACAGGGCAAGGATGTAATGTTGAGGCTTTATAAGCCACTGGAGAGGCCTCACTTGGAAGCCTCTTATTTAAGAAAGGATGTGCTGACATTGGAACTGATGCCGAAGATGTTCATGAGAATAATTAATGGAATAAAAGGGTTATCATATTGATAGCTCTGGGCCTGTACTCTCTGGAATTCAGAAGTATACGGGGAAATCTCATTGAAATCTATGAAATGTTGAAAGGCCTCTGTTACATATCCCGTAACTGGATAACTTACCAGCAAAGATAGAGAGGTCCGTTGAAGTCTGATGTCACTATTTTCAAACGTTTTTATTTATAAAGGGGCACAAAAGTAAGGTTAACACAAACATTCAGATAATGCACGTTGTCAATACTCAATCTAAAGCGCGGGTATAGTAATGTTCACCATTAAGAAGACTGTTGTCTAGGGGATAATATATTGTCCGTTGGAAATATAAAAGTCACTCAGAAGTCTGCAGACTTTAGCCTTTTGAGGAATCGCTGGGTTTCACGTGTTTTAGAGGGATCGGTGAAAACGAAAAGAAAACTTGCCCAGGTCTTTCTGAAGCCACTCCGTTAAATCAGGGGAGCGTTGTTTCCCCGTTGTTAGTTCGAAGTCCTTCTCGGTATTATCAGCCACCCGCTCCCTAGGCCAAAGGAGTTAGGAGCGCACGTGGCATTGAGTGGCTTCCAGCTCTCACGGGAGCGTTGAGCGAGCGAGTTCTTCTGGTGCATCGCTCGGGTACTGCCTCCTGCAGTCCGCTTTTATCTTTACTTGCAGAGTTGTAGATGTCCATCAAAGTAGGGTGATGCAATCCCCACCCCCACATTGCCCGAGGGTGTCCATGTCCATGGTAGCTGTCACGTAGCAGGGACATGCACGTCACACAGGTGCCTCTAAGAACAATGGCCAAAACCGTTGCATTGTCTCTCACTTCCTGGGTCCAAGACCCGAATTAATAGCGATCTTGCGATTCTCCGGAAGGAGGGGGCTGCTCCCACCCCTTCGGCCCCTCAGAACTGTGGTACATTCATAACACCTCAATATAGTGGATGTGGAGAGGATGCTTCCTGTGGTGGGGGAGTCTAGGTGCAGAGGGCACAGACTCAGAATAGAGGAATGTGCATTTAAAATTGAGATAAGGATGAATTATTTTAACCAGTTAGTGGTGGATCTGTGGAATTCGTTACCACAGGTGGAGCAGACTTGATGGGCCAAATGGCCTAATTTTGCTCCTATATCTTATGGTTTTATAAATCAAAGTGCTAAATACAGGAGTTGGGATGCTATGCTGAAGTTGTATAAGACATCGGTGAGGCTTAATTTGGAGTATTCTGTATATTTCTGGTCACCTACCTACAGAAACAATATCAACAAATTTATAAGAGTACAGAGAAAATTTACAAGGACTGGCTTACCAGTACTTGAACCTGAGTTATAGAAAAAGGTTGAATAGGTTAGGAGAATGAGGGGAGATTTGACAGAGGCATATAAAATTATGAGGGATATAGATAGGTAAATCCAAGCAGCCTTTTTCCATTAAGGTTGAGTGAGACTAGAGCTTGAGGTCAGGGGTTTAGGGTGAAAGGTAAAATACTTAAAGGAACCAGAGGGGAAACTTCTTCACTCAGTGGATGGTGAGAGTGTGGAACGAGCTGCTGGCAGAAGTGCTAGATGTGGATTTGATTTCAACATTTAAGAAAAGTTTGGCTAAGTATAAAGATGGAGGGCTACAGAACGGAGGGCTGTGGTCCAGTTGTAAGTCAATGGGATTAGGGCAGAATAATAGATCAGAATGGACTAGATTGACCAAAGGCCGTTTCTGTGTTGTATGACAGCCTGTGTTCAATCCTGATTGTAGGTTCTGTCTGTGTGGAGTTTACACATTCTCCCTATCACCATGTGGTTTCCTCCAGTGCTGTTTCTCTTGCACATTGAAGGTGTGCATTGCCAGTTTAGCTGGCCGACTGCTGGTGGAGGGGATCTGACAGAGACCAGGTTGTAGGGATATAAGTGAGGAATGATTCTGGGAGCTGTCATGGACACGATGGGTCAGATTACACCGTGGAAATATTAAGCAGGTTGAGCAGCACTGATGGGGGTTGGGAAAGGATTATCGATATTTTGGGTCAAAACAGCCAATCAGGGAGTTTGTTGCTCCAGATTCCAGCATCTTTAGGCATTTTTTAACAGTTGTGTCAATCAGTTTCATTCAAAGTAAAATCCATGCCTCCTCACCTTTAGTTTCAAATATAATGCCAGTACCACCACACCCTGCTAGGGGGTGCTAGAGAGAGATGCATCGGGGGCATTTAAGAAACTCTTAGATAAGCAAATGGGTGATAGAAAAACAGAGAGCTTTGTAGGAAGGAAGGGTTAGATTGATTAAGGAAGGGTTAGATTGATTTTAGAGTTGATTAAGAGGTCAGCACAACATTGTGGGCTGAAGGGCCTGTACTGTGCTGAAATGCTCTGTGTTCTTTATTATTCAAAACTTTTGCCAGTTCTGAATAAAGCACCCTAAATTAGAATAATCCCTGCAATGGTTTATGAACTCAAAAGTGTGACAGTTTTTGTGGCATTCTCATCTCATAAGTGACAGCTTAAATAAATACCAAAATCTGAAGTTTGTCTCAAGGGGAACAAGCTGCTCTATACATGCAGTGAACAAATTTAAATACAACACATGTTCTATAAAAGACAGTGAATAAACTGCTAAGTACTTCAATTGTCAGTGGCAGGATTACAAAGGATTAAGTAGCTTGTTGTTCTGTGAACTCAGTAATTAAAATAAACACAATAGTAGATGTTGCTCACACTTACAGCAACAGGAGTTTGCATTCCAATTTGCATTTCTGTACACACTCAGAAACTGCAAAATGCAATCGCTTGTTTCTTTCTTAAATCCTAGGCAGAACATGCTGAAAATGCTTATTAAACTTTCACAAAACAAACTGAGACTGCTCCCCCACAAACTGTGTCCCATTGTCACTAAATTTCTGGAACACCAGTCCTTGAAAAGAGAACGCATCAACACATCAACAGTGTGCGAGGCTGTAGTGGGGGCCATTGGGAACACTTCTGGCCACTTGGTACCTGCATCCACTACTACCAAGAAATTTATGCCCTAAGGTGATCTGGCAGAATTGACATGATTCTTCTGCCATAACAACGCAGGCCGTTCTCTGGCATGGTGAGGTGCTGCGCTTGGTATCTCGAACAGTGCACAACAAGCTGCTCAATCTGTTGATTTATCCCAGACCACGAGACAATGGTTTGAGCCAGTGCTTTCATTATGACCAGCATGCAGCTCCTCCAACACTTTAACTCTCAGCTTTAATGGTACAACTCTCAATCCCCACATAAGGGAGCCTCCATCAAGGGCAAGTTTGTCCCAGGAGAACTGGGATTTCTGCTGGATATCCCAGCCATTTTGGGTTGCAATGTGGAGAGAGTGATGGAGTTTTTTTCTGATTTCCCTTTAGATTATCTACCATAATAGGGACACATTCAATTTGCATTAGGGAAAATATGCCAAGAGGAGTGTCTTTTTTTGTAAACTTTTCAGGTATTTCCTTTTCCAAGAGCAAACAGGACAATCGAGCAGCGTTTTCTTGATCAGTTCTTCACTTGAATTTGATCTTGTAATTGTGTCTTCCAAGAAACAGACCCATCTCTGCATTCATGCTGCTGCTGTCAGTGGAACTCCCTTCTGTGGATTGAAAATGGACACTAGTGGTTGATGATCAGTAATGAGGGTAAACTCTCTCCCATGCAAGTCCTGGTTGAAATGTTTTACACCCCAAACCAGACTCAAGGCCTCTCTGTCAATCTGTGCGTAATATTTCTCGCAGCATTAAGGGAATGTAATGCAAGGACTGTGGGTGTTCACTTCCATCACTCATAACATGTGATTATACTATAAGGTGAGGCATCACAGTCAAGCTTCACTGGATGATGTACATCATAATGTATGAGTACCATGTCTGATATCACCATTTCCTTTGTCTTTTAGAAAGCCACCTCACACTGCTTTGTCCATTGCCATTTCTTCCTGATCTGTAGAATTGAGCTCAAGGGATCAAGCATAGTAGCCAGGTTTGGCAGGATCCGGTTGTAGCAAATGACAAATACTAAAAATGTCCAATACTATGATGAATCCTTTGGCCTCGGGACATCTACCACTGCCTGTATTTTCTCAATACACTGTATACTTGTGTATTCCTTGCACGTTGATGCTGTGACCACAGTTAGTGATACTTGTTTTAAAGAATTGACATTTGTTGTGTCATGCTCTAAGCCCATAATCTTATAATCTTTTTAACAGTGTCTTGAGATTTTGAAGATTTTCTTTGTTATCCTTACCAGTAACAATGGTGAAATCCAGGTAACACTGAATCCCTGGGCAGCCTTGCAGCACCTGGTCCATGGCTTTCTGCCAGAGTGCAGGTGCAGATGCTACTCCAAAAATGAGCCTGTTACAGTGATAACGCCCTTCTTTGAGTGTTGATGCTGAGAAACGCTTTGGACTCTTCCTCCATCTCCATCTGTAGGTAGGTCTCAGCTAAGTCTTCTTTGCTGAAGTGTTTTCCTCCAGGAAGGTTTACAAAGATGTCCTCTATTCTGGGCAAGAGCATTGAGCCACTTTCAGTACTTGGTTGATGGTGACCACAGATCCTGACAGGCCCATTCTTCTTGGCTACTGGGACCACTGATGCTACCCGTGAGTCCACTCAATTGGAAAGAATTCCTTCAGCCTCCATATGATCTAGCTCACTGGCTACTTTATCAGGGGTGGTATAAAGAACCAGGTGGACATTGGCATTTTCATTTAATGCTATGTTTGAGTTTTCCAGTGCCATCCTTGAACATTACTGTGGCATCGTTCAGTACCTTTCTTAATTCGCTTTCGGTTGACCCTATTGCAGGGGATGTGGCATGCACCTGGATCTCCAATCAATTTCTAGTTGTCTCAGCCACCCATGACCTCACTGTGTTGACCCTCCTGTTTTTACCACATAGCAGCCGAATGTGATTTGTTACTTGTATTTCACTGTTACAGATGTCATTTCCACATGAGTTATCTTCTCTCCAGTATAAGTTCTTATTTGCATATCTGCAATCATCAGTTCAGAGTCCTTCAGACTCTCAGACTCATTTTATGGAATGACTAAAGCAGCCGAGCCAGTGTCCAATACCATTTTAATTCATTTGCTGTGCACTTTTGGTGTAAGCCATATTGTTTGTCTCTTGTTAGTTTTCACATTGTAAATCTGAAGGCTATTCAGTCCCGTGTCACTCTCATCATTATCAGATCTTTCCATCATGCAAATTAATGCTCTTTTTGAAACTGCAACTTCACTTTTTATCCTTTTCTCTTCCCTGTGCAATTCAGTTATTTTTGTCTGCCTGACAAGCTCTTTGTTGTATTTTTGCAACTTTCCCCTTAAAACTTGGTGTCTGGTGTATGTGAGTCCCTGCCACAATGTTAACACAATTTGTTCGGCCAGGCCAGTTTCTGTTATAACGTTGCAATTTTGTTCACACTCAGTTTAATTTCTGCCTGCAACTCAATTGTGTTTCTGTTTGCAGCTTCCATTGATATAGCTGTATCAATTACTCTTTTAAATATAAGTTGTGCTTCAGTTAGGAACCATTTTTGAATACTTTCTTGTAAGATTCCACAAACCAAATGATCCTTCAGTGCATAATAAAGTCCATCGCTGAGCTGATAATACTCAGACAGTTTCTTCAGTTCAGTCATAGAAGCTAAAATGGATTCCCATTCCTTTTATTTCTGCGTATAAAATGTAAATGTTATGTAGTCAACAATGGTTTTGGGTCTAAATGCTGTTATGTTACATTTATGATACAGCAAAGCTCATTTCAGCTGGTTTGGTTGGAGCAGTTACACATCTTTGCAAACTGTATGCATTCAGCAAAACTGGAACTCGTTTCTCATTAATTATTTCTTCACAATATTGCTTAATTTGTTCAGTAGACAGAATATAGAACATAGAAATCTGCAGCACTTCAGCCCACAATGTTGTGCTGACCAGGTACTATTCTAGAAACTACCTAAAATGACTCTACCACATCGTCCTCTATTTTCCATAAGCTCTAAGAGTCTCATAAAATTCCCTATTGTATCCACCTCCAACACCCTCACCAGCAATGCATTCCACACACTTACCACTCTCTGTGTGAGAAACTTACTCCTGACATCCCCTCTATACCTACTTCCAAGAATCTTAAAACTATACCATCTCATGTTAGCCATTTCAGCCCTGGGGAAAAGCCTCTGGCTATTCACATGATCAATGCCTCTTATCTCTTTTACACCTCTATCAGGTTGCCCGTCATCCTCCATCACTCCAATGAGAAAAGCCAAGTTCACTCAACATATTCTCATTAGGCATGCTCTGCAATCCAGGCAACATCCATGTAAATCTCCTCTGCACTCTCTCTCTAGTGTCCACATCCTTCCTGTAGTGAAGTGACCAGGATGGAACACGTTACTCCAAGTGGGGTCTGACACCACATCATAAGCCTTCTTAATAAAACAGTCAACCTGTGCCACAGCTTTGAGTGTCCTAAGGACATGAACCCCAAGGTCATGCTGATCCTCCACACTGCCAAGAATCTTACCATTAATATTATATTCTGTCTTCAATTTGACCTACCAAAATGAACCACTTCACACTTATCTGGGTTGAACATCTGCCACTTCTCAGCTCAGTTTTTCATCCTACTGATGACCCACTGTTACCTCTGACAACCCTCCAGACTGTCCACAACACCCCCAACCTTTGTGCCATCAGTTAACTTACTAACTCACCCTTCTACTTCTTCATCCAGATCATTTATAAAAATCACAAAAATGAGGGGTCCCAAAACAGATCCGTATAACACCACCGGTCACCGATCTCCGTGAAGAATACGAACCATCTAGAAACCTCCTTTGCCTTCTTTTGGCAAGCCAGTTCTGGATCTACAAAGTAAAGTCTCCCTGGATCTCATGCCTCCTTACTTTCTGAATGTGCCTTGCATGGGGTACCTTATGAAATGCCTTACTGAAATCCATATAGACTGCATCCACTGGTCTACCTTCACAAAGAATTCGATCAGGCTCGTAAGGCACAACTTGTCCTTGACAAAGCCACGCTGACTATTCCTAATCAGATTATGTCTCTCCAAATGCTCATAAATCTTGCCTCTCAGGATCATCTCCAACAATTTGCCCACCACTGAAGTCAGATTCACTGTACTATAATTTCCAGGGTTATCTCTACTCCCTTTCTTGAACAAGGGAACAACATTTGCAACCCTCTAATCCTCCGATACTTCTCCCGTCCCTATTGCTGATGCAAAGATCATCACCAAAGGCTCAGCAATCTCCTCCCTCACTTCCCACAGTAGCCTGGGTTATACTTCATCTGGTCCCAGTGACATATCTAACTTTACCTTTCAAAAGCTCCAGCACGTCCTCTTTCTTAATGTCTATATGCTCAAGCATTTCAGTCTGCTGTAATTCATCCCCACTATCACCAAGGTCCTTTTCCCTGGTGAAAATTGAAGCAAAGTATTCATTAAGTACCTCTGCTTCCTCCTCCGACTCCATGCACGTGTTTCCACTATCATTCCTGATTGGTCCTGTTCTCACATGGCTCACCCTCTTGCTCTTCACATACTTGTAGAATGCCTCGGGGTTTTCCTTAATCATGTTCACCAAAGCCTTCTCATGGCCCCTTCTGGCTCTCCTAATTCCATTCTTAAGCTCCTTCCTAGTAACCTTGTAATTTTCTAGAGGTCTAACATACTTAGATTCTTGAACCTTTTGTAAGCTTTTCTTTTCTTCTTAACTAGATTTTCTACATCCTTTTTACACCATGGTTCTTTAACCCTACCATCCTTTCCCTGCCTCAATGGAACATACCTATGCAGAATGCCATGCCCTAAACATTTGCCACATTTCTCCCATGCATTTCCCTGAGAACATCTTTTCCCCATTTATGCTCCCAAGCTCCTGCATAAGAGTACCATATTTCCCCCTACCTCAATTAAATGTTTTCCAAAATTATCTGCTCCTATCCCTCTCCAGCGCTATGGTAAAGGAGATAAAGTTGATAGAGTTGTGATCACTACCACTAAAATGCTCTTGCACTAAGAGATCTGACAGCTGACCAGGTTAATTTCCCAATACCAGATCAAGTACAGTCTCTCTGACAGTTGTCTTATCTACATATTGGTTCCTGATCACACCTAACAAACTCCATCCAATTTAAACACCTTACTCTAAGGAGATGCCAGTCAATATTAGGAAAGTTAAAATAACCCATTGTAGCGGTGTGCTACATGCAGCGCTAAAATTAAGACACGGAGTCAGTAACTGCAGTCGAAGGAAAAACTTTATTCGAAATCCTCAGCCTCACTTATAAGCCTCCCTCAACCTGCCCCCCCCCCCGTGGCGCAGAGGCTCCAAAGCTCTGTGCTCGCAAACCTGTAGGCTATCTAATTGTGAGCTGGTTCGAATGTGCCAGGAAATGGGTCGCCACACCATCACAATAACCCTATTAGTATTGCATTGTTCCAGAAACTGCCTCCTTATCTGCTCCTTGATGTCTCTATTACTATAGGGTGGTCTGTAAAAAACACTCAGTAGATTTATTGGCCCCTTCCTATTTCTGCCTTCCACCCACACTGATTCAGTAGATAATCCCTCCATAACTTCCTCCTTTTCGGCAGCCATGACACTCTCCTTGATTAGCAATGCCATGCCCCCACCTCTTTTGCCTTCATCCCTGTCTTTTTGAAATATCTGAAGCCTGGCACACTCTGCAGCCATACCTGCTCCTGAGACATCCAAGTCTCTGTTATGGCCACGACATCATAGTTCCACATATTGATCCATGCTCCAACTTCATCCACCTTGCTTATGATATAACAGACACATCTCAAACCATCAGGCTGAGTGCTTCTTTGCTTTATCATCTGCTTATCCTTTCTCAAAAACTCCCCAAAAGCTGTCTCCACTTGTGCGCCTACTACCCCATCCTCTGCCTTCATCCACTTCAGTTCCCACTAACCTGCAAATCTAGTTTAATCTCTCCCCAATAGCATTAGCAAACTTCCTCCTCACATTCAAGTATAATCCATCCTTTTTGTTCAGGGCACACCTGCTCCAGAAGAGGTTCCAATGATCTAGAAATCTGAATCCCTGTCCCCTGTTCCAATCTTTCAGCCGTGCATTTATCCGCCACCTCATTCTATTCCTACACTCACTGTCACGTGGCACAGGCAGCAATCCCAAGATTACTGCCTTTGAGATCATGTTTCTTAGCTTCCTTCCTAGTATTCTGCTTTGAGGGCCTCCTCCCTTTCTCTACCTGTGTCGTTGGTGTCAATATTTATCATAACCTCTGGCCGCTCACCCTTCCATTTCAGGATTTTGTGGACGCATTCAGAAGCCCTGGCACCTGGGAGGCAAACTACCATCCACATTTTTTTTCACACCCACCGAATCACCTATTTGTCTCACTAACTATAGAATCCCCTATTACTGCTGACATCCTCTTCATTTCCCTACTCTTCTGAGCCACAGGGCCAGACTCAGTGCCAGAGGCATGACTACTGTTCCACTGTTCCTTCCCCCGAGCTAGTTCGCCCGCCCGACAGTGCTCAAAATGGAGTACTTATTGTTAAGAGGGACAGCCACAGGGCTGCTCTCCATTACCTCATGCTCTCATTTCCCTCTTTTGACAGTCACCCACTTATCCGTCTCCTGTGACTACTTGCCTGTAGCTCCTATCGATCACCTCCTCACATTCCCTAATACACCGAAGGTCATCGAGCTGCGGTTCCAGTTCGCTAACTCGGTATCTAAGGAGCTGCAGCTCAGTGCACCTTACACAGATGTGGCCATCAGGGAGGCTGGAAGTCTCCTGGATATCCTACATCTGACACCCAGAGCAGAGAACTGTCCTTGCAGTCATACTCACTATGAAAGTAACTTACCTCACCTGGGTCTGTCACTGAAGCCCTCATAAGCCAAAGCCCTAGTACTCTGACTCACACTACTCTGATGACTACTCCATAGGTAGTGTCTTCCTTTTATCCCGGAACCTTCTCAGCAGCCTTGCACGATGATGAGCTACTATGTCTGCACACTATATAGATACAGCACTGTATATATAGTTCAAAGTTCAAAATAAATGTTATTATCGAAGTGCATATATGTCACTACATACAAGCTTGAGATAAGTTTTCCTATGGATATACTCAGCAAATCTATAGAATAGTAATTGTAACAGGATCAATGAAAGATCAACTGGAATGCAGAGGAATGTCTGGAATGCAGACAAACTATGCAAATGCAAACATAAATAAATAGCTGAGATAATGAGATAAAGAGTCCTTAACATGAGATAATTTTTGGGAACATTTCAATAATGAGGCAAGTGAGTGTAGTTATCACCTTTTATTAAGTAGCCTGATGTGTGAGGGGTAGTAACTGTTCTTGAACCTGAGGTGTGAGTCCCGAGGCACCTGTATCTGTACCAGCAGCTCATGTCTAATGTCTGGGAAGGTTTTACCCGTGAGGTACTGGGCCGAATCCACTATCTTTTATAGGTTTTTCTGTTTCCATATCAGGCTGTGATGCAACATGTCCATAAACTCTCCATTACATATCTGTAGAAGTTTGTCAAAGTCTTAGATGTCATGCTGAATCATCACAGACTCCTCAGGAAGTTGAGGTGCTGCCCTGCTTTCTTTGCAATTGCACTTAAGTGCTGGATCTAGGACAGGTCCTCTGAAATAGTCACACACAAGAATTGAAAGTTGCTAACCCTCTCCACCTCTGATCCACCAATGAGGACTGGCTTATGGACCTCTGGTTTCCCTCTACCTGACGTCTATAGTCAATTCCTTGGTCTTGTTGATATTGAGTGAGACATTGTTGTTATGACACCAATCAGCCAGATTTTCAATCTCCCTCCTGTATGCTGATTTGTCACCATATTTGATGCAGCCCACAAAAGTGGCGTCATCAGCAAACCTGAATATGCATTGGAACTGTGCTTAGCGTTGTAGTCATAAGCAGAGTAAAGTAGGAGGCTAAACACAGGGTTCTGTGGTGCACCTGTGCTGATAGGAAGAAGCACTGTCGACGTTTCGGGCTGAGACCCTTTGAATTACAGATATTGTCTTTTTTTTTGAAAACTTTTTTTATTGCATTTTTAAGTAGTTACAAAGTAAAGTATGAAAAAAAATGTATATAACCCTTCCCCCCTCCCCTTAACCCCTCCCCCCTAACTGCCCTATAGAAAAAAAGAGAAAGAAAGAGAAAAAAAAAGAAAGAGTGCCTGGTTGTTGGAAGATCTCCACATGCTCCATGGAGTTTGTAATAACTTTAGTATATATATTTATTTCTTTCCCCAAGTAACCAATTGTTTCATCTTCAGAGCACCTGTATATTTAATCCTGTCTTTTGTAAATAAGGGCTCCAAATTTTCAGAAATCTTTCATATTTATCTCTTAAATTATAAGTAATTTTTTCTAATGGAATACAGCCATAGATATTGCTCTTTTAAGGGCAAATAAAGCAAGGATGTCTTTCCGCCATGTGTTTCAAATCAAATCAAAATTAATCCATGCAAAAAGGATATGAAAAACAGCTTCTAGTACTGTGCAAAAGACTTCAGCTGTCTCTTCCAGCTTTTTTTTTAACTCAAACGTCTTGCTGTGCTTTAACAGGTAGGTAGTCATCTCAGATTCATTTAAAACTGCCTCATCTCCTCTGTTATGTTTTGTAATTCCAAGTCATAAATCTACTTGGAAGAAAAAGATGGGAGAACATGTCTTAGTTTTGTTTTTACATTGAGCGAGGCACTGCACTTATGACATGGTGGCATGATAACATATGCCATTCACCGACTTTTATATATAATCTGTAGTGACTTACGTAAACAAAAAATGCTTAATCGAACAATATACAATATTACTCAAATATTACTGAAATATTAAATACACAACATTGTTCATTTCGATTATTACCTTCCGAATCTCCATAGGATATGCCAAGTTCATGGTCATGCTATAGTTTAGTTGGATGTGATCATTAGGCTCTCTGAATTCTAGAGGGATACATAAGAGCAGACTGTTCTTTCTCTTCATCTACTCCACCACTAAAACTATTTGAATTCAGGACTTTAAAGTACAGAGAGTGGTAGAGTGGTTGATACAGCCCAGTCCATCACAGGAAAAGCCCTTGAGCATATTTCCATGCCTCAAGCAAGCATCATCATCATCAAAATCCCCACCATCCAAGCCAGGCTATGCTCTCTTCTCACTATTACCATCAGGCAGGAGGCACAGGAGCCTTATGTCCCATACCACCAGTTTCATGAACAGTTATTACCCTACAACAATCAGGCTCCTGAACCAGTGTGGATTGCTTCACTCACTTCAATGCTGAACTAATTCCACAAATGCACAAATTCATTTTCAAGGGCTCTACAGCTCATGTTCTCGGTATTATTTATATCTTTATTTTTTGTCTTTTGCACATTGGTTGTCTGTTAGTCTTTGTTTTATGTATAGTCTTTCATAAATTCTATTGTACTTTCTTATGTTCCTGTCAATGCCTTTAGAAAGTGACTTTCAGGGTAGCACATATATTGTGACGTGTGTGCACTTTGATGACGGATTTGCTTTTACTTTGGGAAGATGAACACCGACTCTGGGAATGCTTCCCGTCTTTTACCTTTGATTAGTATCTGAACTTGGGGAATCTGATCATAAACCTTCATTTTTACCTTACCTGGCAGAGGAATTCTGTCCCTTGCTGCTTTCCATAAGGTGATCGGAAACCCTCAGTCCACATTGCCAAACCAGGGTCAAAAGTACTTTGTCTCCTGTAATTCAGGCAGTAAATCATGATTTCTACTCTCTCTCAACTACAAGATGCTGCTCCAACATTAGAATACTCATGTAAGCTCAGAAGCAGGAGTAATCTTTGCTACTCAGTATCCATGAGCACCTTCACTAGGTTGGCATCACATCATTTCCCAGCATGCCTAACTGCACCACTCATTCAAGCAGGAAAACCTGGAAAATGATGGAGAAGCAAACAATCTGTTGAAGGAACTCAGTAGGTTCGGCAAAATCTGTAGGGGGGTAGGAATTGTCGACTTTTCAATAATGGCACAGATGCTGTTCAAATTCTCCTTTGTTTTCCACCCTGAATTTTCGAGTCCGCAGCATTTGACATTGATCTTTTTCTTCCTTTGAACATTTATGTCTTCAACTGATATTTAACCTAGCATTCTCCTTGGACAGTTGCCATCTCTCACTCCATTCTTCCAACCTGATCTATGTCCTGACGTATTGATAGACAACTATGGTCAAAAGAACAGGCTTGCATTTATTTATCCTCTTGTTAAGTCCCACAGCTCTTTACAGACCACATAGTACTTTTGAAGACCAGTCACTGCTGGAATCCAGAAAAACTAGAATCTGTTAGTACCGTTAGCTGGCTGGTGGTGTAGTGGACCAGACTTCAAGGTGAGTGGTCCCAGGTTCGAATCAGCCGGCTCCTTGCATGTTTTCCATCTGTGCTGGGTTGAGTGTTGAGCTAGCAACTCGGCCTTCTAAAAACAGACAAATGCTAAAGGACCAGCAAGGCTGCTGTCCGATGCATCACAAGGCACAAAGAGGAACAACAATTAGTAACATGGAAGATGTAGAACAGGGCAAGAGGAGCAATCTGTTAATTCCCACTCTCCCCATACCCCTTAATGTATTTTGTAACTAGAAATGTATCTATTGCCTTCTTAAATGTATTCTGCGATGTCTCCTGGGGTAGAGAATGTCATAGGTTCACTGGAGAAATTACTCCACATCTCAGTCCGAGATCTCTTGCCTTTAACCTGGGGTTGTCACCCATGTTTCTACTGAAGGGAAACATCCTCTTCACAACTAATCTGTGGAGCCTTGTCAGAATTTTGTACATTTCAATGAAGAACCCTCACGTTCTCCTGAATACTGGGTATACTCAATCCAATCTCTCTCATGACGTTGCTGCCACTCAAAGAATTAATGAACCTTTTTTCATCTTTTCTCTCTTTCTGGCTTTTTTTGTTGCTTTCTGTTCATTTTTGTAAGCTTCCCAGTTCTCCAAGTTTCCATTTATTTTAGCTATATCGTGTACCTCCTCTTTTGCTTTTATGCTGTCTTTTACTTCCTTGTCAGCTACTATTTCCTCATCCTCCCTTTAGAATACTTCTTCAATGTTGGGATGTATCTAATTAGTACCTTCCAAATACTTGGCTACTGTTCAAAGGCCGGTATAGACCGCTCATAAGGGTCTTTTTACCCTTGCCGTTCCTTAACTCTACCCGTAATGATTCTCCATCTTCCAGTCCTATGTCACCTATTTCTAAGGATTTGATTTCACTTTTTGACCAACAGAACCACTCTACGTGCATGACCTTTCAATATTATCTCTATCCCTGGATGATAAGCTCCCAACTATGATCTTCTTTCAGCCACGATGCCCACAACATCATACATGCCAATCTCTAACTGCGTTGCTAGAGCATCTACCTTGCTCCCTATATCCCATGCGTTCAAATTTAAAATCTTCATCACCAGTATGTTGTTGGAAAGGTAACAAAGAACATCTTGACCTTTTTCCACAGTGCAGGATAGCATTCAGAGATTTCTTTCTGCAACCAAAAGTCTGGATATGATTTTTTGAATCTTGGCTTCAGCTCTTTCAATCTGTGGTGAGATCTCCTCCGTTTATCCTGTTAATTCCTCATTACAAGTGTTCAGGAATGGATTTATTACCCAATCTGGAGTTCGGATCGAGACAAGATCCTGGAACTCTCTGATATGTCTTTATATAACTCACCCATGTGGGCACAGTATACTTGAAGATCATTAACTGGTATTAGACCATAAGCCATAGGAGCAGAATTAGGCCATTCAGCCCATCGAGTCTGCTCTGCCATTCCATCACAGCTGATCCTGGATCCCATTCAACCCCATACACCTGCTTTCTCACCACATCCTTTGATGCCCTGACTGGTCAGGAAACAATCAACTTTCACCTTAAATATACGCTCAGACTTGGCCTCCACTGCAGTCTGTGGCAGAGCATTCCACAGATTTACTACACTCTGGCTGAAAAAAAATCCTCCTTATCTCTGTTCTAGAAGTTTGCCCCTCTATTTTGAGGCTATGCCCTCTCGTTCTGGATACCCCCAACATAGGAAACATCTTCTCCACATCCACCCTATCTAGTTCTTTCAACATTCAATAGGTTTCAATGAGATCCTCCCCATATACTTCTAAATTCCAGTGAGTACAGGCCCAAGGCTGCCAAACACTCCTCATATGTTAACCCCTTCATTCCTGGAATTATCCTCATGAACTTTCTCTGGACTCTCTCTAATGACAACACATCCATTCTAAGATATGGTGCTCAAAACTGTTGACAATACCTCAAGTGTGGCTTGACTAGTGTCTTATAAAGGCTCAGCAATATCACCTTGTTTTTTTACCCTATTTCCCTTGAAATAAATGCCAACATTGCACATTTGCCTTCTTTACCACAGACTCAATCTGTAAATTAACCTTCTGGGAGTCTTGTATGAGGACTACTAAGTGCTTCTACACCTCTGATGTTTGAACTTTCTCCCCATTTAGATAACAGATTGCACTATGTTTCTTTTACCAAAATGCATTATGATACATTTCCCAACACTGTATTCCATCTGCTAATTTTTTACCCATTGCTCCAATTTGTCTTAAGTCCTGCTGCAATTGCATTGCTTCTTCAACACTATCCAACCCTCCACTTATCTTCGTATTATCCATAAACTTTGCCGCAAGGTCATCAATTCCATTATCCAAATCATTAACAAACATTGTGAAAAGTAGTGGTCCCATTTACTGACCTCTGGGTAACACCACTAGTCACTGGCAGCCAAAGAGACAAGGCCCCTTTTATTCCCACTCACTGTTTCCTCCCTGTCAGCCATTCCTCTACCCATGCCAGTATTCTTTCTTTCTCTTCCAACACAGAAATAAGAAAAAGTCACAATGGCCACTGTTGCACTTGAGTAGGGTTAACTTAAACAGAAATGTGGAGGTGACTGATTTGACTTTGATAAGATTCACATAATTTCCTTGCAATTGAAGATTGATTTTATTAAACTTTGTGAATAATTCTAGCAAGTAAGCAATGTCTTGCCTAATATTCTTGAGTTGACTGAAGCATGTGAGTCATCAAATAATTTTATCACAATTTCAAAAAGCACACAAAGCGTCTCAGGCAGTTTCCTTTTGAGAGCCATCTGACCTCTGTGTGCAACAGGCAATGTTCAAACTCTTCATCATTCTCAATACAAACCTCTTGAAATACTTGAGAATTGAGTGTTGATTTAATTTACCACTGTGCTGATAATAGTATTTAATAATTTGTGCAGCCAATCATTTAGGCTTTTCTGATAAGATGCTGTCCGTGAGTGGCAAATATGTTAGATACGGCTTTTTCAAGAAAGTATCAACTCCACAGTGTTGGCCTGTCATTAATGATGCCCTATTTATTGCACAAGCAAGAAGGCTGATGAGCAGAATATTGACTCCCCCTTTGTATCTGTTTCTAGTCCCTTTGGAAATAACAGCTATTGTCTGGCAAAGTTGACTTCTTCACTGCTGGCAGAATCAGTTTTCTGATTGTGTGGGGCTTTCCAGATTTAGCAAAGAGCAATGAAATGACAGTAATTATGATTATGTTTCCTAAAACATTCGCTCATTGACATTTCCTTCACCTGCCCAGCCAGGTGATTGTGTGGAATGGCATTGTAAGCTTTCTTGGTGGTGCTGTAACAGTGGACAAGTTGGCTCCTCTAGTTTCACAGGTGATGTGTTGGTCAGAGATTTCATCAAGCTGTCTAATTGAAATCCCCTGCAATGAGGGATCAGGGTGCATTGTCTTGTGACTACTGATCACAGTGCTCAGCTCCTCCAGTGCTAGCCTGACGTTGTTCAGGGGGGAAATGTACAGCATGACCAGGATGATGGTAGCAAATTCCCTCGACAGATAGAGTGAAAGAGATTTTTACATGTTTCAAATTGAATGTTGATTTTTAAAATTGACACTTAAATGGAATCTATCCAAAATTAAGCTGGCCAGAGGCATACGAACAGAGGGGCTGAACACTTTCAGAGACCTCCTTGCCACTTGCAGAATGACAGATATTTCTTCAGTAAAGCATTCTTCAGACAATAAAGCCTCTTTAACCCAGTATTCTTGGGAGACTGTGGAGAGCTATAAATTCAGGATCAAATACAGAAGGTTAGGCGAGACAGTTAGTGATAGTGTTGTGCATGGAAGAACCTGTTCAACATGGCAGTTTGTCACCCTTCTAAATCAGGTGCTGTGAAATAGGCCCACGTGCTGCATAGAATACAAATAGAATTAGTGAGTACGTGGGCCTAGCATTGGAACCTGCATGTGAAATAGCCATGTTGATGGACATGTCTTCTGATAACAGCAAGGAATTTCAGTCAGTCCACAATGAGTGTGTGGATGCTGTGCATAAGCAGTTGATAACAGCAAAGCAGGAGAACCACCATCAAATCAGAGAGGAAGATGAGCAAGAGAAGCTGGTATTGGTGTATTGGAGATCACTGATGAAAGACACACCAATTTAGAGCTGTGCTTTAAATGCCTAGAAGAGGGCACACAGTTTCAGGGTGCAAAACTAGACGAAGGCTGTTAATCTTGAGCAACGCACACAAAATGCTGGAGGAAACACCATAGATAATGCCTAACTTGCTGAGTTACTCCAGCATTTTGTGTGGTTGCAAAGGGTGGGCAGGTAATGATACAAGTTGGTGCCGGTGAACCATGGCATAGTGTTTTGGGCTGCTTACAAAACTTCAAAATGCAGTGCCTATAAAAAGTATTCATTCCCCCCCCCCCCCCCGGAAGTTTTCATGTTTTATTGTTTTACAATATTGAATCACAATTTGGCTTTTTGGCACTGATCAACAGAAAAAAACCTCTTGTGTATCAAAGTGTAAACAGATCTCTACAAAGTGAACTAAATTAATTACAAATACAAAACACAGATTAATTAATTGCATAAGTATTCGGCCTTCTTTAATGAGATGCACCAAATCATCACTGGTGCAGCCAAATGTTTTAGAAGTCACATAATTAGTTAAATGGAGATCTGTTTTTGAAGATCTGTGTGCAGACAAGGTGTTTCAATCGTTTGTAGGAAAAATACACTTGTATCTGGAAGGTGTAACTTTTGGAGAGTCAGTATCTTGGCAAAAACTACACCACGAAGACAAAAGAACACTCCAAACAACTCTGTGAAAAGGTTATTGAAAAGCACAAGTCAGGAAATGGATCCAAGAAAATTTCCAAGTCACTGAATATCCCTTGGAGTACAGTTAAGTCAATCAAGAAATGGAAAGAATATGGCACAGCTGTGAATCAGCCTAGAGCAGGCTGTCATCAAAAACTGAGTGACTGTGCAAGAAGGAGACTAGTGACAGAGTTCACCAAGAAACCAATATAAGTCTGGAGGAGTTACAAGCTTCAGAGGCTGAGATGGGAGAGACTGTACATAAAACTGGTGCCTGGGTGCTTCACCAGTCGCAGCTTTATTGGAGAGTGTCAAAGAGAAAGCCACAGTTGGGAAAAAACTCATATGAAGTCTCAACTAGAATTTGCTTTAAGGCATGTGGAAGACTCCAAAGTCAGCTGGAAGAAGGTTCTATGGTCTGATGAAACTAAAATTGAGCTTTTTGGCCATCGGACTAAACACTGAGTTTGGTGTGAAGCATGGGGATGGCTGCATCATGCTTTGGGGATGCTTCATTGCAAAGGCCCTGGAAGGCTTGTGAAGGTAGAGGGTAAACTGAATGCAGCAAAATACAGGGAAATCCTGGAGGAAAACCTAATGCAGTCTGCAAGAGAACTGCAACTGGGAGAAGATTTGTTTTCCAGCAAGCCAAAGTTATGCAGGAATGACTTAAAAACAACAAAGTTTACATCCTGGAGTAGCCAAGTCAGAGTCCAGATCTCAATCCAATTGAGAATTTGTGGCTGGACTTGAAAAGGGCTGTTCACTCAGCATCCCCATGCAATCTGACAGAGCTTGAGCAGTTTTGTAAAGAAGAATGGGGAAAATTGCAGGGTTGAGCTGTCTAAAGCTGATAGAGACCCCATATCCACATAGACTCAAGGCTGTAATTTTTGCCAAAGGTGCATCTACTAACTACTGACTTGAAGGGAGGAAATCTTTATGCAATCAATTATTTTGTGTTTTATATTTGTAATTAATTTAGATCACTCTGTAGAGACTAGTTTTCACATTGACTCGAAAGAGTATTTTTCTGTTGGTGTGTCAAAAAAACCAAATTAAATTCATGGTGATTCAATGTTGTAAAACAATAAAACATGAAAACTTCCAAGGGGAGTGAATGCTTTTTATAGGCACTGTATACTGTACTTTTGAATAACTTTCACTGCAATATGAAGCCTGTAAATTCCCCTTAAGCAACTTACTTTTGAACCATCCTAATGAACTAGCAATTTCACAATCTGCACAAAGGACTTGTCTGATTTAACTTTCAAGCGTGCAGTACAGCACCTTTAAGCAGACGAAGGTACATCGCCATGACTGGAAGAGAGGGTGGAGGGGAGAACTCCTAGCCAGACTGAAACACCAAGGAATGAAAGTTCCTCTTCATAGCATCTTGTTAACAAATATACAGTCACTGGAGAACAAGTCTGAGGACCTAAAGGCAAGATTGCTGTTTTGGAGGGAAATGGGGAATTGCTGTGTTCTATGTTTCACAGAGACATGGCTCATTCTGCACATGCCGGATACATTGGTAAGACCCGAAGACTTCTCAATACATGGGATGGACCAGACTGCTGATTTGGAGAAGATAAAAGTAGCATTCCGTGATTCATGGTGAACTTCTTGTGGTGCTTGGATGCAGTGGTCTTGTTCCCCCCAGTGTGGAAATCTAACAATTAAGTGCTGACCATTTTCTTACCAAGAGAGTTCCCCTCTGATCTTGATCACAGTTTCATACCACCGAAAGCTGATGTTAATCAGGCACTAACGATATTGAATGCTGCCATCACCAAACTTGACACAGCCCACCCAGGCAAAGACTAAAGAGCAAGGTTCCAGAGATGAGTCTTCAGCAAACAGGTGGTAGCGGGAGGCGGAGGAGCTGATATGGATTTGCTTTGAATTGGTGGAATAATTAATTAATGTTCAAGTACTGATCAGTCTCACACTCTCTTCTCATTGCTGCCATCAAGAAGAAGGTACAGGACCCTCAGATCCACACCAGCAGGTTCAGGAACAATTGTTATAACTCAGCCATCAGGCTCTTGAAACAGAGAAGATAACTTCACTTGCCCCATCACTCAACTTTTCCCACAACTGATAGACTCCATCTCTATTCTCAATATTTATTGGTTATTTATTTTTTATTATTATTTCTTTCTTCTTTTGTATTTGCACAGTTTGCTGTCTTTTGGACATTGGTTGTTCGTCTGCCTTTCTGGGTGCAGTCTTTCATTGATTCTATTATAATTGTTGGATTTACGGAGTATGCCCTCAGGAAAATAAATTTCAAGGTTATATATGATGATATATATGTATTCTTTGATGATAAATTTACTTTGAATTTTGTATTTTAAATTTTGCAAAGTTGGTGATGAAACATATCAACTCCTGCCTGAGAAACAACTTGGATCGACTCCAATTTGCCTACCAGAGCAACAGGTCCACAGCAGATGCCATTTCAATGGCTCTGCACACAATCTTGGAACATCTGGACAGCAAAGATGTATACAGCAGGGTGCTCTTTATCAACTGCAGCTCAGCATTTACTACTGTCCCCTCAAAACTAATCAATAAGCTTCAAGATCTTGACCTAATTATCTCCTTGTGCAATTAGATCCTCAATTTCTGGCTGAGTGGTTCCACAACAACCACATCTCATTCAATGTCAGCAAGACCAAGGAGCTGATGATTGACAACAGGAGGAGGAAACTGGAGGCCAATGAGTCAGTTCTCATCAAGGGATCAGAGGTGGATAGGGTCATCAATTTTAAATTCCTCAGTGTTATCATTTCAGAGGATCTGTTCTGGACTCAGGACATAAAAGGCATTGTAAAGAATGCACGCAGCACCTCTACTTCCCTAGAAGTTTGCGAAGATTTGGCATGGCATCAAAAATTTGGACAAACCTCTATAAATACGTGGTGGAGAGTATATTAATTGATTGCATCACTGCCTGGTATGGAAGCACCAATGCCCTTGAATGGAAAATCCTACAAAAAGAAATGAATCTGGCTCAGTCCAACATAGGTAAAGCCCTCCCCACCACTGAGCACATCTACATAGAATGTTGTCACAGGAATCGTCAAGGGCCTCCACCACCGAGGTCATGTTTTTTTCTCACTGCCACCATCAGGTAGAAGGTACAGGAGCCTCAGGACCCACACTACCAGGTTCAGAAACAGTTTTTACCCCTCAACTATCAGGCTCTTGAACCAGAGGGGTTAACTTTATTCAACTTCACTTGCCCCATCACTGAACTGTTCCCACAAGCTATGGACTCACTTTCAAGATCTCTTCATTTCATGTTCTCTATATTTATTGCCTATTTATTTACTATAATGATTTTTTCTTTTGTATTTGCACAGTTTGTTGTCCTTTGTACATTGGTTGTTTGTCTTTCCTTTTGGGTGTGGTTTTTCATTGACTCTATTGTGCTGCTTGAATTTACTGTCTATGCCCACAAGAAAATTAATCTCAGGGTTGTATACTGTGACAAATATGTAGTTTGATCATAAATATACTTCAAACTTTAAACTTTAAGGTGGATTCTCCGAGCAAAGGAAATGTGGACAATTGGAAACCAC
The DNA here is from genome assembly GCF_030144855.1 of Hypanus sabinus. Taxonomy (NCBI): domain Eukaryota; kingdom Metazoa; phylum Chordata; class Chondrichthyes; order Myliobatiformes; family Dasyatidae; genus Hypanus; species Hypanus sabinus. The sequence goes on along the minus strand of NC_082724.1, from coordinate 59,457,135 downwards.
AAAGTAATAGTTTGTGTAAAATGAGACTGGCAAGAGTGAATTTTGAACAGTGCTTTTGTCACTCAAGGCAGCATTGGGGAAACAGTGATCTCAAGATTAAAATAAAAAATAATGACCCACATAGTGAGTGAACAAAAGTATAGATTCTGAGTACACATTTAGAGCAGATTATTAAGTTCAGAAAATGCTGTTCTCAAAAAGTGCATTGAATTTGAAAGTGTATTCCAGTGAGACCTGAAAACCCTGGGGCAGATGCAGTGTGCCATTTCTCAGGGTGGTCAAAAAATGAAGCTACAATTATAGTGGGTGACTGCAAACGAGCTAACCCAATTCAGAATAATTGATGCACTCAATCAGGTGATTGAGTGCATCAATAATTAATCAGGTGATGCACTCAATGTATGTGCTTTGCAGTGATTCCTACAACGATCTGTATGACTATTGCTATTAAGGGACATGAGGCTCACATGTCTATGATGTCAGATGTAAGCTGAGAACAATCCCATAGACAGAAGAACTGTTGAACAATCTCAAATATGGATGTGGGTCAAAAAGACAAGTGATTGCAAAACACCTTTTGTTGGTATTCCAAGTAACCACTGCTTTCATGCTTTGTGGGTGTTTCTATGTCAGAGAATCTATATACTGGCCTGGCAATTTCTTCACCTGGAACATACTTTAATGCAACACCACCTCACCTACACTACAGAGCTTTATTCTTAAATGTGAGTGTGATTGTAGACATGGTATTTTCACCCTGAGGGAACAAGATATTGAGGGATGTTCAATAATATCTGCACCCAATATTATTTTAATTGTAACTGTCTCTAAGGAGGATAATCTCCAAATATGAGTCGGGCATTTGACAAGGTTCCTCATGATGGGCTTATCCAAAGATTAAGATACATAGGATGTACAGTGACCTGCCATTTGGCTTGCCCATAGAAAACAGAGGATAGTGTTGATGGGACTTATTCTGGCTGGAGGTCCATCAATAGTGGAGTTCTGTAGGGACCTCTGCTGGCGCCTCTGCTGTTAGTGAGATATATAACTGACTTGGATGAAACACAGATCGATGGGTGAGTAAGTTTGCAGTCAATTCAAAGATTGGTGGCATTGCAGATAGAGCAAAAGGTTGCCAATTAGTACAGTGTATATAGATCAGTTGCAGATATGAGTGGAGAAAAAACAGATGCAAGTTTCATCATCTAAATGAAAGGGTTGATTTTGGGGGATGAAATGTAAAAGGAGAGTGCACTGCTAAGAGAAAGACCCTTAAAAGCATTGATGTGCAATGGGACTTTGGGATCCAAGTCCATAGCTTCCTAAAAGTGGCCGCATAGGATGTTAAAGAAGGTATATGGTATGATTGCTTTTATTAGTCAAGGTATTAAGTTAATGGGTTAGGAAGTTTAGAAAACATTATGTGCTAACTACAAACCTGGAGTACCTGCAATGGATTCACAGAGTAACTATACAGTACCTCAAGGATTTCAATGAAAAACTTGGAAGAACTTCACTCTAAACACTTCAGATTGTTAACATGAGGCAGTCACTTATGGCTTTGTCTGTTGGCCTGGCATAGATGCGAGTTAGCTGGAAGGTATGCAGGAGACCCTGAGATTAATTGTATAAGATGATGAGAGGCATTGATTGTGTGGATAGTCAGAAGCTTTTCCCCAAGGCTGATATGGCTAGCACGAGAGGGCATAGTTTTCAGGTGCTTGGAAGCAAGAGATGTCAGGGGTAAGTTTTTTATGCATATAGTGGTGAGTGCGTGGAACGGGCTGCCAGCAATGGTGGTGGAGCTGAATACAATGGGGTCTTTTAAGAGACTGCTAGATCGGTACATAGAGCTTAGTAAAACAGAGGACGATGGGTAACCCTAGGTAATTACTAAAGTAAGTACATGTTCAGCACAGCTTTGTGGGCCAAAGGTGCTGTAGGTTTTCTATGTTTCTGTTCCTCTGAGAAAATCATTCTAGCAGGACCATGTAGATTGCAATAGGAGACTGATGGACAGCTTCTAGACCAATCATAGTACAGTAATTGAATTTAAGTGAAGCATGTAGGTTTGAGGATCAATACTGAACACCGGTTCCTTGAGGTTGTCATAGCTGGGAAAGGTAATGGGAATAAGCTCCCACTACTTATTAAGTGTTTCCCATGGTGTACATCTCAAATAGCCCCTGATAACTCCTTCATGTGTGGCCTTTAGTTACTAAACCTGATGGAACCATTTCAACTGAGAGGAGAAGGGGCAAAGGCAGGTTACTGGTGCCTTAAAACCAGATGCCTCAGGCAGCTGGGGCCTGACAACTGAAGTTGGCAGCTCTTCTCCAAGGAGGTAAACTATGATCTCAAACCTCTGCTGCCTCGTGGATATACCCACTCGTGGGGAGGGCTTTGGAAATAAACCCTGAGGGAAAGTTCAGAGCTGGAGTCCCTGTGCCAGTCCTACGTTGAGCTCAACACTGACTGGCAACTCCTGCAATGCTGTCGGTGTCAATCTGTATCAGTGTCTGCCATACCTTTGGATTCATCAGCTGCATGGAGACGGAGAGGCTACTGCATGGTCTACAGCCTCTCTGAACACAGGACTAGATCCACTTTGCAGGACACGGTCTTGCTAAAGAAACTGAACTGAATACTGGTCTAGAGAATTGATCATTTCATTTCGAGCAGTTCATAAAATGAAATAGAATGGACATCATTTCACATTTGCTTATCATCCTATTTCAAATAGAGAATTTGAGACATGAACATTTTGTTGTGAAAGAGGCATTGAAAGGTTTGACATCAAGTATCACTCTATAGCATTGTAAACTATTGTCTCCTGACTCTTACAGAGGACACTCCTCTGTGGATGTGCTGAACACGTAGTTTGATTCAGCTCAGATAGTGAAAGAAAGGTAATTGAAATAGAGCAAATATGGCAATAAAAGGAAGGGTTAAGATTACAAGTTATTGTTGGTGTAGTGAGATCTTCAGGCAGGTCAGAATTGTGATAGCAGGGCGATGATGGAAGGTAGCTCCATAAATACTGTTTGTTATGGTAACTAGCTAAATACTGCAAGCATTAGTACATTCAAATCATTTAGTAGTATTATCTAGGAAGCATAATTTTATGTCACTGAGACTCCTGGCTCATCTTCCAAAATAGTGCAGGATAACCAGTAATTTAAACTAACAAACAATACACTTTATTTGTAGAAAAAAATTACATTGTATGAGTGACAGTTATTTTAGTAACTTCCTCTGCCTACGACCAAGGTAGAAAGCTTGTAGCCTGTATTCAATCACTGTAGCAGCACAATATTATATATGTTACAATCCTCCTAAAACTATGAAGAGTGTACACATATCCTAATATCTGTGTGCTATACTTGGATCTCAAAAGATTTCCATATTCTTGGGTTGATTCTTGTAGGTCTCACCCTGACTAGTTGTGATCCTCCTGGAGTCTGCTGTCAAGTTGTCTGACTTCGACTAGTTGTGATCCTCCTGGGGTCAGCTGCTCTCACCCTCACTCGTGGTTCTCCTGGGATCTGTTGTTGAGATGTGGTGCCTTTGGAACATGGGCTGCACGGTGTAGCCAATGAGCGTAACATGTTAGAGAACCTGGTAGGTAGAGCAACACTCCCAAACTTTTTCTCTACTACATCGACAACTGCATTGAAATTGAAGAATGTGACAATGTCATCAACTTTGCTACCACTCAGCCAAAAAAATCATTGGTCTCTCTCTGGCATCCTTCTCCCCTCTCTCGATCTCCCTCTCTCCATCTCTGGATACAGATTATCCACCAACATCTACCACAAACACCATGGATTCCACAGATGCCTGGGTATACCTCTTCCCATCCTGCACCGTACCTTGTGTAAGGTCATCACCTCTTTTCCTGAGTTCCTGCAGCTCTGAAGCATCTGTTCTTGAGGTGAGGCCTTTCACTCCAGGACATCTGAGATGTACTCCTTGTCCTCTCCACTGTTATTGACAGAGTCTTCACTCACATCTCATATATTTCCCTTCGATCTGATCTTACCCCAATCACCTCATCGCAACAAAACAGGGATTGAGTATCTTTGGTTCTCACCTAACACACCACCAGCCTGCATCTAACAACACACCATCCTAGACACTTCACCGGCTACAACATGATCCGGCCAGCACACATAAAATGTAGGTCAGGCAGCATCTATAGAGAAGATAAATAATCAACGGTTCAGATTGAGACCTTACATCGGGACTGGACAGTTAGATGAAGGAGCCAGAGTAAGAGGGTGGTGGGAGGGGAACTAGCTGCATCTTTCCTCCCTGTTCCTTTATGTTTTTCATTCTCTCTGTGACTCCCCACCCTAGTCTGCTCGTCCCTTCTGCTCCCAAAGGCAATTTCCCTGAAACTGTAGGAGGTCCAACACCCATCCCTACACTCCTCCCTCACCACCATCCAACAGCCTGAACAGCCCTTCCTGGTGAGGCAGACAGTCACATCCAAACTGAATGACTGCTTCACCAAGCACTTCACTCATCTATTATAGACACCTAGAGTTTCCAGTGGGCAGCCATTTTAATCCCTCTCCCCTTTCCCAAAGCAACATGTCTGTCCTCGGCCTCCTCTTCTGTCAGGGTGAGCCTAAACACAAACTAGAGGAACAGTACCTCAAATTGTAGACCTTGTAGGATTTATTTACTCGGGAGGCAGACACAGAGTCTATAGAAGTGAGGCAAAACAGCAGCAAGGTCATGTACACTACAAATCATAGAGGTTGAGTCGTTTTGTGTCTTGAGGCAAATTAAGGTGGATAAATCCCCAAAGCCTGACAATGTGTTCCCTTGGACTTTATGGGAGGCTAGTGCAGAAATTGCAGTGGCCCTAGCAGAGATACTTAAAACATCCTTAGCCACAGTTATTGTTTCAGAGGTTTGGAGGATAGCTAATGTTGTTTAGAAAAGGCTCTAAGAATAGGCCAGTGAACTTGAGAACATTAGTAGGAAAGTATTGGAAGGTATTCTAAGGGTCTAGATATACGAATATTTGGATAGACAGGGCTGATTAGGATAGTCAACGTGACCTTATGAGTGGTAGGTCACGTTCAACCAAGTTTTTGGAGGAAATTACTAGAAAGTTGACGAAGAAAGACATTTTTTGCATTGCCCCCCATTCAGCATCTGCAGTCCGATGTTTTCTCATCTTTAGAGATAGTGTTACCTCCAGTAGACTAAAGGTGACCGAAGGATTGCTGGAAATGTCTTCTTCTCACGTTGTGAAGGTGATATCAAAGTTCCTAGCACTATTTGCAGAATAGCTGGGAGGTTAACGACCAGCATTTATACCCTTGCCTGGTCTCTCAGACAGTGTAACGGTTAGCACGATGCCATTACAGCTCAGGACATCGGAGTTTGAAGTTCAGTTCTGAAGCTATCTGTATGTATGTACTCACGCGAGTGTGTAGGTTTCCTCTGGTGCTTGAATGGAGGGTTATGGGCTGAGTGTGGGTCAGTGGGACTAGGTGAGAGTAAGCGTCGGCACGGACTAGAAGGGCTGAGATGGCCTGTTTCCGTGCTGTCATTGTTATATGATTATATGGTAATTAATGATTGTAAATTGTCCTAGGGTTAAATGACTGGGTTACTGGAGAGTGTGGCTCATTGTGCTGCAATAGCCTGTCTCTAAATAAATAAACAAACAGCATTTATCCCTCAAGCAACATCTAAAGCAGGTCACAACAAGCAAGGTGCTGGAGGAACTCAACGGGTCAGGCAGCATCCGTGGGGGGTGGAGTGGATAGTTGATGTTTTGGGTCAAGAAGTACGGATGAAGGGTTTTAGCCCTGAAGCATTGACTTCCTGAGCACTGTGTTCCAGATTCCAGTATTTGCAGCCTCCTGTGCCTCCACCTAAAGCAGGAACCTTCTGATCTATTTCACTGGCGCTTGCTGAACCTTGCCATGACTGTCTTGACCACCACATTGCCTGCATGCTGATAGCGACTGCACTTCATATTGGCTGGGAAACGCTTTGAGACTTCGTTTTGTTGTGAGCGTTACTGAACGAATGGAGGCTGGCGTCTTCTGTCTACGTCTGCAACTGTTCTGTGTCTTTGGCACTCCTTCAGGGTTAAGGGTGACCAAGGGTGAAGAAGGTGTTCTGTGTTGGGTGTACAGTTTTCATACACCACTGTCACAGCCTAGAGCTCTCTTATTTGAATGCTCATCTCTTTATGCTGGCCTTTGTGTAACCCTGTGATTAATAACAGTAGCAGATGCAGGTGCTTTTGTCTGAGCTGACCACTCACTGTTTGAGCTTCCTTGGAGCTGGCTGAAGAAGCTTTACAGGCAGGCAGTGATTGAGACTCATTATGAAACTCTGCTCATTGAGGAAACGGGACTGGATAAACAAGTGCCTCACTGAAATCTGAGTGTAAAGCATTACCTACACCAATTAATCTTCCTCAGGAGGATGTCAGACAGGAGCTGGAATCTGTTCTCAGAGGTGCTTTTCACCCCCGGTACTCTTTTCTGCTTTGAGCTGACACCAACCATCCATTTAATGAAGAGTGATTGAAGGAGGCTGCTGGTAATCAGGACAGCACGCTTCCATTACAAATATGCACACCAGAGAGCTGATAAAAGCTGTAATTTGAGGCAATGTTAATGGCTATTCTTTTGAATGCTACCCTCTGGAGAACCGCCTGTTCTCAACCAAACTCTTTCTCACATTTTGGATGTATTTACTTCTTATACGTCAAAACGTGTAGTGAAATGCCTTGTTTGCGTTAACAGCCAATACACCCAGGGTGTGCTGAGGCAGCCCGCACGTGTTGCCACATGTACTGGCACCGACATAGCATGCCCACACTGATCAACAACAACATAAGCAACAGAACAAAGCAAGACCACAAAAGAAAACAAGCCCCTTTCCCACCCCTCCCACTCACACACACACCAGGACAGGCTACCTTCGCCCTTCAGTCTTTGGCCCCAGATTTTCAGACTTGCACGTGCAGACTCCGACTTCAGACCACCCCAGGATTTGCCAATCACAGCTTGACCTTCGGGCCTAGACCCCAGGACTCACTCAATCACAGGTTTAACCTTCAGGCCTCAACCTCCAGACTTGCATGTACTGCTGCCCCAGTGGTACACGGGCCCTTGTGACTCCTTCAGGCCTTTGGCTTTGTTGTCCAGACTTGACTTTTGGGCATCAACTTCTGGATTCACATAAACCTCTGACCTTGATGACCAGTGGGGGTGGTCAGTTGCCCTCATGACTCCTGCCGGTACCTGGGACTTCCCAGCTATATGAAGCTCTGACCTGTACCTGAGACTCTCCGAGGTGGGGGTCACAGATCTCCTCAGAGCCTGCTGACGTGACCTTTGGTATTGCTGATGTTTGACCACAGAACATTTCAACCTGGATTCAAGCTCCTGCCAGACCCTTCATTTATTATCCCTGATCTCTAACTCCCCCTCAGCCCTGTCCCTAAACCTTAACCTGACTCCATACTTCCCATGCTGTCCCCAGAACCATTCATATGAGCTTAAAAAACCAGTAAGCCTGAGCTACAACATTGACGGATGATGCAGCTTGACGCCATCTTGACCAAAAATCACTGCTGTTGGAAACCAACATGTCAGACATTTTTACTCCAAAATTAAATACTTAAAATTGATAAATGGCTGAAAATTAGAGTCTGCATTGTCACAGTCTGCTTTATCTTAAACTTTCTAGGAATGTGCAGGAGAAACCTGTAACTACCGAGAACAGTAAATTTCCATATAAAAGCAAAGTTCAGTTCCTTTGATTGCAGAGATGTGAAGCATTTTTCTGCATTAGCCTCAAACTAAGGAATGCAATCTCTTTAGGTCTGATGTTGGAAATGGCTGACAGGTCACTGTGGCAAGAAGAGAGAGAAGAATATTCCAGAACTTCCTGTCATACCAATTCAGCAACAGCAAACGTGCATAGTGTGACAGAGTGATGTCACTATATGAATTCTTCAACCACAATCTCCAATCCCAAACTGCATCTCATTGTGAATGATGAAAAAGATTTTTCAGTGGTCTTCAAAAGTATTAATTAGGAAAACATTGGGAGAAAAATTATATATTTTTAAGTGAACCTTTTTTACAATGCCTGCTGTATTATTTAAGCTATTTCAAGTACAGTAAATTGAGCTCTAGTTCCCACAAGGTTGGATCAGTTCTTCTAATGTCACACTGGGCATGATTTTTGCTTGTAGGGAATGAAAGGGACAGTGTGGACCACATTGCAGGCCATTTGGTAACCTGACTAGAATGTTCGGATCTGTTAGCCAAGAGGCATTATGAAGAAACCTTGCAGGTGGCTTCTCACAAAAATTTGTCATGAAAGGCATGTTTCTAATCAAAGAATCCATTCTCAACATGGCCTGATGTCAAGTGGGGTTGTCATTGCCCCAACACTTTTCTCAATCATTCTCGCCACAATGCTACAGTTCTCTGTTGCTTGTTGATACTCTACAGGAACCAATGATAAGTCTTTACTAACTTCACACCAGAACCAAGGTGAACTCCACTATAGACATCGACTTTCACGAGGTGTTGGTGGTTGTGAAATGTGGATGTTCAGAAGCTGAGCTTCAAGTCATCATCAGTCCACTCATTGCAGCGTATGAGAATTGTCTAAACATATGGAAAAGAAAGGTCCCACTCCACTGCCAAAGCTATGTACAACAAGTATTGAGAAAACATAGATAATTTCTAGTGCTCCATCTCTCAGATAACAAAATTCATCATTGCTTTGGTGAACCAGGACATCCTGTGGTGAGATGTGGAAAAGTATCAGTAAGGGGGAGAAGGTAAGAGAATGCGGTTGCGCGGGAAAGTAAATCAGCCATAGTGGAATGGCAGAGCAGACTTGATGGGCCAAAAGGCTTAAGTGTGCTCCTATGTCTTATGGTCTTTTATTGAAAGTTGATGACGCAGAGCGTCACCATACATAGGTTAGGTTTGAGATTAATGCATCTTCTGAGATGTGGAGGTCCTGCAACCCAAATCGTTGGGGAGATACTGTTTATTGTTCCAGAAAACTTTTCAAATTCAGTGGCAGGGTAAGAGAACCACTTCCCCAAGACTAACATACCTTACCTAGACTTTAATTACACCCAGTCTCTTCAGTTGAGAAGGTCTCACAGTTCACATGCCGAACACCAGACTCCTGAAATACACACTCTAACATGAGAGAGATTACCTGGTGGAGAGAGGAAACTATTTAATGATATTCTCAAGACTCCTTAATTAAGTCCAGTGTTCCAATTGACCTCCGCAACACTGCCTCTTCAAAATGTTACAAGTGCGAGCTTCAAATCTGGTCAGGTCTGCACACAACTGAGCGAGGGACACACCACCAAAATGCCTCTTCAAGCACCTCCACCATACCTTTGGTGGGATCTGCAGGTCCCACATCGAACCTCATCAGTAATCTCAGTCCTCATGGCCGCAGACCATGCTGCTGTCTACTCGGAATTGTCAAAGATTGTCTCGGACGTTTCACTTGCGATCACAGGACTCTGTTGGACAGTGATAATGTAAGTTGCTGAAGGCCTGTTGCCCTTGTCTGATGGAGGGACAGACAACATGGGAGTTGTACGGCCTCAGATGTAATGAGAACTAGGCCTCAAGCCTTGGGCTTGCCTGCTTCTGCCGACCAGGTGAGAGATGTGGAAGCACTACAATGTGGCTGTATTTGGGCTGGGGCCTGGCCTCGCCTGTCATTCAGCTGTATCCTTGCATGGTTTGAATGATAATTAAACTTGATTTGATTTTAGTGGAAGCAAGTCAGCCTCTACTCCAGGGGACTACTGAAGATAATAAAGCCAGCTCCATCCTATCACTTACTGTACCCAGCATTATACAGTCACTGACCAGTCCCATCAGTACTGCACCCTACTGCTATACTTTCACAGACCCATCACCATCAGTACTGTACCCGGCGTTACACAAGTGACCGACATATCGACACCAGAACTGTACCCCAGTGTTATATAGTGATAGATCAGTCCCTACCTCTACTGTACTTGCTTTATATCATGACAAACCCATCCCCACCAATACTAACATTGGAATTGGAATGAAAATCGGAATTGCCACATGAACTAAGATACAATGAAAAGGTTATCTTGCATTACTGTTCATCCGATCAAATCATTACTCAGTGCATTGAGGTAGAACAAGGTAAAACAGTAACAGAATGCAGAATTAAGTGTAACAGCTACAGAGAAAATAGTGTTGGTACAATGAGGTACAAGATCGTAATGTGAGGTCAAGAGTGAATCTTATCTTACTAGGAAATCAATTAATAGTCTTATAACAGTGGGATAGAAGCTGTCCTTCAGCCTGGTGGCACAGGCTTTCGAGTTTTTGTCTCTTTTGTCCAATAGAAGAGGTGAGAAGTGTATCTCAGTGTTTTACAGCAACAGACTCATCCCTATTGGAACTGTACCCCAGTATTATGCAAGGACTCATTTGATGTTTTTGTCAGGAGATGCATGTCTTTTGTTGTTTTTACTGTCAGTGAGGCACACAAGCATGATGCAGTGGTGTGATGCCATATGCCATTCATGCACTTTTAAATATAACCCATTTGCATTTACAATACTACTAAAATATTAAATACACCACACTCCTCCCTAAATATACTATATTATACAACTACTGTAATTTACAATACAATTAAGTGATATTTGATGTCAAACCTTTCAATGCCTCTTTCACAATGAAATACTCATCTCTCAGTTCTCTATTTGAAATAGGATGATAAGCAAATGTGAAATGATGTCCATTCCATTTCATTTTATAAACTGCTCAAACTGAAATGAATACTGTAGACCAGTATTCAGTTTAATTTCTTTTGCAAGACCATGTTTACAATTTGGATCTACTGCTCTGTGTTCAGTGAGACTTTCCATTGGTCAGGGTCAACTATAGATATTGCATCCAAGCTGTCTACATGATACGCTTGGCAGCTGGCAAGCCAGGACAGTACAGTATGGAAAGCAAGCTGTTGCCCATGCAGGAGCCCACCCCCCCCCCGCCCCCCGATGAATCCAAAGGAAAAGCAGAGACTAAAACAGTTTGGCACCAGCAGTGTCACAGGAGTTGTCAGTCAGTGTTGAACTCAATCTAAGACTGCCTTAGGGTCTCCAGCTTTGATTTTTCCTCAAGGTTTACTCCTGTAGCTTTCCCCATGAGTGGATAAAGCCACAAGGCAGTAGAGATTTGAGATCAGAGCTTTTCTTCTCTTCAATGAACTGCAAACCACAGCTGACAAGCCCCATTTGCCCTTAGCAATTGGTTTTAAGTGCCTTTGCTCCTTCTCCTGTCAGGAGAAGCGGGTCCACTGGACTTAGTGGCTAAAAGCCATATGTGAAGGCCAGGAGCTGGACTTGGTTTTCAGAGGCTATTTGAGACGCACACTGTTAGGAGTATTTAATAGGTAGTGGGATCTTATTCCCACTACCAACCCCAGCTATGACAACCTTCAGAAATAGCACTCACAAGCAAAATGAAAATTAAATGTAAATCAGATACAAAATGCTAGAGGAACTCAGCAGGCCAGGCAGCACCTATGGAAAACAGTACAGTCAACTGAAGTCCTGCCAAAGGGTCTCACCCCAAAACATTGACTGTACTGTTCTTCATTGATGCTGCCTGGCTTGCTGAGTTCCTCCAGCATTTTGTGTGTGTGGCTTGGATTTCCAGCATCTGCAGATTTTCTCTTGTTTGTGATAAGTTGGATACATTTTGTTTTACAAGGAAGAGCGCATTAGAACAAAATGAGGTGTATTTTAGTGCAAAGTGGTCAATATTGTCATGGTTTTGCTAAATTTTGTTGATTGTGATTGTGCGAGTTGTTTCAAAAACCAAATAGTTGAAAGGAAATAGCTGTTCTTGAACCTGGTAGTGTGGGACTTCAGGGTTCTGTTATTCCTGCCAGATGGTAGGTGCAAGAAGATGACATGGTGCAGATAGTGGGGATCTTCAAAGATAGATTTTGATGCAGTGCCTCGTCTATAGAGGACCAATGGTGACATTTAGGAAGGTGTGGTTCCATTAGATAGATGCAGAAAGGGCAGGCCCTGTTTGACAAACTAACTGGAGTTCTTTGAGGACATAATGAGTGCAGTGGATAGAGGGGAACAGGTGGATGTTATATACTTGGATTTCCAGAAGACGTTCGATAAGGTGCCGCACAAGAGACTTATAAATAAGATACAGATGCATGGAGTCAGAGGAAGTATATTGGCATGGATAGTGGATTGGTTAACCAATAGAAGGCAGAGAGTTGGTATACATGAGTGTTTCTCCAGTTGGCAGTCAGTGGTGAGTGGGGTGCTGCAGGGGTCGGTGCTGGGCCCGCAGCTGTTTACCATTTACAGTGATGATTTGGAAGAGGGGCCAAGTGTAGCGTAGCAAAATTTGCTGATGACACTAAACTGAACGGAAAAGCAAATTGTACAGAGGATGTGGAGAGTCTGCAGAGGAATATAGATAGGTTAAGTGAGTGGGCCAAGTTCTGGCAGATGGAATACAACGTTGGTAAATGTGAGATCATCCACTTTGGAAGGAATAATAGAAGAGAAGATTATTATTTAAATGGTGAAAGATTGCAGCATGCTGTTGTGCAGAGGGACTTGGGAGTGCTTGTTCATGAATTGCAGTTACAACAGGTTATTAAGAAGGCAAACAGAATGTTGGTACTGGTGAGGCTGCACCTGCAGTAATGTGTGCAGTTCTGGTATCCATACTTGAGGAAGAATATACTGCTGGCTTTGGAGTTTTACCCAGTTGATTCCAGGGATGAAGAGTTTAACCTATGAGGAGAGATTGAGTTGCCTGGGACTGTACTCTCTGGAGTTCAGAAGAATGAGAAGGGATCTTATAGAAACATACAAAATTTTGAAAGGTATAGATAAGATAGAAGTAGGAAAGTTGCTTCCATTGGTAGGCGAGACTAGAACTAGGGGACATTGCCTCAAGATTCGGGGAGAAGATTTAGGATGGAGATGAGGAGAAACAGTTTTTCCCAGAGAGTGGTGAACCTGTGGAATTCTTTGCTCAGGGAAGCAGTTGAGGCTTCCTCACTAAATATATTTAAGAAACAGTTAGATAGGTTTTTACATAGTAAGGAATTAAGGGTTATGGGGAAAAGGCAGGTAGATGGAGTTGAGCTTACTGACAGATCAGCCAAGATCTTATTGAATGGCAGAGCAGGCTCGATGGGCCAGATGGCCTACTCCTGCTCCTATTTCTTATGTTCACTGTACTTTGCAGCTCCTTTCTTACATGCACAGGCAATTTGCCATATATCAGACCATGATGCAACCAGTCTGGATACTTTCATCAGTACAGCTGTAGAAGCTTGTTAAGAGTATTTAGTGATATGCTGAATCTCCTTAACCTTCTAAGAAAGAAAAGACATTGGTGTGCCTTGTGATTGAGTTTGTGTGCTGAACACAGCACAGACATCCTGTATGCTAATACCCAGGTACCTAAAGCTGCAGACTATATCACCACAGTAACCCCTTATGATTGAACTGTTATCAAGTGCACTATCCCATGTCAATATTCAGAGGACGTGCTCCTAGCTTGGGTTTCTTTCCTGTACTAATATAATAGATGGTAAATGATTAATTTCTAGCCAGTTGGATATTGACTGATGCATTTGCCTGCACTAAAGTGGGGACTACAGTCATGAATATTTGGGCTGCTGCCTCAGGTTCAATGTAATGTGGAGTTTCCAAGTTCTCCTGTGATTACATTGGCTGCTCTAAATTGCCCTTAATAAGTAGGAGAATGGTATAATCAGGGGGTGGCAAACAAGCACAGGCCCTGGAGTTTAGAAGAATCTCATTGAATATTGAAAAGGCCTCTGTGGAGGTCAAGTCATTGGGTACATTTAAAGAGGAGATTGATAGGTTTTTGATTAATAAGGACATTAAAAGTTACAGGGAGAAGGCAGGAGAACGGGGTTGAAAGAGATAATAATCCAGTAATTTTGGAATGGTGGAGCAGACTCAATGGGCTGAATAGCCTAATTCTGCTCCTGTGTCTTATGTTCTAATTGAAATAAATTCACCCACATCCACCCTCCCACCAAACCAAGCCACCACCTCTTAAAAAGGAATGTGTTGTCCTCTTAGAACCGTGAGACAGTGTGGCAGGGATTTCTGGCAGTCCTTGCAGGAAAGCATTTCCAAGCACCATGCCGTTTGGAGTCGGAGGGGATCGAGGATGAAGGCAGACTCGCAGGTGAAATTGAGAGCAAGCTAATTAGAAAAAGAAATGTCCTGACAAATAAGACTGAGTGTTGAAGAACAGGCAGAGAATAATTCCAGGGTCCCTGATGAAGTATCAGCTAATCAGAAAATTGCAAACGGCATGATTGTTGATTAGTGCTAATGTTATGAGATTCCAAATCATGGCAAGAGGCATTTAAATCTGATAAGAGCCGAGGATGTGAGGGGCACCGTGAATAGATTTAATTAGTATTGCTGGTGAGGAATCAGGTGCACTTCTCCCACACAGTGATGACTCGGATGAAATATTTGCATTAAATCAGAAGTGTTGCCAATTATCCCTCAAATCTGGCCCTGATATACTATTTATGGCTTGTTACGATAGGTGAAATATAAATAAAGTTTGTTTAATAAAGGCAGTGAGCTGATTTCAAAACAGCAATCAGCAGGCAAGTCTGGCTTGGCCACATTCTTGGGTCTCAGAAGGACTTTCGCCCTTGTTCACCCTCACCCTTCCCCGAGGACCTGTCTCCTATCACCCTCACCCTTCCCCGAGGACCTGTCTCCTATCACCCTCACCCTTCCCCGAGGACCTGTCTCCTATCACCCTCGCCCTCCCCGAGGACCTGTCTCCTATCACCCTCACCCTCCCCGAGGACCTGTCTCCTATCGCCCTCACCCTTCCCCGAGGACCTGTCTCCTATCACCCTCGCCCTCCCCGAGGACCTGTCTCCTATCACCCTCACCCTCCCCGAGGACCTGTCTCCTATCGCCCTCACCCTCCCTGTGGACCTGCCCCCAATCACCCTCACCCTCACCCTCCCCGAGGACCTGTCTCCTATCACCCTCGCCCTCCCCGAGGACCTGTCCCCTGTCACCTTCACCCTCCCCGAGGACCTGTCTCCTATCAACCTCACCTTCCTCCCCAAGGACCTGTCTCCTATCAACCTCACCTTCCTCCCCAAGGACCTGTCTCCTATCACCCTCACCCTCCTCCCCGAGGACCTGTCTCCTATCACCCTCACCCTCCTCCCCCGAGGACCTGTCCCCTGTCACCCTCACCCTCCTCCCCGAGGACCTGTCTCCTATCACTCTCACCCTCCTCCCCGAGGACCTGTCTCCTATCACCCTCACCCTCCTCCCCAAGGACCTGTCTCCTATCACCCTCACCCTCCTCCCCGAGGACCTTTCTCCTATCACCCTCACCCTCCTCCCCGAGGACCTGTCTCCTATCACCCTCACCCTCCCCGAGGACCTGTCTCCTATCACCCTCTCCCTCCCTGTCTCCTATCACCCTCACCCTCCTCCCCGAGGACCTGTCCCCTGTCACTCTCACCCTCCTCCCCGAGGACCTGTCCCCTGTCACCCTCACCCTCCCTGAGGACCTGTCTCCTATCACCCTCACCCTCCTCCCCGAGGACCTATCACCCTCACCCTCCTCCCCGAGGACCTGTCTCCTATCACCCTCACCCTCCCCGAGGACTTGTCCCCTGTCACCCTCACCCTCCTCCCCGAGGACCTGTCTCCTATCACCCTCACCCTCCTCCCTGAGGACCTGTCCCCTGTCACCCTCACCCTCCCTGAGGACCTGTCTCCTATCACCCTCACCCTCCTCCCCGAGGACCTATCACCCTCACCCTCCTCCCCGAGGACCTGTCTCCTATCACCCTCACCCTCCCCGAGGACCTGTCTCCTATCACCCTCACCCTCCTCCCCGAGGACCTGTCTCCTATCACCCTCACCCTCCTCCCCGAGGACCTGTCTCCTATCACCCTCACCCTCCTCCCCGAGGACCTGTCTCCTATCACCCTCACCCTCCTCCCCCGAGGACCTGTCTCCTATCACCCTCATCCTCCTCCCCGAGGACCTGTCCCCTGTCACCCTCACCCTCCCCGAGGACCTGTCCCCTGTCACCCTCACCCTCCTCCCCGAGGACCTGTCTCCTATCACCCTCACCCTCCTCCCCGAGGACCTGTCCCCTGTCACCCTCACCCTCCCCGAGGACCTGTCCCCTGTCACCCTCACCCTCCCCGAGGACCTTTCTCCTGTCCCCTTACTCTCTCCCAGGACCTGTGTCCTGTCACCCTCTCCCATCTCCGAGGATCTGTTGTCTGTCAGCCTCACCCCTCCCTGAGGAGGAGTCCTCTGTCACAGCCATCCCTCCTCAGGACCAGTCTGCTGTTCAGCCTCACTCTTCACTGTGTTCTCTGCTCTCACAGTGGTGGAGGGGTAATGGAGAAGACCTGTGCATGGATCGCAAGTGAGACTCTGTGCTGTAGAGAGTGTGCTGATGACCTTGTCAATTGGTGTCTGCTCCAGTGACACACACATTCTCCATCACTAATGCTGCCCTCACCTGCAACTCCTTCAATTTCCCAGACATCCGGACACATCCCGTCTTCCCGCCACCTTAACAGGGATAGAGTTCCTCTTGTCCTCGCCTACCACCCCACAAGCCTCCGCATGCAACATATACAGTGGAAGTTCCTCTACATGCTCCACAATCTTCAATGGCATTCTATGAACAAACACATCTTACCTCTCACTCTCTCTCCACTTTCCATAAGGATCGCTCCCCCACGATTCCATTGTCCAATCCTCCCTCCTGGCACTTATCCTTGCAAGTGGAAAAAGTGCTACACCTACCCATAGACCTCCTCCCTCACTTCAATTCCAGGTCCCAAACAGTTCTTCCAGGGGAGGCAACATTTCATCTGCGGACCTTTTGTGGCTGCCTACTGTACTGGTGAGACATGACGTAGATTGGGGGACAGCTTTGGCAAGCACCTTCATTCCATCTGCCAAAAAACAAAAGCAGGATTTCCCGGAAGCCAACCATTTTAATTCCAATCCCCATTGCCTTTCTGACATATTGCTCCATGGCCTCCTCCTCTGCCACTCTCAGGTGACCTCATATTCCACTGAGATTGCCTCCAACCTGATGGCATTAGCATCAATTTATCCAACATAGTAATTATTTTCTCCTCTCCCTTCTCTCTTCTTCAATTCCTCACGCTGGTCTCCCTCTTACCTCTTCTCATCTGCCTATCATCTCCCCCTCATTCCCATCCTTCCCTTTTTTCTATGGTCCACTCCCTTCTCCTATCAGATTCTTTCTTCTCCAGCCCTTTACTTTTTCCACCTACCACCTGCCACCTCGCAGCTTCATCTCCCACTCCTAGCTTCACTTATCACTTTCTAGCTTGTACTTCTTCCCCTCCCCCACCTTCTTATTCTGGCTTCGTCCCCCTTCCTTTTCAGTCCTGATGAAGGATCTCAGCCCAAAATGTTGACTGCTCATTTATTTCTATGACCTGCTGTGTTCCTCGAGTAATTTGTATGTGTTGTTGGGTTTATGTACATACACCAGATGGGATTGTTGTTCCCTGGTTCAGTGAGTTGAAGGACACAAACTTGGCAAAGCACTATGTGGGGTTTCCTGAGTTTGTGGTGATGTGCATCACATATGTTCTGTCGATGGCATTTTACAGTGTGTTTATACCTTTCCATCATCCCCTTTTCAGCTACAGCTCTACAACACAGAGTGCTTGCTGAAAATAACTTGGCCTTCTCCATCCCTGAATTCCTGTTGACCATCATGTGCACTTTAGGGTCATAATCATAGAGTAATTCTGCATGGCAAAAGGCCCTTTAACCCACTGGTGCATACTGACCACAGCATCACCCTGCTAGTTCCAGTTGCCTAAGTGCAGCCAGAACCCTCCAAGACCTACCCTTCATGTACTTATCTAAATACCTCTTAAATGTTGCAATAGTACCCAGCTTCTCCGGCAGCTCGTTACATGTGCTGCTACCCCCTCTGTAAAGAAGTTACCTTTCAGGTTTCTTTTAAATCTCTGACCTCTTAACTGGAATCTGTGTCCATTAGCTTTGGACTCCCCAACCTTGGGGATAGGCCAATGACCCGTACTGCTCACTGGAATAGGAATTGGTTTATTATAGTCACACTGTTCATACAGATCAGGTCATCACACAGTGTATTGAGGTCGAACAAGGATAAAGTGTAACAGCTACAGAGAAAGTGCAGTGCAGGCATAAAGTAAGGTGTAAGATCCTAACGATGTTGACTGTGAAGTCAAGAATTCATTTCATCATACTCAAAACTATTTCATATTGTTATAACAGCAGGGTAGAAGCTGGCTTTGAACCTGGTGCTATGTGCTTTCAGGCTTTTGTATCTTCTGCTCAATGGGAGAGAGGAGAGTAGAGAATATCTGGGATGGGTGGGTTCTTTAATTATTCTGGATGCTTTCCTGAGGCGGTGAGAAGTACAGAGTTCATGGAGGGGAGGCTGGTTTCCATGATGTGCTCAGCTATGTCCACAACTCTGTAGTTACTTGTGGTCATGGGCAGTGCAGATACATCCAATTAAGGTTCTTTCAATGGTACATTGAAAAAAATTAACAAGGTTTAACAAGGACATGGCCAATTTTTTTATCTCTGTGAGGAAGTGGAGGCATCGTTCAGCTTTCTTGCCCATGGCACCAAGATAAGCTGCTGCTGATATTCATTCCTAGGAAAATGAAGCTATCAACTCTCTCAAGTACAACACCATTGATGTAGGTTTTATGCATTTCCATAATTTTGTAAACCTCTGTAAAGTCACCCTCATTGTTCTGCTCTCCAGGGAATAAAGCTCCAGCATAGCTAACCTCACCCTATAACTCAGGCCCTCTATTCCAGGCAGCACCTTGTAAATCTCTTCTGCACCCTCTCGAGTTTGACAATTTCTTACATAGCAGAGTGACCTAAACTGTACAGAATTCACTACTCAGCAACAACTTATATAGTGTCCTTACTCCCAAATTCATTCCCTGACTGAAGAAGACCAGCATGCTAAATAACTTCTTCACTACCCTGTCCATTTGTATAAATAGTCTTTCTGACAGGTTTGTTAGAGTTATTGGGGAGGGTTTAAACTACGTTGGCAGAGGGACGGGAATCAGAGTGATTGAGCTGAGGATAGGGCAGTTAGTGTACAAGTCGATGTGGTGTGAGAAAGGACAGGCAGACAACAGGGCAAAATTGCAGTCATTTGGTTGAGTTGAAGTGTAACGTGGGAGAGAAATCAAAAAGGGTGACGAATACAGGACTGAAAGTGTTATATTTGAATGCATGCAGTATATGGAGTAAGCTAGATGATCTTGAAGCACAGTTAGAGATTGGCAAGTATGACGTTGTAGGCATCATATCATGGCTAAAAGAAAATCGTAGTTGGGAGCTTAGCATCCAAGGATACACCTTGTATCAAAGAACAGGCAGGTAGGCAGAGCAGGTGGGGTTGCTCTGTAGGTAAAAAATAAAATCAAATCCTTAGAAAGAGGTGACATAGGCTCAGAAGATGTAGAGTTAAGAAACTACAAAAGTAAAAAGACAGTGAATGAGAGTTATATACAGGCCTCTGAACAGTAGCCAGAATGTGTGGTACAAATTACAACAGGAGATAGAAAAGGCATGTAAATTGGGCAATGTTATGATAGTGATGGGGGGAATTCAATTTGCAGATAGATTGGGAAAATCAGGTTGGTGCTGGATCCCAAGAGGTGATGTTTGTAGAATGCCTAGGAGAATGTTTGTAGAATGCCTTTTTAGAGAAACTTGTGGTTGAGCCCACTAGGGATAAGACAATTCTGGATTGGATGTTGTTTAATGTATCAGATTTGATTATGGAGCTTAACGTAAAGAAACTCTCTGGAGACAATAAGCATGATATGATAGAGTTCACCCTGCAATTTGAGAAGGAGAAGCTAAAGTGAGATATATCATTATTACAGTGGAGTAAAAGGCATTACAGAGGCATGAGAGAGGAACTGGTCGAAGTTGATTGAAAGGGAGCACTAGCAGGGATGACAGCAAACAGCAATGGCAGGAGTTACTGGGTCCAGTGAGGGGAGCAACAGGGTCTTGATGTGCCTCATGACGAGCCTCTCGAAACAGTTCATGATGATGGATGTGAGTGCATTTAGTAGTCATTTAGGCAGGACACTGAAGACTTCCTCGGTACGGGGACAATGGTGGCAGCCTTGAAGCATGTTGGAACGGTGGCGCTGCTCAGGGAGATGTTGAAGATATCAGTGAGAACATCTGCTAGCTGGTCTACACATCCTCTGAGCACTCTACCAGGGATGTTGTCTGATCCAGCTGCCTTCCGTGGGTTGACCCTGCACAGGGTTCTTCTCACATCGGCCATGGTGAGACACAGCATCTGGTCATTTGTAGGAGGGGTGGACTTCCTCGCTGCCACATCATTTTCCACCTCACAATGAGCGTAGAAGTTATTCAGCGCATCTGGGAGGGAGGCATCACCCGCACAGTCAGGTGATGTTGTTCTGTAATTGGTGATGTCCTGAATGCCCTTCCACATACATTGCGTGTTGCCACTGTCCTGGAAGTGGCTGTGGAGTCACTGGGCGTGTGCACGCTTTGCCCCTCTGATGGCCCGGGACAGTTTGGCCTTTGCTGTTGTTAGGGCTGCCTTGTCGCCTGCTCTGAAGGCATAGTCACGGGTCCTCAGCAGCGCACGCACCTCCGTGGTCATCCAGCAGAGATTGCCAGAACTGTGAGAGTGTCAGAGGGCAGATTTGAGTATCGTTACTGTTTCTAAGGAGAAGGTGTTTGGAAAGTTGAAAGGTTTGAAGGTAGGTAAGTCACTTAACCAGATGGAGCACACCCCAGGATACTGAAAGAGGTGTCTAAAGAGTTAATAATGATCTTTCAAGAATAGCTAGCTTCTGGAATGGTTTCAGAGGACTAGAAAATTTAAAATGTCACTGCACTCTTTAAGAAGGGAGGGTGGTAGAAAAAAGAAAATTAAAGGCCAATTAACCTGGTTAGGAAGATGGTGAAGTCCATTATTAAGGATGATGGTTTGGGGTACTCGGAGGCACATGGTAAAGTAGGTGAAAGTTAGCTTGGTTTCCATAAGAGGAAATCTTTTAGAATTCTTTGAGGAAATAACAAGCAGGATAGACAAAGAAATCATGGATGTTGTAAACTTGGATTATCAGAAGTCCTTTCACAAGGTGCCCTACATGAGGCTGCTTAACAAGGTAGGAGCCCTTGGTATTGCTGAAAAGACACTAGCACAGATAGAAGATTGACCGATCGGTGGGGGCAAAGAGTGGGAATAAAGGAATAAAGTCTGGTTGACTGCTGGTAACTCATGGTGTTTCTCATGGATTGGTGTTGGGACTGCTTCTTTTCATGTATCTATCAATGATTTAGTAAAAGGAAAAAAGGCATAGGGTCTTTTCTAAATGAGAAAATTCAAAAATCAGAGTTGCAAAGGGACTTGGGAGTCCTTGTGCAAGATTTCTTTAAAAGGTTAAATTGCAGGTTGAGTTGGTGGTAAGGAAGACAACAGCAACGTTAGCATTCATTTCAAGTGAACTAGAATGCAGGAACAAGGATGTAATGCTGAGGCTTTATAAGGCAGTGACCAAACCACGCTTCGAGTATTGTGAGCAGTTTTGGGCCCCTTCTCTAAGAAAAGATGTGCTGGCTTTGGAAAGGTTCTCGGGGAGGTCCATGAGAATGATTTCAGAAATGGTGCATAGTTCCCTGAAGGTGGAATCTCATGTGGATAGGGTGGGGAAGAAAGCTTTTGGTGTGCTGGCCTTTATAAATCAGAGCATTGAGTATAGGAGTTGGGATGTAATGTTAAAATTGTACAAGGCATTGGTAAGGCCAAATTTGGAGTATTGTGTACAGTTCTGGTCATCGAATTATAGAAAAGATGTCAACAAAATAGAGAGAGTGCAGAGGAGATTTACTAGAATGTTACCTGGGTTTCAGCGTCTAAGCTACAGGGAAAGATTGAACAAGTTAGGTCTTTATTCTTTGGAGCATAGAAGGTTGAGGGGGGACTTGATAGAGGTATTTAAAATTATGAGGTGGATAGATAGAGTTGACGTGGATAGGGTTTTTCCATTGAGAGTATGGGAGATTCAAACAAGAGGACATGAGTTGAGACTTAGGGAGCAAAAGTTTAAGGGTAACATGAGGGGGAATTTCTTAACTCAGAGAGTGGTATCTGTGTGGAACGAGCTTTCAGTAGAAGTGGTAGAGGCAGGTTCGGTATTGTCATTTAAAGTAAAATTGGATAGGTATATGGACAGGAAAGGAATGGAGGGTTATGGGCTGAGTGCGGGTCAGTGGGACTAGGGGAGAGTAAGCGTTCGGCACAGACTAGCAGGGCTGAGATGGCCTGTTTCTGTGCTGTAATTGTTATATGGTTATATAATGTATGAGCAGCATTTGGCATTTCATGGCTCTGGGCATATACTCACTAGAGGTTAGCAGAATGGGGGGGGGGGGATCTCATTGAAACTTACTGAATATTGAAACTCTTTGATAGAAGTGGAGTCTGGAACCAAAGGGCACAGTGTCAGAATTTAGGAACGCCCGTTTTGAACAGAGATAAGGAGGAATTTCTTTAGCCAGGGTGTGGTGAATCTGTTGAATTCACTGCTACGGACATCTGAGGAGGCCAGGGTATTGGGTAGATTTAAAGCAGAGGCTCTTGCTAGGTTTTTGAGTAAAATGGTATGAGGGCAAGGCAGGAAAGTGGGTTTGAGAGGGATAATAAATCAGCCGTGATGGAATGGCGGAGCAGACTCAATGGTCCGAGTGGCCTAATTCTGCTCTTATATCTCATAGTCTTATGGAAAGAAATCAATAGCTTGAAAGAGTGCTGAGAGAATTTATGTTGCCATATGTTGCCAGGACTTGAGAACCTGAATTATAGGGAAAAGTTGAATAGTTCAATATCAAATTCAAGTTTATTGTCATGTATGCAACTAAACAAAATACTGTTCCTCTGGGGCCAAGTTGCAAAACACAGTACATATAGTCACTCACAGCACATAGGGTGCAGTTAGACACAGCTTCTTTAGTGACAACACAACACAGAAGGTTACAGTGGAGCTCAGTACAGTCACAAAATGATGATAACACAAGTCCCTGGGTGGCATTACCTAAAGACTGATGTTGCATGGGATGCTGTCCTGGAGCCATGACTTCTGCAAGAACAAGTACACAAGTGCTCCTCATCTTGAGTGAGGTCAGTTGCAAACAAATGTAATATAGTTTCTTATCCAGGGAGCAAACATTGGAGTGCATAACTGATGGGATAGCTGGCCTGTAGCTATTAGTCTTTTAACCCTGCTCAGATTCCAGTGCACTGCTTCCCGTGCCTCCCCGGGATGGCTGGAGCAGGCAACACTCTGATATGAGAGCCTGGAGAGTTTGTGTGCAATAACCTGAGGCTACTCTGCCGTCTGCCTCGCTAATGAACTGAACTTGCAGTATTTTGTATTATTATTGTCCAACAGAGTCTTGCATTCACAAGAAAAATGTGGAAGACAAACACTTGCACCATTTGCTGGAGCTGGAGAGGCCGCCGTGACTTAGCACACCGCCATCTTACCAGAAATTTAGTTTTCGACTTTATTCCCTGGAGAGCAGGATCTGATAGAGGTATACAAATCTTGAGGGGTATAGATGAGTAAGACTACAGGCTTTCACCCCTCAGACTGGGTGAAACTACAACTAGAGGCCATTGGTTTAGGATGAAAGGTGAAATATTCAAGGGGATTCTGAGGTGATTTTCACTCTGAGGATGCTGGAAGTCTAAAATGATCTGAGATGGTTTTTCTGTTGAGGCCAACTGGGCAGACTGTAGAAACAAATGGGGCAATCATTGCTGAGAATTGTCCTCCTAATGGTCAGCAGGGAGATTGAGAAGAAGCTACGTAGGCAAATCACTGAGAAATGTAAGGACACAGGAAATCCATGGATTTCTGTTTCTCAGAACTCTTTAATCCAACATGTGTGGGAAAGGATCACAGCTATAACGGAAGAGTGAGCAGGCAGGCAGGGGAGGAGCTTACCTTACTGACTCAGTGAGTGAGTGAATTTGCTCAGCAATCCCAGCTCTGCTTGGCTCAATCAAAACAATGATTGCTGAAAATTTTAATTTTTCCAGTACTGACTGCAAGCATGTTATTGCATTGAAACTGTCAGGATAGCAAAGGGCTGTTGTGTTTGAGATTGGAGGCCCTTGACTAGTGGTGTAATGCAGTGATCAATGCTAAGGCCCTTTCTGTAGGGTATATTTTTTACACAGAGTGTGATAATGAACTACATAGATATTGAACATAGATGTTGGAAAACTGGAGGCCTATATAGGAGGGAGGGTTAGCTTGATCTTAGAGTAGGTTAAAAGGTCGGCACATCATGGGCTGTAGTGTAATGTATTATATGTTTCCTGGCCAGCTGTAGCCATACCAAACTGTTAAAGAAATAACAAACAGTGTTCAGTATACACTGTGTGATGCACCATCAATAACTCACTCTGAGACGTAAGGCGAGATATCAGCTTTTATTGACTGGAAGAAGGAACAAACAGTGAGTGACCACCATACTACATCCTGGAGACTGAGAGGCCGGGCTCAGGCCTTGATCGCCTTTATACAAGGAGCCACAGGAGCAGTCAGCAGGGGGAGTGTCCAGACAGGTATATGTAGTTGACCACACTGTGTTACAGATCTGTGCAATGCTGAAAATTATTGTAATGAATGGTCAGAGCAATCTAATGAAATTCCTGTAAAAGGGAGCTGGATGTGAAATTAAAAGGCAAACATGAGGAAATCTGCAGATGCTGGAAATTGAAGCTACACACACAAAATGCTGGTGGAACACAGCAGGCCAGGCAGCATCTATAAGGAGAAGAACTGTTGACGTTTTGGGCCGAGACCCTTCGTCAGGACTAACTGAAAGGAAAGATAGTAAGAAATTTGAAAGTAGGAGGGGGAGGAGGAAATGCAAAATGATAGGAGAAGACCAGAGGGGGTAGGATGAAGCTGAGAGCCAGAACGGTGATTGGCAAAACGGATACAGAGCTGGAGAAGGGAAAGGATAATGGGACGGGAGGCCTAGGGAGAAAGAAAGGGGGAGGGGAGCACCAGAGAGAGATGGAGGAGTGATGGGCAGAGAGAGAGAGAAAAAAAAGGGAGAAGGGAAAAAAAACTAAATATATCAGGGATGGGGTAAGAAGGGGAGGAGGGGCCTTAACGGAAGTTAGGAAGTCAATGTTCTGGCGTCCCTATCACAATCCCTTCCACGCCTCCAGGACACCTTTTTCTCCGTTTGCAATGGACCTGTCCGTTATTTCATCCTCCGTCGGATCCATGCATGCAATCACCGTTTCTTTGACTTTATCACGTCCTGCAAGGATCGCAAGATCTTCCATCTGCAGACCCTAGAGCCTCCTGCTCCACCGCTAACAGGCATGATCTTCGTATCGCAGCCCCGGGCCTGGCCATTGATCTCAGCTGCCCCAGCTACCCAGGGCATGTTCACAACCTGGACTCCAGCACCATCAACGCGGGTTCCAATGACCATGGATTCACCCCAGCTGTCGATCCTGGCTGCCCCAGCAACCCAGGGCGTATTGAAAACCCGGACTCCAGTACCTTCAACGCAGGTTCCAAGGACCATGGACAGCTTCAAAGCAATTGCGCAATCACCGACTGTGTCTCCAGCCTTGAACTCCAGGCTGGGTCGTCACATGCTACGATTGTGTCTCCCGTCTCCCCTTCCCCCACCACCACTAGGCAATCCCCTTTCCCTCAGATCCCATCGTCAGCTCTTGAGCCCTCAGAGGCTCCATCTTCCTCTCACCCCAACCCTTCCCTCTCCACTGACACCACCAGCCTCCCTCCCCCCTCTGATCCCATCTCTCATCCGTGCCGGGTCTTTACCATTCCCTCCGACCTTCAACTCTCTGAGGCAGAGCGCTCTGTCCTCAGTAAGGGCCTCAGCTTTGTCCCCCTTCGCCCACACCTCAGCGAGTTCCGCGTTCGCCATGACGCTGAACTCTTCTTCCACCGGCTCCGTCTCCGAGCTTACTTCTTTGGCAAGGACTCTCCTACCCCCACCGATGACCCCTTCTCCCATCTTCAACCCTCCTCCTCTTCATGGACACCACGCTCTGGTCTTCTGCCTGATCTGGATCTCTTTATTGCTAATTGCCAACGGGACATCAACCGTCTCAACTTCACCACACCCTGTTCTAGTTCCAACCTCACTCCTTCCGAACACTCTGCTCTCCGCTCCCTCCGCACCAATCCCAACCTCACTATAAAACCTGTTGATAAGGGGGGAGCTGTTGTTGTCTGGCGTACTGACCTCTACCTGGCCGAGGCACAGCAACAACTCTCTGATACCTCCTCTTATTTACCCCTTGATCATGACCCCACTAAGGAGCACCAGACCACTGTCTCCTGTACCATCACCAACCTTATCAGCTCTGGGGATCTCCCATCCACTGCCACCAACCTCATAGAGTGAAATGCCAGCAACTGGATGGCTAAGATCTTGTAGAACTGCATTCTGTGGAAGTTTTGATTTCCGACTGAATTTGCTCCACTTGGTATCACCTGTGAGGGGGTTTTCATTTTACGGAAGTGCTCACTTTCAGTGCTATTTCTAGCCAGATGTCAAGCAATATATTTTAAATGTAAATGTATTTATCAACACATTGAATTATTACAGATACAGCACAATGCTAGTTTGTTGTAGTTTTTATAAACTCAAGATTCTACGGATGATGGAAATCTAGAAAAACATACTCATGTGTTGGAAGAACCCAGCAGGTTTGGCAGCATCTATGGAGCAGTTGACATTTTGAGCTGAGACCTTTCATTGGGTTTGTTTGCAAATAAATTTTGAGTGAAGTATATGTCACTCAAAATTAATGCAATTTTGGGTGCATTTATGCCACCAGTTTGGGAAGCCAATTGTGCTCAATCAGAATTAGGTTTATTATCACTGGCATGTGTCATGAAATTTGTTAACTTAGCAGCAACAGTTTAATGTAATTCATAACATAGAAGAGAAAAATAAGTAATAATTATAAATAAATAAATACATCAATTATGGTATACATATATTGAACAGATTAAAAATCGAGCAAAAAACCAGAAATAATATATATTTAAAAAGTGAGGTAGTGTTCACCGGTTCAATGTCCATTTAGAAATTGGATGGCAGAGGGGAAGAAGCTATTCCTCAATTGCTGAGTGTGTGTCTTCATGCTTCTGTACCTACTACCTGATGGTATCAATGAGAAAAAGGCATGCCCTGGGTGCATGGGTGTCCTGGATCCTTAATAATGGATGCTGCCTTTCTGAGACATCACTCCTTGAAGATGCCCTGGGTGCTTTGTAGGCTAGTACCCAAGATGGAGCTGAGTAAATTTACATCCCTCTGTAGCTTCTTTCAGTCCTGTGCAGTAGCACCACCACCCCCCTCCCCCCCATACCAGCCTGTCAGAATGCTCTCTACAGTACAACTATGGAAGTTTTTCAGTGTATTTGTTGACATGCCAAATCTCTTCAAACTCCTACTAAAGTGCAGTTGCTGTTTTGCCTTCTTATAATTGCATTGATACATTGGGACCAGGTTAGATGCTCAGAGATCTTGACACCCAGGAACTTGAAGCTACTCACTCTCTCTACTTCTGATCCCTCTTTGAGGATTGATGTGTGTTCCTTCGTCTTACCCTTCCTGAAGTCCACAATCAGCTTTTTTGTCTTACTGACGGTGAGTACAAGCTTGTTGCTGTGGCACCACTCAACTAGTTGGCATATCTCACTCCTGTACACCCTCTCATCTCCATCTGAGATTCTACCAACAATGGTTGTATCATCAGCAAATTTATAGAAGGTATTTGAGCTATGCCTAGCCACACAGTCATGGGTATAGAGAGAGTAGAGCATTGGGCTGAGCACACACCCTGAGATGCACCAGTGTTGATCGTTAGCAAGGAGGAAATATTATCACCAATGCACACAGATTGTAGTCTTCCAGTTAGGAAGTCGAGGATCCAATTGTAGAGGGAAGTACAGAAGCCCAGATTCCGTAACTTCTCAATCAGGATTGTGGGTCAGTATTGAATCTGTACCCCTTTTGTTTTGGAAGGGCTTTTGAGGTGAAGATCTTTTGTTGCTTCTGACGCACAGTAAATTTCAGTATCCTAGGAAATGGTTGCAGCCATACTCACTCACACCCTGGTAGGAACTGTTCTCATTGCAGGTACAAAAGGAAATCACCTCATTCCTTCTAACTCAGAGAAGCATTCACCAGGCTTCTTTTTTAATGAGGCAGAGTGGAATAATATGTTGGAAAAAAAAGGAGCTGGATATTGAAGTAAAAAGCCTGCCTGGTAGATGACTGCAAACAGTGGACTACATCAGCTCAGAAACCCCTGCTTCATCAGCTCAAACATATACTCTTTGCCTGCTCTGCTCTCTCTGCAACTGATGATCACTCTTCCTTCTTTCCCAGGTCTCCAACACGAGACATACACCCTGTTTCTGCTTCCAAAACTGATCCTTGAACCACTGAATGTTTCCAGCACTTTCAGTTTTTACTTCAATATCCAGCTCCTTTTTTTTCCAACATATTATTCCACTCTGCCTCATTAAAAGTTACAGAGTAGTTAGAGAGGGAGATAACAATGGGCTATGTTTGACACACCTGACACAAAAAACTACTGCTGGAGACCTTACAGCAAAACTGGCCAGTCCTGACATAACAGAACAAGCAAGTTATTTCAAATTGTTGCTTTTACGTGGATGTTTGAAGGCTGCTGAGGAGAGTTAGGGGTCAGGTTAGGATGTATTGACAGGGGTGTTGGGGAATTAGAGGACAGCCACCATTCCCTGTTTGAAGGCCTTTTGATGTGGATGTGATCAGATGTCAGGCTGACAGACCAACGAGAACAAAGGCTGGTGGCAAGTTGTCGGCATATTCCAGGACCGGACCTCCATGTGGATCAGTGACCCTCTAGATGTGTGACTGGAATTCGAGTCCTGGAATCCCATCCAGGGTCCACGTTCATTATCATTGGAGTATCTTCGGTTGATACCCAACATCAAAATACGAAGTTCAACATGAAGTCGAGATCGCAGTCTGGAGGTCGAGACTGGATTGACAGAGCCCTGAGTCTAAAGCCAAAAGCCCAATGTCTCAGAATCCACAAGTCAGCTGGAGGCTGGAGACCAAAGCTGGCCTGTCCTGGGGATGGAGGACTGTGTATGTGCATCCCCTGTCCTGGGGATGGAGGACTGCTCGGTATGTTCTGTCAGTTGTGTTCTGTGTTGTTCTGTTGAACAAGCTAGGCAGGATATGTTGGCATTGAAACATGTGGTGACACTTGCAGGTTGTCCCCAGCACGTCCCTGGGTGTGTCGGTTGTTAATGTAATGTTTGATGTACAGTACATGTGATAAATACATTTGAGTCTGGATCTGAAAGTGAACCTTGATTTAGTTCTTGATCTTGTACTGTAGGAATTGAAGTACTTCTTGGCCACTGTTAGATTTATACTGGGGGGGGGGGTGCAAATTAAATATATTGTTTAGTGATGATTCTGAAATATTCAGCAACAGAGGTAAGGAAATATTCATGTATAAATCATCTTAATGTGTGTATGATTGAAATAAGACTGTGATTCATTTGTACAATGCTATGAATAGCTTAGCAAGATTCAAGAAGGATTTTAATTGAAATTTGCACATACCCAGTGCTGCTTTGTCAGAGTAGGACAATGAATCAGTGTAATGTAAGTGCTGTAAATGAGTGATCCTTTGAATGCATATCCAAATGTGGCAGGTTGTTCTGTACCTCTGCAGAATGTCTGTCAAGGAGCTGTGTTTCCAAGATGGTGAATCTGTGATACCATCAAGTTTTTTATAATTCTATCCTTTGGAAGGTGCATGTTCACATATGGGATATAAAGTGTGTGAGTATTTGAATGCGTTTATGTTCAATAGGGGTGATATGGTAGCATAACAGTTAGCAGGCAATGCTATTCCAGCACCAGTTCAATTCCTGCCTGTCCGTCAGAATCTGTACATTCTTCCTGACTCTGTGGGTTTTTTCATGGTGCTCTGGTTTCCTCCCACAGTCCAAAGACGTTCAGGTCATGAGGTTAATTAGTCACCTGGGTGTAAATGGGTTTGTTTGACCCAAAGGACCTGTCACCCTGATGTGTCTGCAAATAAAATAAGCTACTAAAGAGCAGAATAGGGTTGGAATGAACAAGCTGAGGATGTGTTGCCTTTGGTTCCAAGATAAAGGACATCTGAAACTTGCTTAGAAAGATCGATAGGGGTGCGGGGTTAATGGGGTGTGGCTCAGCTGGAGAGTGCAAGGCTAAGGTTTATAACCTGTAAGGGTAGATGGGTCAGAGAGGTACACACATGGCTGAAGGCATAGTCAGAGGAATTTCATTTCATGGGTCATGGCCCCAAAATGGAGCAAGCAGAGAATGTATCATTTCAGTGGGTTGTACCTAAACATGGCAGAATGGTGCTTCCCAGCCGAAGGCAACATGACAGTTTGTTAATGTGTGGGTGAATAGCTCTGGAAGCTAAAAGGAGCATGGGTAGCATTTTAAGTCTATTGAGGGTGAAAGTGAGGGTGCAGTTTTAAACACTGCACAGGAAATTCATTACAATTATTTTTAATTTGACTGAAAAGCTACAAGGGAAGTACAAAAAGGGAAACTCTAAGAATATACAGTATGTCAAACCTGGAAAGGGGAATGGAAATTGTGGGAGAAACATTAGAGCAGAGCCGGTTGTGTTATTCAGTGTTACATGATGAAGACTTTGAGTGAATTACAGACACAGGTTTGACGTGGGAGTGTGAGATGTGAGCCCTCCCCAAAAAAGGTGGTCAGCACTGGAGCCAAAAAGACAGAGCTGAAAGGGAGTAATTACAGAAGAAATTAAATGTCAATTGAGCCACAAATAATTAGGAAGCAGATTTAATTTGCTAAAGGACTAGTAAAACAGTTTCATTAGCAACAATTTAACATTAATTAATGATGTTAGCTTTTGACCAACAATCAAATGGCAGGAGTGAGCTCCAGACTGTCCGTTTTCTGTTCTGGTAACAGGAACCGGCTGCTGTGTGACAGTACTGTCTGCTCCTCATAAACACAAGAGATTCTGCATATGCTGGAATTGATAATGTAATTGGTAATGTACATGATTCACAACTGCTGACATTGAATTGGGGTTCACTTTAAGAGGCTGGTGTGATGTGATGATGTAATTACGTGAAGTTATGTTACTGTGCATTTTGTATTCAGTTTTTGGAGTACAATAAATGAGTTGTTCCAGTTTTTCTTAAACATAAAGCACCTCACATACTTTTATTTGCAAAAATCTACATTAGTGACCCCGATGCTCTAGGACAATTCCAGAGTTATTGAACATGTCGGCCAATGCAGTCACTTTGAAACTGCTGGAGTTTTGGGAACAAAATGACGTTGCTTGGTTTGTACAAGCTGAGGCCCAATTCATGCTGCAAGAATTCTCTACTGACCAAAGTATTTCTATTATGGTAGCATTACTCAGCAACTCCACGGCTGCGAGAGTGGTGAGTCTACTTGACCACCCCCCTGAACACGATAAATACGATCTGAGCTCTGGACAGGCTCATAATGCCAGTTTTAGTGAATTCTGGTGTTTTCTTTAACATAAAGTGCCTCATGTCATTTTCCTTGAGGAAACCTACGGAACAACGGACAAAAGGCTGGAGGAACTCAGCATCTATGTAGGGGAATAAACAGTTGATGTTTCTGGCTGAGACTCATCAGATCATGCCTGACCTAACTCCCTTTTGCCAGGTTCATCTCTCTCACAGCTCCAAGGATCCAGGTTTAATCCTGACCCTAGACACTCTCCTCGTGGAGTTTCCATCTTCTTCTTATGATTACCGAAGCTTTTTTCAGATGGTGAAGGTGGAGTTGTTAGACACTGGCAGTGATTCTGGGGAAAGAGAGCCATGCAGGTTGGAAGAGTTCCAATTACTCAGGATGTGACCAACGTCTTGCCAGATTCAACAGAAGCATGCTACATGGGGCTTTATTTGTCTCAGATCGGTTGGAGCAAGATCGCTCTGTCAAGTTACTTTGATAGCTGGTGGGTTACGGCCACCCCATAAGGCGTCATCTATACTGAGAAGTGGAGTGGTACAAGTCAGTCTTGACCTCAATGGAAGTTTAGGAAGATGAAGAAACTACTGAAAGAAAGCTTTAGTGAAGGGACAGATTAGAAATTTACTTTGCTGGGAAGCAATGAGCAAAGATAAGCAGAGTGAGACCCAAATAGAGAAAGTTTAATAATGGTGATGCATCACTGAGCAAAGTCAGTTCATGGGAAAATGGTTAAAAAATTCAAGTTAAATCTGGATGCATGAAATATTCATCATATAATAGGCATACAAAAGATAAACATTAAGAAAATTCATTCCCAGAATCATTCTCGTGAACCCCATTCTGGAAACTCTCCAATGCCAGCACATCCTTTCTTAGTTATTGACTCTAAATTGCTCACAATACTCCAAGAGTGATCTGACCAACACCTTATAAACCCTCAGCATTACATAGCTGCTTTTATATTAGACCATAAGACATAGGAGCATAATTAGGCCATTCGGCCCATTGAATCCACTCCACCATTTCATCATGGCTGATCCGGATCCCATTCAACCCCTACACCTGTCCTCTCACCATATACCTTGATGCCCCGACAGACCCTGACTGCGGTCTGTGGCAGAGCATTCCACAGATTCACTACTCTCTGGCTAAAAGAATTCCTCCTTACTTCTGTTCTAAAAGGTCACCCCTCAGTTTTGAGGCTGTGCCCTCTAGTTCTGGATACCCCCACCAGAGGAAATATCCTCTCCATATCCACCCTATCTAGACCTTTCAACATTGGGTAGGTTTCAATGAGATCCCCACACATTCTTCTAAATTCCAGTGAGTACAGGCCCAAAGCTGCCAAACACTCCTCATATGTTAACCCCTTCATTCTCGGAATCATCCTTGTGAACCTCCTCTGGACTCTCTCCAATGACAATAAATCTTTTCTGAGATAAGGGGCCCAAAACTGTTGACAATACTCCAAGTGCAGCCTGACTTCTAAAGTTTCAATATTATCTCCTTGTTTTTATATTCTAATCCCCTTGAAATAAATGCCAACATTGCATTTGCCTTCTTTACCACAAACTCAACCTGTAAATTAACCTTCTGGGATTCTTGCACGAGGATTCCCAAATCCTTTTGCACCTCTGATGTTTGAATTTTCTCCCCATTTAGATCACAGTCTGCACTATTGTTCTTTTTACCAAAATGCATCTCCTAACACTGTATTCCATCTACTGCTTTTTTGTCTATTCTTCCAATTTGTCTGTCCTATATTCTAGTAATCTCAAAATGAATGTCAACAATGCATTTGCCTTCCTGACCACCAAAAGGAGAGAAGAGCCAACACATGAGGAAAAAGACTCTGGTTGCAATGGTTTACATCTGCTACAAATGGGAGCAACAAAACTGGAATGAAAACTAATCAGGAAATACATAAATGTTACAGCGACAGTGATTCAGTTGCAATAGAGGGCATTAATCTTCATTTACACTTGACAAGTAAAATTGCCCAAAGTAGTTTGGAGGATGAATTCATAGAAAGCATATTGTAAAAATACTTTGCAACAATACCATTTTGGAAGCAACATGGAAATTGGCCTTATCTCTAGTGAGACATTGCTAATCCAAAATTTGCTAGCAAGCTTCTCCTGTGAAAGGTAAGATAGAAATTTGTATGCAGTTTGGGAAATGTACAGAAGTTAGAAGCTAGACTAGAGCTTAAGTAAAACCTATTATGTGGATCTGAGCAGGTGCATTAGTTTATATAGATTGGAAAATTCCATTAAAAAGGTTTACCAATAGATAAACAATGGAGAATATATTAAGAAAAATGTTGGCAATTGTGCATTGTATTTAGAAGTATTAATTTAGTAAGTGATTGAACTCTAGCTAACTAAGGATGATAATAGATTTTTGAAACTGCCCAGATATTCAATTGTTCATTGCCAAGGTAGCAGCAAAGTGAAGTTGTAAATTGTGAGTTGAATCATGATGCCATTTGGCAATGAACAACCAAGAGGAAGAGTCAGAGCCAGAAGACCACTGGACAAATATATGAGACAGAGAACTGGGGCACCATCAAGTAGTCAATGGTCTGAACTGGAACTTGCTAAACAGAGGAAAGAGAGTCAGAGGTGTTTGTGTCATAGAACTTAGAAATTTACAGCACATTACAGGCCCTTCAGCCCACAATGTTGTGGCGACCATGTAACGTACTCTAGAAGCTGCCTGGAATTTCCCTAGCGCATAGCCCTCTATTTTTCTAAACTCCATGTGCCGACTAATGTGTCAACTAAATAATCACAGTAGGAGACGAGCCCAAATACAGTCTGGCCAGTGGCACTGTGGCCAGCTCTGAGGCTCAGCAGGGAAGGACAAAGTCAGGCAGAATGGTAGTGATAGGAGAAGTTCCATGGTTACAAAAGAGATGGCAGGGTGGTGTGCTTCCTCTCAAGTGCTAGGGTCAGGATGTCTGAGGGTGGCTGCAGATGATTCTTAAGAGGGAGATTGGGTAACCAGAGGTCATGGTGCACTTCACACCAATGATATAGATAGAAAGGTGCAGTGAGTATAGGGAGTTAGAAGGACTGAAGGGCAGTATCTCCAAGGTAGGCATCTCTGGATTACTCCCAGCACCTCATGCTAGTCAGGGCAGGATAGTACAGATGAATGAATGGCTGAGGAACTGGTGCATGGGGCAGGGTTTCAGATTTCTGGATCATTGGGATCTCTTCTAGGGAAGGTATGACTTGTACAAAAAGGACAAGTTACACCTGAACCCAAGGGGGTAATATCCTTGCGGGCAGGTTTGCTAGAGTTGATGGGGGTGGCTTAAACTAATTTGGCAGGGGGATGGGAACCAGAGTGATAGGGTTGAAGATGGTCCAGTCACAAACAAGAGAAAATCTACAGTTGCTGGAAAACCAAGGAACACACACAAAATGGTGGAGGAACTCAGCAGGCCAGGCAGCATCTGTGGAAAATAGTACAGTCAAAGTTGTGGGCCAAGACCCTTCATCAGGACTGGAGAAAAAAAGAGTTGAGGATGGGGCAGTTGGTATACAAGTCAATGCAGTGTGCAATGAGACTGTGAGAAAGGACAAACAGATGACAAAGTAAAATTGCACTCAGTGAGATGAGTTGCATTGTAACATAGGGGCAAAATCAAAAAGGTGATGAATACAGGACTGAAGGTGTTATACTTGAATGTACACAGAATAAAGTAAATGATCTTGTAGTGCATTTAGAGATTGGCAGGTATGTCCTTGTGGGCATCACTGAGTCGTAGCTGAAAATAGATCATAGTTGGGAGCTTAACAGCCAAGGATACACATGTTGTATTGAAAGGACAGGCCTATAGGCATAGCAGGTGGGGTTGCACTGTAGGTAAAAACTGAAATCAAATCCTAAGAAAGAGGTGACATAGGATCGAAGATGTAGAATCCTTATGGGTAGTTAAGAAACTGCAAGGGTGAAAAGACTAGTTATATACATGCCTCCAAACAGGATGTGGGATATAAATTTTAATGGGAGATAGAAAAATCATGTAATAAGGGCAATGTTGTGATAATGATGGAGAATTTGAATATCAGGAAGATTGAGAAAATCAGGTTGATGCTGGAAACCAAGAGAGGGAATTTGCACAATGCCTATGAGATGGCTTTTCAGAGCGGCTTGTGGCAAGCCCATTAGGGGAAAGGCTATTCTGGATTGGGTGTTGTGAAATGAACTGAATTTGATTAGGGAGCTTAAGGTAAAGGAACCCTTGAAAGACAGTGATCATAATAAGATATAATTCATCCTGCAATTTAAGAAAGAGAAGATGAAGTCCCATGTATCAATATTACAGTGGAATAAAGGAAATTACAGAGGCTTGAGAGAGGAGTTATCCAAAGTTGATTGGAAAGGGACACTAGTAAGGATGACGACAGAGCAGCAATGGCTGAAGTTCGGAATTCGGCAATTCGAAAGGCACAGAATAGATACATCCCAAAGATGGGTAAGAATTCTAAAGGGAGGATTAGCCAACTATGGCTGACAAGGGAAGTCATTGACAGCATAAAAGCAAACAAGAGGGGATATAATATATCAAAAATTAGTGGAAAGTTAGTGGAATTAGTAGAAACTATCGGGAAGCTTTTAAAAACCACCAGAAAACAACTTAAAAATCATGAGAGAAAAGATGATATATGAAGGTAAGCTATCTAAAAATATCAAAGAGGATACCAGAAGTTGTTTTAGATATATAAAGAGTGAAAAATGCTGAGAGTGGATATTGGACTGCTGGAAAATGATGCTGGAGAGGTAGTAATGGGGAATAAAGAACTGGCGGACAAACTTAATAAGTACTTTGCATCAATTTTCACTCTGGAAGACACCAGTAGTGTGCCAGATATTCAATAATGTCAGGGGGCAGAAGTGAATGTGGTTGCTATCACTAAAGAGGTGCTTGAGAAGCTGAAAGATCTGAAGGTATGTAAGTCACCTGGACCAGATGAACTACATCCCAGAGGCAACTGAATAGAATCTGGTTGATTTCAGGAATCACTAGATTTGGGAATGGTTCTGGAGAACTGAAGAATTGCAAATGTGACTCCACTCTTTAAAAAGGGAGGGAGCAGAAGAAAGGAAATTATAGGCCACTTAGCATGACTTCAGTGGATGGGAAGATGTTGAAGTCCATAGTTAAGGACAAAGTTTCAGGACACTTGAAGGTGCATGATAAAGTAGTCCAGAATCAGCATAAGTGGAAATTTACTCTTATTTGACTAATCTGTTAGCATTCTTTGAGGAAATAACAGGCAGGATAGACAAAGGAAAATCTGTGGATGTTGTTTACTTGGATTTTCTGAAGACCTTTTAAAGGTGCTGCACATGAGGCTGCTTAACAAGATAAGAGTCCATAGTATTACAGGAAAGATACTAGCATAGATAGATTAACTGATTGCTAGGAGGCAAAGAGTTGGAATAAAGGGGGTCTTTTCTGCTTGGATACAAGTGCCAAATGTGTTCTGCAGTGATCAGCATTAGGACTTGCTTCTTTTCATGTTAAATGTCAATGATCTGGATGACGGAATTAATGGATTTGTGGCCAGGTTTGCAGATGATACAAAAATAAGTGGAGGGGCAGGTATTGTTGAGGAATCAGGGAGTCTGCAGAAGAATTTAGACAGATTAGGAGAATAAGCAAAGATGAGGCAGAAGGAATACAGTGTGGGGAAGTGAATGTTCATGCACTTTTGTAGAAAGAATAAAGGCATAGACTATATTCTAAATGGGGAAAAAAATCAAAAGTCAGAGGTGCAAAGAGACTTGGGAGTCCTTGTAAAGGATGTACTTATATATGGAATAATCTGTCCAGACGACAGCAAACAAA
Source organism: Hypanus sabinus (assembly GCF_030144855.1). Classification (NCBI taxonomy): domain Eukaryota; kingdom Metazoa; phylum Chordata; class Chondrichthyes; order Myliobatiformes; family Dasyatidae; genus Hypanus; species Hypanus sabinus. The sequence goes on along the minus strand of NC_082724.1, from coordinate 59,419,453 downwards.
AGCTTTTCATTGTATCTCAGTACCAATAGTTGTGTGTATTAAATAAATTTAAATGTACGATAGTACCTTGGGAATGATCAGATATATGATAATATGGTGGCATTGCTCAATTCAGATGTGCTTGTGAATACTCGTCTGAGAATATTTTGGAGTGCTTCCTGTTTAAAATGTATCAGTGTGGTGTGAGGTGGTGCTTATACAAGGGGTGATTGATAAGTTTGTGGTCTAAGGTAGAAGAAGATGAGTTATTAACTTAAAACTTTCTGCATAATCACTCAAAGAGTTGAACTGCATGTGCATTTAACGAAAGCTGTATAACTCATCTCCTTCTACCTTAGGCCACAAACTTATCAATCACCCATCTGTGGACACTTTCTGGAGGTCCAAGATCTGTATGCTCCACGACCGCTGGACTAAGTGTGTGAATGTAGGAGAGGACTATATTGAAAAATAGATGTGCTAGGTTTTCTAAATTTGACTCCTTCTACCTTAGGCCATGAACTTATCAATCAGCCCTTGTATTTGTCACCTCATTCACAGATGCAGGCTGACTGCTCCTATTTGTTTTCCTGAATGGATTATCTGAATTTGTCAGGTCACCTAAATCTAAATGATTTAATTATTGCGAAGGCAGGGAAATCATCAAATGAATAAGGACAACACCTGTTTAATGCTGTTACTGAAAGTGCCACAATTGGAGTTAAAGGTATTTTCCTTCTGATTCACCGAGTAAGAAAGGTACAGATTGTGGATCCATCTGTCTCTCCCATGGCCTAAGGAAACCAATGAAATGAAAACATATGAGAGCACTGTGGAGGGGAGTGGGGGCTTGTCAGCTCAGGCAGCATTAAAATTCATTAGGAAGCATGCTTGCAGCACACGTTTTGTTCTCTCCACTCATTCCTTTGATGTCTTGGTTCAGTGATCGTGAAAACGCTTCATTTCATGGTGTGTAGTAATACTTACCAGTTGCAGGAGCAGGGAATTTTGGATTACTTTCTTGAACGTGCTGACTGTTAAAACCTGTAAGAACCACTGGTGATGTTTCTCCAAGAAGCAAGCTACACGTGATTGTCAGGTTTTCACTGTTTGGACCAGAAGCTGATTGTAGCCCCGAGCAATCTGATCATTCAGCAGAAATAACTGTGCAGATTAAGAGGAACTGGATGGGGGTGGCGGGGGCAGGTTCAGACTGAGAGTCTTGAGTCAAAGTTAATTTAAATTTACTATCAAAGTGTGTGTTGTTTGTCTGTTGTTTCCAATGATGACGTTTGTCTATGCAGCTCATCAGTTGTACATTCTGAGGTGATTCTGCATCAAAGTACGTACAGTATATGTCACTATATATTACCATTCTTTCTCATAAAGAACTATGAAAGGATTAATGAAAAAGTGTACCTAAACTCACCAATGGCCACAAACCACACAAATAAATAACCCTGAGAACATGAGCTGTCAAGTCATTGAAAATGAGCCTGTAGGTTGTGGAATCAGTTCAGAGTTGTGGTGAGTGAAGTTATCCATGCCGGTTCAGGAGCCTGGTGATTGTAATAACTGTTCCTGAACCTGTTGGTGTGAGACCTAAAGTAATAGCAAAAAGAGAGCATGCCTCGGATGCTGGGAGCCTTTGATGATGGATGCTGCGTTCTTGTGGCAGCGTTCCATATAAATGATGGGGAGGACTTTGGCCTGTGATAGATTTGACTGTATTCACCATTTTTTGTAAACGTTTCCATTGCTGCACACTGGTGTTTCCATACCTGGCCAGTCAAGATAGTCTACACTAAATGTCTATAGAAGTTTGTCAAAGTTTTAGATTACATGCCGAATCCATGCAAATTTCTAAAAACTAAGAGGCACTGTGAGACCTTCTGTGTAAGGGTTTCATAGCTGAATAGAAATCCCACAAGGAGGAGCATTGCTATAGTAACCAGAGGATATAGATTTCAGTTAATTAGCAAAGGAACCAGAGAGTAAATGAGGAAAAATTTTAGCAGTGGTTTATCACTGGAAAGTGTGTATATTTGACAATGGTTTGAAAGGGGAAGTAAGTCAACCATGTCTGTACTGTTTATTGCCTGAAGTTCAAAGTAAACCTATTATCAGAGTACATAAATTTCACCACAGACAACGCAGAGATTCTTTTTCTGCGGCATACTTAGCAAATCTATAGAACGGTAACTGTAAACATCAGGAACTATAAACTGTAAACAAACTTGTGCAAATGCAGATATAAATAAATAGCAATAAACGACAAGTATGAAGTAATAATATAACAGAGCCCTTAAATGAGTATAGTTATCCCCTTTTCTTCAAGAACCTATTGGGTCAGGGTTGGTAACTGTTCTTCAACCTCCTAAGACCATAAGACATAGGAGCAGAACCACACCATTTGGCCCATCAAGTCTACCTGATGGCAGCAGTGAGAAAAAGCATTGTCTGGGTGGTGAGGACCTTTGATGACGGATGCTGCTTTTCTACGGCAATGTTTCATGAAGATGTGCTCAATGGTTAGGAGGACTTTACCTGTGATGTACTGGGCCAAGTCCACGACTTTTTGTCAAGTTTTCTGCTCAGAGGCGTTGGTCATACCAGGCCAGTTGATACACTTTCCACCACACAACTATAGAAGTTTGTCAAGGTTTTTTGATGACACGCCAAATCTCGGCAGATTCCTGAGGAAGTAGAGGCGCTGTCATGCTTTCTTCACAATAATATTTATATGATGGGTCTAGGACAGGCCCTCTGAGATGGTGACACCCAGGAATTTAAAGTTACTGAGCCTCTCTACCTCTGATCCTCCAATGAGTACTGGTTCATGGACCTCTGGTTTCCCTCTCCTAAACTCTACAATCAATTCCTTGGTCTCATTGACATTGAGTGAGAGATTGTTGTTATTATACCACTCAGTCAAATTTTCAGTCTCCCTCCTGTATGCTGATTCATCACCCCCTTTGACACAGCCTATAGCAGTGGTGTCATCAGCAAATTTCTACATGGTGTTGGAGCTGTATTTAGCCACTCTGAAACTTCGTATAATTTGCTCATAGTAAGAAATAACTGACTAACATGATGGCACAGTAGTCACAGCTCCAGGGATCCAGTCATGTCCATGGAAAATTTCCCCTCTGTTCCAGTTCTTCCCCCCCCCCCCCCACATCCCAAAAACTTACTTAGAAGGTTAATTGGCCTCTGTGAACTTTCCACTAGTTTTTGCAAGTGTTGAATGAATTAGAAAGGATTAGGGCATCTTAATTTGTTGGCAATGGGGAATAAAAAGATGGGAGAGGAGGTGAGAAAGGTAATGCTTAAATTCAGCTTCGACCCAATGGGTGAATTGCCAACTCCGTCATTATAAGACGATAACCATAATGGTGATGCTTTAGGAAACATAATGGATCTTTTAATATACAGACACTTGCAGAAGCTGAATTCTATAGCACAGGCAAGGCTCCTTTTAGTCTCCTCTGTGATGAGTATATCTATCCTGGCCAAGATTCCTGACCTCTCTAATACACTTCGGCCAAGGCAAACCATTTGTTTTAGAGAGTATTGGATGTTTGCTGGACAATGCCACTAGGACCATCCTGTTATGAATAAACAATACGCCTAAACTTTTTTGTGATTCCAAAGCCGCTATTAAAAAATCGCATTTGAATTTATCTTCATGGATACTGTTGGCGTCAAGATTTACAAGGATGTTGCCTGGATTGGGGAGCATACCTTATGAGAATAGGTTGAGTGAACTTGGCCTTTTCTCCTTTGAGCAACGAAGATGAGAGGTGACGATAGAGGTATTCAAAATGATGAGAGGCATTGATCGTGTAGATAGTCAGAGGCTTTTTCCCAGGGCTGAAATGGCTATCATGAGAGGGCATAGTTTTACGGTGCTTGGAAGCAGATACAGAGGAGATGTCAGGGGTAAGTTTTTTATGCAGAGAGTGGTGAGTGTGTGGGTTGGGCTGCCGGTGACAGTGGTGGAGGCAGATACAATAGGGTCTTTTAAGAGACTCCTGGATAGGTACATGGAGCTTAGAAAAATAGAGGGGTATGGGTAACCTGAGGTAATTTCTAAAGTAAGTACATGTTTGGCAGAACATTGTGGGCTGCAGGGCCTGTATTGTGCTGTAGTTTTTTTCTAAAGTGCTCAGAAAAAGAAGTATCAAGTTTAAAATAAATGCTTTTTGGGGTTATACAAAACATATGGCTGTGTTTATCCCATATCCATCCAACATTTCCTATGCATGAACTGGTCAAACTATCTTTTACAGATTATTAGTGTACCTGCCTCTACCAGTTCCTCTGGGAACACATTTCATAAACCCACTACTTCTTTATATATTTTGTGATTTACGGTAGTGTTATACCCTTATATCTATTATTGCCTAATGCAACAGATCTCATGTCATGTAAGACAGTGATAATAATATTGATTCTAATTCTGACTCTATTCTATTGTATGCATGAAAAATGTTCCTCACTGCCCTATGCCTGAATCTCTCCATATCTGCTCTTCTAATTCCCACTGACTACTGGGGAACCTGCAATACAAGCCCATCAGAGTAACCATCCCTTTTCTATTTATAAGCTCTCCCCCCTTATCCTTACTAGATGATCCCCCAAAAAGATCCTTTCTAAGGATAGTTATGTCACATTTCATCAAGAAAGCAACTCCTCCTCCTCCTTTCTTACCCACACCTCTGTCACACTTTGTATCCTGAGCTGCATATTCCGCCTTCACTACACCCATATTTCCGTTACGGCTATGATATCCCACCCCCAAAGCCAATCCATACATTGAGTTTGACCACCGGACCTGTCAAGTCTCTTGGATTGTACGTTTGTAATAAATGCAATTTGAACCAATGGTCTTTTTGTTCCTTTAACTGTGCTCTTCTCTACATTGACTACAGTATTGGCTGCAGTACTATTCCCTGATTACTCATTATGTACTCTCTGGCTCAGGGCTCCACCTTCTGCACCTCTCACTTAACCCTCCTGTGCAGCACCAGCAAATCTCCCAGCCAGGATATTAGTCCTCCTCCAGTTCAGGTGCAACCCTTCTCCCTTGTACAGGTCTCCCTGTTCTAGAAGATCCAAAAACTAGCACCCCTGCTCCTGCAGCAGTTTCTCAGCTACACATTCATGTGAGCTGACTTTCTATCTGTATCCTCAATAGCACATAGTGCTGGGAGTAATCAAGAGATTACTACCTTTGAAGTCCTGCTCTTTTAGTTTCTCTCCTAACCCCCTATATACATTGCTTGGGATCTCATCCCTCTTCCTATCTACATTATTGGTACAATGTGCACCACGACCTCTGTCCAGCCTCCCTCTTGAGAACAGTCTGCATCCGTTCTGAAACATCCCTGAGGCTAGGAGGCAACACTGCATCCTGGTGTCACTTCTGCAGCCAGGAGCTGATTTCTGTCTGTCCCCATCACTGTCAAGTCTCCCACCACTACAGCCCTGCCTGACTTCTCCCATACCCATTGAGCTCTGAGACAAACTCAGTGCCACCAACCTGGCTACAGCTGCAGCACCTGGAGAGATCTTCCCTTATACTCTTGAGCACTTCCCTCATTCATCAGATAATATGGTACCCATTCCTTGCAGCGGCTTACCCATCTTGCTATTTTGCAGTCTTCCATTTTTTCCCATATGTTTCTCTCTTTCCATAAATTTCATGTTGTACCTGACAGCGTCTGCAGCAGAGGAAAAATCAGTCTGAATATAATCTCATTTTCAAAGGCCATTACTTTTTTGGTTTTGCTTGTCCTTCATACTTTGGTCATCTTTGCAATTAAAATGTGCATGAAGGTTGGTGCAATTGTGGCCAGTATGGAGTTCTGTTGTAGGTTGCAACAGGACAGTGACTGGATTCTAAGCTTGGCTGAGAAGTGGCAGATGGAGTTCAACCCAGAAAAATGTAAGTCATTTGGAAGATGAAATTTGAAGGCAGTAAACACGGTTAATGGCAAGTTTCTTAGCAGTGTGGAGAAACAGAGGGATCTTGTTGTCCATGTCCATAGATCCCTCAAAGTTGCTGTGCAAGTTGATAAGGTTGTTAAGAAGTCATATGTTGTGTTGGCCTTCCTTCGACGGGGATTGAGCCACGTGGTAATATTGAAGCTCTGTAAAATCCTGATTAGACCACACTTGGAATATTGAGTTCAGTTCTGGTTGCCTCATTATAGAAAGGATCAGGAAGCTTTAGAGAGGGTGCCAAGGAGATTTACCTGCATGCTGCCTAGACTAGAGAGCATGTCTTCTGAAGAATGGTTGAGGGAACTCGACCTTTTTTCTTTAGAGCAAAGGAGGATGAGAGGTGACTTGTTAGAGGTGTTTAAGATGATGAGGCATAGATCAAATGGATAGCCAGAGACGCCTTCCCCAAGACAGAAATGGCTAATACCAAGGAGCACAATTTTAAAGTGATTTTTAAGGAGGAAATAATAGGAGGGATATCAGAGGAAAATGTTTTTTACACAGAGCATGGTGAGTGGATGAAACACACTGCCAGGGATGATGGTAGAAGCAGATAAATTAAGGATATTTAAGAAACTTGGGCAGCTCTCCATTTTTCTATCATCCGTGTGCCTAACTAGGAGGCAAAAGGTATATTAGTCTTAGAGTAGATTAAAAGGTTGGCACAACATCATGGGCCAAAGGGCCTGTACTGTTCAAAAACTGTAAATATTCTCCAATTGAAGAAAACAACTCATTGCATGAGTACAGAATCAACATACATGAAAATACAAGTGCAAGGACTCAGAACAGGAGCAGGACACGAAGTCCTTGAGATCATTCCTTCAACTCCACTTTCCCACCTATTTGCCATTGTCCATTGTCAAATATCTGTCCCATCTTTCAATGGATTCAGTGTCCCTGCCTTCAGAGAATTCCAAAGATTCGTCTCCCTCCATCATCGTATTCTCAGATGGCGAGCCCTCATTCTGAAACAATGGCACTTCCTTCAGATGGGAACATGCTCTCAGCATCCACACTTCCACACAGTATTTGACACTTCTACCCTGGGGAGAAAGATTCTGTCCACCTACCCTATCTATTGCTCTCATAAGTGATATACTTTTATAAGCTCTCCCCTCAGCCTCCAAAAGTCCAGAGAAAACAACCCAAGTCTGCTTGCGTTCTCCTTACAGCTAACCAAGCAGCATCCTGGAGAACAACTTCTGCATCCTCTTGGAAGCCCCCACATCTTTCCTGCGTGCATTTGGACCACAAGATCCCTCTGTATCCCAGTGCTCTTAAAGATCTTACATTTGACCTGTCAAAGTGTAACACCTCATACTTGCCCAATTAAATCCAATTTGTCGTTTCTCTGCCTGTACTTTCAACTGATCTAAGTCCCTACTATATGCCTTGGCAATCTTAATAACTGTCTATAATGCCACCATTTTTGTTACACTATATTTCACTGCATGTTTCAGTAAGATTGCCTCCCAATGTTCTACGTTGTAAGGAGCATAGTTCACGGTTTCCTAATTAGACGCTATCTTCGTTACAGGAATTGACATTGAGAACTTTTTATTTAGAGCCACACAGCAACAAAATAGGCTCTGTGGTCCAGTGAATCTGTACTAGCCATCAAGCACCCACTAATCTTCCACTAATCCCAGCATCTCCTCCCAATTTCTTCAATCTACCTGCATAGCACACAGAATTTACAGTGCCCACCCTGGTTGTCTTTGGGATGTGGGTGGAAACCATATAATTCATAGTAATATGCCTTATCACAAGATACGTCTTTTTATTTGTTTAAAGGTGATTATTAATAGAATTATTCAAACTTGAGCAAGAGTGCCTACTAATATACCAAATTATGACATAATCTTATGAATACTTTGAAAAATGTATACCCTTCAATATTTTCTAACACAGGTGATGTTTGATTAGTTTATACTTAACATAGGTAGATATCACAAGTTTTTCTGCCTCTGAATTTAGAATCAAAGTGCGAGATTGTTGGATCCAACTGTTTCTTTGCAGTTTAGCAATTAATCAATCTGCTTATATTTTATGTAGTTCTTATCTGCAGGTAACAGTTTAATATGTTTCCTAGTGGCCACAGTATGTATATGCAAGTTCAGTCTGTCGCCTGGTAGTTATATTGGTAAGATTCTGAAAAGTTCTAGAAACTTCCCTTGGTGCTGCATTACTTGAATGAAGAGATTTCTCATTGGTTAACTCTTATCTATGAATTTGAATGGAATATCTAATACATATTGGTACCAACAACATAGGGAGGAGGTCCTGAAAACAGCATACAGGGAGTTAGGAAGAAAGATGAGAACAGGACCTCCTGTGAGGTTAGGTATAGAATGAGGTGGCAGATAAATGTGTAGCTGAAGAATTGGATCAGGGGCAGGGATTCAGATTTCTAGGGCAGGTGGGACCTGTATAAAAGGGATAGGTTGAACGTGAATCTGAGGGAAACCAATATTCTTGCAGGCAGATTTACTAGAGCTGTTGGGAGTGGGTCGTAATGTTGAGTAGCTCCAGATTCCAGACTTAAATGAATCCAATCCAAAAAAAGCCATCCATCAACTTGATCTATTTTAGCTGCTTCTTTAGGGATATGATTAAGCCAAATTCATTATGTCCTCAGACTTGTCAGGTATGTACGTAAGTACAACACTCCTTGCCTATAGCTGCACACATTCCCCTCTTAACTGTCCAGAGAAGATCTAATGCTATCCGACTTTGAAGGACCATCTGACGCAAGGTGACTATTTCTGTTGTTACTTTTCCCAAGGCAACAGCAGTTTCATTTTTTACCTTTCTAAGGCTGCAACACCATTTTTAATCTTTCTAATACTCCTTCCAATGCCATAAAATTAAAATAAAATTGATGCAAAATGACCTCCTTCTTAACTGTCTCATTTACCCCGAGACTCAGGAGGTAAAGCTAAGATGTGTGTATGACTCATAGCAGGGAAACATTTCCTAAATAACAAGATCCTAACCCACTATGTGGGAGATATAAGCTTCATTTCTGCACAAAAAGTACATATTGTTTGAAAAGGACATTCCCACCGAAATCCCAGTGGTTTCTTGGTCCGCACCCATGCACCAAGAACCTGGTGTGCCATCCTTCCAATGGATTACCGCAAGCAGCAGAGACCTGGTGCGATGCAGACTGGACAGCTTGGGTTAATTAACCTACCACCATAATATGTATATCAGCCTCCTTGAAATCGAGGGCAGTGGCATCCTGTTACAACCTCGAATGGACTTAGTTTAGTTTTCCTGTTGGAGTTCCTCTGATGCTACACAAGAGCATAGGAAGGGGCATAGGCCATGATACATCTTCCTCATGAGACTTAGTCAGCCATTGATTCATTCATTCAACTTGTCCTGGTGACTCTGGGCGATGCGGACAATGAAAAGACCATTTGGTGCTCATCAGTCAACATAATTCCTGGTGAACACTCGCAGTGACGTGTGCTGCTTGGTCAGAGTCGATGTGACATGGCAATCCCCATCTAGGAACACATCCTTGATCAGAGTTTTTGCTGAGTGTGTGGTGGTAGCTTTCTTTGCTGGAATAACTTTCACCCATCCTGAAAACTTGTCCACTGTTACCAGTGCATCTGAGTATCCTGACACATGGCAAAGAAATGTAGTCCACTAGTAATTGTGAAAATAGACCAGGTGGGGCAAGAGCACTTAATTGTGGTAGCTTTTCCAGGATTCGTTTTCTAGCATGTCATGCATCTTTCAAACATTTGTCGAGCTTATCCTATGAACTTTGGATTCCACCGCTACTGGGAGAATCTATTGATCATTTTGTCCATTCCAAAGTGTCCTCGGGAATGTGTCTGCTGTGCCACATAAGGCAGCAACATAGCTGGAGCTACTTGTCTATGACTAGTGCTCCATCACTGTTTAGCTTCGACCATTTTCCAACCAGATCTATTTTACCTGGCTAGAGCATTGAGCTTGCATCCCTCATATATCACATATGCTCTCCTATGATACAGAGTTCGTTTCCATAATTCTAATCATTGGTCTCACTACAGACGTTCTCAGTACTATTATTTCTTATACTCCTTCCCATGCTGCCCATTTTGCAATTTCATCCATAAATGTATTTCCACTGCTTTCCATTGTAATCATTTTGGAGTGGCTTTTACAGTTTAATTCAACAACTTCTGACGCTGTTGTAAGTTCATGTACTAGTTAGCCATTCTTGTTTGGGATTCTTACAGCCATAAGAAATCCTTTTTATCTCCATAAGTTTCCAAAGTCATGAAGAACTCTGAAAGCATAACAAGAATCAGTGTAGATATTAGCTGATTTCCCTTCTGCCAACTAAATGTCTCCAATTAGGTCTTTGGTTCTGCCTGTTGTGCAGTGGAACCAGGAGCCATGCTTCCTGATATCAGTCCCAGAGACAATGGTCCATCCAGCCATTCGAATTTCTCTCCTAATAATCGAGGGGCCATCAGTGTACAGACCTTTGGCAGAGTAATAACCAACAAGACGCTGTCAGTCTCCATGTTCTTGAGTTAAGACTGACATCATGTAGCCATGATTCTCATTGACATACAGGGCAAAAGGGCTTCTTGTATCGGGGATTCCTAATGCTGGTGCTGTACACAATGCCCCCTTATAAAGTTTGAATGGCTTTCAGTTGTTCCTCGTTAAAGGTTGCCTGAGCCGTTACAGCCTTTAGCGGATTGTTGTGTGGTTGAGCAATAGTTGATGGATCTGCCACTATCTTGGCAATATATTGATTATCTGTGGTTTCATCTTCAGTCATATGTGTCTTCACTTCCTTGGTCTTTATTGGAGCAAGCTGTGGCATTACTGTCAATCTGTTACATCACTGTCATGCTTACGTGAGTCACTAGGGGATGCTGTAGAGTACACGTCATGTCTATCCTGTAGGTCTTCAGAGTTAAGATAGTATTATTGTCTAGGGAGGACAGTCCAACTTAACTGTGATTCTTCGGAATTCAGAAGGTGTTGTGGTCTTAGGAGACTGTTAAATGTAGAAGGTATTTTCCAGGGTAATGCTTTAGAAGAAACATCACTGGTAGCATCACTAGCAGGACTGTCCACTTGAAGTTTCCTGTTCAATTTTTCCATATTATTTTGGTTTGCTTCTGAGTTCCGTAAAATGTATTTCAATTTGATTACTGTAATTTTTTTGATCATTCAGTTAATACAGAGATTTATTCCTTAGACTCTTTACTTTGTCTATAATATCGTTTTTGTAGTTTATCGCAAGTTTTGCATTTCTTTCCCAAACGATTAGTAAAAGTATTTACTCACTCCATTAACTCTTTCATTTACTCGCACATTTGGTCAAGTCGATTATGTGGACTTATCTCTAATTCCCTAGTAGCCATTTCAGATTTTTATTTCCCTCAGTGATTCTCTGAATTTTATCACATGCCTTCTTATTCTTTAGTAAACTTAACATTGTTGGTATTTTTTGTTCAGATATTTTCATTAATTTTTATCAAACAGATGTACTAAGTGCTCATAGTAGGTTTCACAGCTTTGTCCATTATTTTTATTCAATCTTAATTCATATACACTTTATATTACCTTGACTGTGATCTCAAGCTATTAATAGTTTGCAGCCAAAATTTTAATAGGTTGTTCTGCAACCCAGATTTAATTTTTTTCGTGCTCTGCAAGGTTGCATGTACTTCTGTTTTCTTATGCAATCTATTGGCCTGCATGAATTTAATTTTTTTTAATCTGTACACTGCCGCTTGTACAAGTTTTTTTTTGATGCTCCACTGGCTTTCATATTTAATCTGTACTCTTCTGGTTTGCATTTATTTTTACAGATCAGTTTTCAAAATCACAACACAGTGGTTTCTCAATCCTACTTCTTTCTGATGTATTGAAGGTAGAAAAAATGTTCTCTCAGATAAATGAGAACAGAGGATGTTTTTACCCCTTTTCTTGAGCATTGAATTCACTTAGATTGCAAATGTTCCAAGTTCTTAAACTTCACCACCACGCTCACTGACTATGCCAGTTGTTGGATTCTGACATTTTAATCCAAAGCTTATTGAGGAAAGAGGCACAAAAATTGTTACTTCGCAATCATTTTAGTAAGTGTTAATAGAACAAAGAGAAAGGTTGAAAGATAGAGGTCTACTAGTTGAAGAGAGGGAGAACTAAGATAGAACTGCCTCGTGATGCAGCTCTTTTGCTGCACCAGGTAAGGAAAATTCCATTCAAAGTAACAGTTAACCAATGAGAAAGTTCTTTTTCATGTAATGCTGCACCAAGGGAAGCTTCCAGAACTTAACGGAATTATACCAATAATACCACTAAGGGCCATACTGAACTTGTATATACAAACATTTGTACATACTGTGGTCACTAGAAAGCATTTTAAAATGTTACATAATATAAGAGCCATAGAAAATGAATCAAGCAGAGAGTGAGTTGTTAAACTACAAAGAAAATAACAAATAAACAGTTGGATCTAACACCCTGTAGACGCAGTCTCACCAGAACTCTGTAAAGTTCAAAGGTTCAAAGGTCCAATTTAATGTCAGAGAACTGTATACCATATACATCCTGAAATGCTTTTTCTTCACAAACATCCACAAAGACAGAGAAGTGCCGCAAAGGATGAACGGCAGTTAAACATAAGAACCCTGAAGACCCCCCCCCCCCCCCAGCATGCAAGTGGCAGCGAGCAACAATCTCCCTCCCCCCACTGGCAAAACAAAAGCAAGCATTGGCACCGCTACTGAGCACTCAAGCGTGAGAAAGTAATAGCAAGGACATAGACTAGCAGTTATCCCAAAGACTTTGTGTTTCACCCAGCATCTCCCTAATAAGGGAGAAGGAGGTGTCTCCATTTTCCAAGTGAGCATGGAGACATAACAAACAACTTGCTGGATAAAAGTCTGTTATCTCGCTTTTTTGAGCTCTGTACCTGAAGATCACAAAGATCCCAGGTCTTCAGGCACACAGCAGTAGATTTTCCAACTCCCCCGATGACACACGGGTCTCCTGCTCTGACACCGACCCTTGATCCACCCGTCTCCAGAGCCCCGAGATCCTAGGCTTCTGAATCCAAGCCAGACTCTCAGGCTGAACCCTTGGCATGTTGAACATCGGCTGGTCCTGAAACCCTGAGACCAGTTCCCATTCCTGCAAAGGACCGAAGTCAGCGTGTAACTCCAGATCAGGATCTTCAAAAGGACCCTGAAAGGGAAAAATAAAGATATTAAAGATAGAAATAAAGCTGTTTCTGAAGATGCAAGCTAAGGTGCCGCCATTTAGCACCATTTTAATTTCGCTCCTCCTCCCTTCTCTGTAGCAATACTTCTGTGTTCTGTCAGAAAGTGATCACTGTATGCAGTTTAAGAGAAAGAGGTATAGATCAGTCCAGACTAGAGCCTTAAACTTAAATTAAACTGAAGGGAGCATGCAGAAATTGTATAAAAGGTTTGTCAGTAAATAAGAAATGAGAATTCAAAATTCTTATCAAGGACTCATTCTGGTAACAAAAGTTTTCCATGTACGTACGGGAGTTCGGCCGAATATTACATTAAAAGAAGTAACCCATAGATTTGCCAGGAATGCATGCTTGAGGAATTGGAGTTCTACTGGAAGCAACAATTTTATTTATTTTATTAATTTGGAGATACTGGACGATAACCGGCTGTTCTGGCCAAGCAAACTTCACCACCCATGTGACCAATTAACCTACTAGCCCCTATGTCTTTGGAATGAGGGAGCAAACCCACGCTGTCATGGGAAAATGTAGATATTCCTTACAGACAGTGAAATTGAATCTGGGTCACTGGTGCAGTAATAGTGTTACACTAACCGCTGCACTACCATCTTGCCCCAAATGAAAGCACTGAAGAATGATGGCATCTATCCATCTACCCACTACACCACCACACTAGACACATCACAACAACCGTTTTGACACAATGACAGGGGGAGAAAGTATTTGAGAATGAAAGTAAATGTTGATCTTCCAAAGACAACGTCAGGCAAACATATGACAGAAACTAAAAGAAATGACCCAAACTCTTGTTATCTGCAGAAAATGTAAAGAATGGAGGGGGACTGTGGGTCTGAGAACTGTAAGGAATCCAAAAGATATCACTAAAGAACAGTAGTAAAATTCTGTTTGAACCGGAAAGGAGGTGTCTGTAGACGTGGTGGGGGCATTTCTAAATTCTCCAGATTTTGCATCCTGCTGATTTAAATGCCTCTGGCAGTATGAGGATATAGTTGTCTGAACAGAGTTAGCCTGACATCATTTGTCTGCAAGAATACCGGAATCCATCATTAAGGAAGGCATAACTCGGCATGTCAACATCGAACAGGAACTTGACTTTGAATAGATCACTTTATCCGAAACTCAAGATCAAATGGGGAAAGTGAGTTGTGAGGAGGAAACAAGAATGCTAAGCAAAGGGGTAAGAAGGTGGCACAATGTGTTAATTGTGAGGTGACCCCTTTGGGAGAAAGAATAGGACACCAGAATACACTGGTGCACAGAGGGATCTGGGTGCTTTCATTCTCATAAAGTGATTATGCAGGCACAGCAGGCAGTGAGAAAGGCAAAAGGAGACGTTGGCCTTTACAGTACTGTACATGTGCTGGAATAACAAGATCCTGCTGAGGATTTAATGACACCATATTTGGATTGCCGGTTGCATTTGAGACTTCTCCACCCCATATCCCCATCTCGGACATGGTGCAGTTTCGGTTCCCCAGACTAACTCTGAGGATGAGTGTTCCAGCAGTGTCCTACAGTTGAGACATTAAATCTGTTTTCTTTTTCACAACCTTGCATTTCCTGTTTTTACCCAGGGTGAAGATGTTGTCCCCTGAAGAGACATTGTCAAGGATTAACTTTATTCACCAGCTACATTTGCATGTATTAGGCATTTGCTGTGTTGGTCAGAGTGCAACATGTGACAAAACAACATTCAACAATTATAAAAAACAAAGAATCATATAAAAATAACATCAGGGGTTAAAGGATGGATATGGAATAGAATGTGCATAAATACATACATACCAGCATGTATTTACAATGTAAGTGGCATTATGCACAGTGGCTTACATTGTTTACAGTGAAATGCAATGATAGGCTAACTAGACTGGTTGATCAGAGCAACTCGGAGAAGAAACTTTTAAGATGGCCTGAAGTTTTTGTTTTACTAGCCTTATAGCACTTTCCAGAAAGGAGCCTTTGGAATAAGCAGCGTGCAAGATAGTTGGTGAATATAAATGATGTTCCTGCCCACTTCTTTGTCCTGGACACACACAATCCTGCCGTGGTGGTAGACTGCAGCCAATGTCCTTCTCTGCTGACCTGACATTTCACTGTAGTTTTTCTGTATTGTGAGAGGGCCAAACCAGATGGTAATGTCTGATGTGCCCTTTGATCTTGGGAGTTTGGAATAGGAAGAGGAGGACTCATTGAAAACTTTGAGGGTAAGGTATATGTTGAGAGGGTGGAGATGTGGCCCAGGTTGGTCATTGAAAGCTGAGCTTTATGCAGACATCTTGTACCTCAGAGAGCAGTGATCATTCTGTCATTAAGCACATTGATGCAGCTCAGCACATCATGGAAACCATGGACACTTCTCGCTGCCTCTGTAAAGCAACCAACACAATCAAAGACCCCACACTACTACTATAAGATTACTGAATGAGCAGTTGATCTCACAATATACCTTGCCATGGCCTTGCACCCTATTTCTGGTTGTGTTGCATTTTCTGTGTAACTCTGTATATTGTGATTGTGGAACTGTATAACTGTGTAACTCCGTATTTTGTTGTTTTCCTTTAGATTGCCTCAACACACTATTATAATGAAATCTTTCTGGATGACATGCAAAACAAAGTTTCTCACTGTATCTTGTACAGTTGCCAACCAACCTATCATTATATTCAAGGCTGAGTTGCACAGAATGTTGGGATCTGTGGATCAGAGGTCCCATGGGACAGTGGATTTGGCACACAATATGGAAGGGCTTGCACTGAGTG
Organism: Hypanus sabinus; assembly: GCF_030144855.1. Classification (NCBI taxonomy): domain Eukaryota; kingdom Metazoa; phylum Chordata; class Chondrichthyes; order Myliobatiformes; family Dasyatidae; genus Hypanus; species Hypanus sabinus. The sequence continues at coordinate 59,403,430 of NC_082724.1, read as the reverse complement.
ACTTGTTGCTGCTATTTCAATGTTTCTGTTGGCTCTTTGGCGAAGTATGTCCCCAACTTGTTGCTTTAATATAGACCATAGAACAGCACAATACAGTACAGTCCTTTGGCCCACAACGTTGTGCTGTCCTATATAAACCTCCTCCATCATCAGTCTAACCGCCCACAACATTGTGCTGTCCTATATAAACCTCCTCCATCATCAGTCTAACCCTTCCCTCCTACACACCCCATAATCATTCATTTTTCATTCATCCATGTACCCAAGAGTCTCTTAATTGCCCCTGATGTCTCAGTCTCAACCACCATCCCTGGCACCCTGCCACTTTTGTGTAAAAAGCCTGCCCCTGTAATCTCTCCTCATCTTTCCTCAGCTCACCTTGTAGCCTTAGAAAAAGATGCTTCTTATGATCTTATACACCTCTGTCTATGACTCTTATAATCTTGTAACGTTTTATCAAGTCAACTCCATCCTCCTTCGCTCCAAAGAAACAAGCCCTAGTTTATTCAACCACTCTTCATAAGACATGTCCTATATTCCAGACAACAGTGTAGAGGACATGGTAACTCTCTTCTGCCCTCCCCTCCCACATATCCAAGTATAATGAAGCAACAAGAACTGAACACAGCTACTCCGTGTAGTCTAACCAGAGATTTATAGAGTTGTAAATTACCTCACATCTCATGACTAATGAAAGCCAACACACCACAGGCCTTCATAACCACCCTCTCAACTTGCATGGCAACTTTGAGGACTTGGTCTTTAGGTAACAGGGTTGTCTAAAATATTTCAGGGTATCAACATGAGACCATCCTTATTTTCAGTTTATCTTTGTAGATGGAGTGCCTACTTGTTGTGGCAAGGCTTTGCTCTGGAATTGCCTTGTTTGTCATTATCCCTCTGAGCGTCTGGAGTTTCTGTTTCCCTGCAGCATACTCTCTAATTCCTATTTCTGTTTTCCTCCAGAGACTGGCCAAGGCTGCAGAGCAGTTTCAGAAGGAGCATCGTTGGCAAGATGATATTAAGGTATGACTGTTGCAATAGAGGAAGTGTATCCTCTCATTCACCCAAGGGGCTCTCTCCTCCCTCACACCTGAGAGGTTTGCTTGGATGTGAAGATATTGTTACAGTGCAGTGGTATTACATGGAACCAGGAACAAACATGGTGCAATAGATCTATAGTGAGAATGAAATGGCTCATTTGTTCTCAGAACGTGTGGTGACTTCCAGTGTTTTCTGGCATTTTTCATGTTCCCCAGTGCTTGTTGGCAGTTGAAGTTGTTGCTTTAAGGGTCAATCGTTTTCTGTGAAGCTGTAGATCATCACACTGTTTACAACACAGAGACTGGGAGCCACAAACATTTCTTGTGTGGAAAAACTAGAAATCTGAGGTGCAGGATTGTTTCTGTATAAATATCAAATGCACATTGTACTTCAGTGATCTGGGATCAATGATTGCGCCAAATGATTACTGTCACTGTGGTAACTTCTATTTTGTAAAAAGACCATTCGACAACTTGATGACCAAAAGAGCACCTTTATCTGGGACAGCAAACGATATTTACAATACAGAGGCTTCCAGGTACCTTGTGCGGCATGGGTGGAGGAACTATATACAATGCATACTGGAAGTAAAAAGAGTGGAAGTAAAGACCCTGCCAACCCCAGATCCCTCCTCTTGCTACCAACAGCTCCCCGATTAGTATTAACTTACTTTTAATAATACTCACATTACAATAGTCACTGAACTTTGCTAATCCCCTTCAAGCCTCTTAAATTGTTCCGTAGTGTTATTTATCATGGAAACAGGCCCTTCAGCCCAGCTCATCCATGCTGACCCAGAGGACTATACAAACTAGTCCCATCAAGACGGACAAAAAAGCTGGATGAACTCAGCAGGTCGAGCAGCATCCGTTGAAAGAAGCAGTCAACGTTTCGGGTCAAGGGTCCTGACGAAGGGTTTCTACAGTGCACTTTGTGTTTACAAACTAGTCCCATTTGTCTGAATTTGACCATAACCTTTCTTGTTGATGTACCTGCCCAACATTGTAACTGCACCCACCTCTACAACTTCCTCCAGTAGCTTGTTCCATATATATTCCAGCCTCCTCTCAGATTCCTTATAAATCTTTCCCCTCTTACTTTATGTCTACGTTCTTTATTTTTAGTCTCCCCTACTCTAATATCCAACTTACCTACACTCCTTAGCCTCTTATGGTCCAAGGAAAACAGTCCCAGCCTATCCAGCCTCTCCTTCTAACTCAAGACCTCCAGTCCCAGTAAAATACTGGTGAAATTTTCCTGCATCTTTTCCAATTTAATGATGTCATTCCTAAAGCTGGACAAACGGAACTGCGCACGATACTCCAGGTATTGACTCAACAACTTACGGCTGCAGCATAATGTACCAATCCTGTACTCATTGGTACTGACCACTAATGGCATGTGTGCCACTGCCTCCTTCACCACTCCGTCTGCCTGTGTCAGGGAACTATGTATCTGCATCTCTAGGTCTTTCCACTATTAAAAAGACAAGTACCAGTTGATGCTGTCATCCCTTAGAGGTGATTCGCAAACCTGTAACTTCATTTAACATCGTCTAACAAAGTTATGAAGATGACAATCAAACCCACCAAATATCACACTCAGTATGTTACATGAGCATGCACATGTATCATATATTGCTCAATTTACAAAGGAATGGGTTCAGTAAAATTTTATTTACTCTATCAAAAAGTTTGATAAAAGGGAGAGATTGATTTTAGAGTAGATTAAAAGGTTGGCACAACATCGTGGGCTAAGGATCTGTACTGTGCTGTAATGTTTATGTTCTAAAAAGCCAAGTACCAAATCTTTATGAGAATTCTAGTACAATGTATTTCCATGCATAGAGATCATTGTGCAGTATGTAGCAGTGAACAGTTTTAAGTCAGGAATATGCACAGCAAACAATGCAAGTTCATAAAATGAACAAAGAATAATGTACATTCAGAGCAAAACTGTTTAGATATTAAAATGGCACCTTGGGCAAAGCACCGGTGTTTCTGCAGAAGGGATCTGAAAACCAAACAAGTGGGTCATGTCCTGTGGGTGAGAGAAGAAAAGGGTTAACATTTTAAATCAAAGTCCCTTCATCTTAATTAAGTTTCTTTTTCCAAAGATGTTGCCTGACGTTAAGAGTTCCTAGACACCTGAAATAAAAGCAGCATTATCAGATAGCTAGTTTTACAGTTTTTTGATTTTTTGTGGAGTGTTTAAGGATGAAGAGTATAAGGATGAATATATGGAGAGACCAAATGTGGGCACAGCAAGTGGAGATAGGGACTGAGACAAAAAATCTGCAGGAATACATTCTACCAAGATGAGAAACTTGACAAAATGGCACTGGAACAAAAAAAGGACATAGTGGAACTGCTGAACAGCATCAGAGAGAAACAAAACGAATGTTTCTAGTTGTTGACCTTAGATCGAAACTGGAAAAAGATGAGAGGTGGATAGTTTTGAAGGTGCAATGTAAGGTGGGATGGGGAGGAGAGCATAGAAAGCAAGTCAGAGGAAGGAGGGCAGAAAGGCTTGAAGGGCAAATGAGCGGATGGTGCCAGGTGAAAAAGGATGGTAATGGAACTAATGTTCAGAGTAAGTTTATTACCGAAGTACATATATGTCACCATGTACATCTCTGAGATTCATTTTCTTACAGGCATACTCAATAAATCTATAGAATAATAACCATGACAGAACCAACGGATGACCATCCAACTTGGGTGTTCAACCAGAGTGCAAAAGCCACCAAACTGTGCAAATACAAAAAGTAAGAAATAGTAACAATAAATAAATAATCAACGAATATTGAAAACATGAGATGAAGAGTGCGTTAGTGAATTCCTTGGTTGTGGGAACATTTCAACAATGGAGAAAGTGAAATTATGGCCTTTGGCTCAAGAGCCTGATGGTTGAGGATGGTGTGAGTTCTCAGGCCCCTGTACCTCCTTCCTAATGGCAGTGACCAGGGCCAAAGAGCCTGTTTCTGTGCTGTACTTCTCTATGACTTTGTGACTCTAAGAGAGCATGTCCTGGGTTGTGGGAACCCCTGCTGATAGATGCTGCTTCCTGTAGATATGTTCAATAGTTGGAAGGACTTTACCCGTGATGAACTGGGCCCAATCTACTACTTTTTGTAGAATTTCCCATCTAAGGGCCTTGGTATTTCCATATCAAGCTGTGATACATCCAGTCAATGTACTCTGCACTATATATAGAGCATAGAGATCTACAGTACATTACAGGCCTTTGCCCACAATGTTGTGCCGCCCATGTAACCTACTCTAGAAACTGCCTAGAATTTCCCTAACGCATAGCCCTCTATTTTTCTAAGCTCCATGTAGCTATCTAAGAGTTTCTTTAAATATCCTATGGTATCTGCCTCCACCACCGTCGCTGGCTGTGCTTTCCATGTACCCACCACTTTCTGAAAATTGTACCCCAGACCCCTACTGTACCCCCTGTACCTACTTCCAAGCACCTTAAAACTAGGACCCCTTGTGTTAGCCACTTAAGTCTTGGGAAAAAGCCTCTGGCTGTCCACACAATCAATGCCTCTCATTATCTTACTCACCTCTATCAGGTCACCTTTCATCCTCCATTGCTCCAAGAAGAAAAGGCTAAGTTCATTCAACCTATTCTCATAAGGCACACTCTCCAATCCAGGCAACGTCCTTGTAAATCTCCTCTGCATGCTTTCTGTAGTATCCACATCCTTCCTGTAGTGAGATGACCAGAACTGAACACAGTACTCCAAGTGGGGTCTAACTTAAGGTCTTATATAGCTGTAACATTACCTCACAGCTCTTGAATTCAATCCCATGGTTGATGAAAGCCAATACATCATACACCTTCTTAACAACACTGTCACTCTGCGCAGTAGCTTTGAGTGTCCTATGGACACGGACTCCAAGATCTCACTGATCCTCTACACTGCCACAACACCCCCAACTTTTACCATTAATATTATATTCTATCTTCAAACCTGATCTACTGAAATGAACTACTTCACACTGGGCTGAACTCCATCTGTCACTTCTCAGCCCAGTTCTGCATCCTATCATTGTCCCAATGTAACCTCTAACAGCCCTTCACACTATCCACAACACCCCCAACTTTTGTGTCATCAGCAAACTTACTAACCCCACCCCCCCCCCGCTTCTACTTCTTCATCATTTATAAAACTCATAAAGAGGAGGGGTCCCAGAACAGATCCACGCAGAACACCACTGGTCATTGCCCTCCAAGCAGAATACAAATCATCTACGTCCACCCTTTGCTTTCTGTGGGAAAACCAATTCTGGATCCACAAAGCAAGGTCTCCTTGGATCCCATGCCTCCTTACTTTCTGAATGAGCTTTGCATGGGGCACCTTATCAAGTACCTTGCTGAAATCCATATATACTACATCTACTGCTCTACCTTCATCAATGTGTTTTATCACATTAGTGCTGTTGGTCAGGCTGCTGTTGCCTTGCCCAGACAGGTCAACCCCTCATCAGTATCCAGAGGGGTATACCAATTGCTGAGGGGAATGGCCCCCTTTCTCCCTTACCTCTCTCGTTGTTCACCTATCTACTCCCTAAGTTCTGCACTCTGGGTGTAATCACCTGCTCAGAAGTCTTATCTATCAATTGCTCTGCCTCTCAGATGATCCTTAGTTTATCCAACTCCAGCTCCTTAATGCAGTCTTTCAAGAGCTGGAGTTGGCTGCAGGGAGACCATCAGACTGTCTGAATTCTCACATAATACATGAGGAGCATTCCACTTCTATGTCTGCCACCCAGCCTGCACTGCATTATGGGCAAACAAGACCAAATCAGCAAAAACGAAAGGAAAAATCTACCCCTTATCTGTTTCTTTGGCCTCAGCCTCTTGAGTCAAAGCCTCTTCCCACTCTAACTCCAGCGCCCACTCTGATGATGGCCGCTCCACTAGACCCTATCTCTCTTGTATGGTTTAAAAAATAAGGAAAAAAAATCCACATAAGGAGAAAGAACTCACTGCATTTGGCGGTGATCCGCCTGCCTTCCACTGCCACCGATGCCTCTATAGAAGTTTGTCAAACTTTTAGTTGTCATGCTGAATCTCTACAAGTAGAGATGCTGCTGTGCTTTCTTTGTAATTGCACATACATGCTGGGCCCAGGACAGGTTCTCTGAAATGATTACACTGAGCTGCTGACCCTCTCCACCTCTGACCCTCCAGTTAGGTCTGGACCTCTGGTTTCCTCCTCCTGAAGTCAATAATCAGCTTCTTGGTCTTGCTGACATTGAGTGTGAGGCTGTTGTTATGACACCACTCAGACAAATTTTCAATCTCCCTCCTATAAGCTGATTCAGCCTACAACAGTCGTGTCATCAGCAAACTTGAATATGGCATTGGAGCTGTGCCTAACCATACAGTCATAAATAAAATGGCAATGCTGATTTTCTTAAATTGTGGAATGCTATGCTAAATGCAGAAGATTGAATGAGCTCTCAAGGCCAGTATTATCACCCCACTCCGACTTACTTGCCTTTAAGTGGAGATCGCTATCAAGGCCACTACCTTTTAATGGTGGTGGCAACAGAAAGCACTGCAGTTCTGGCATTGAACGGCGCCCTCATGGATAGGGAGTTTCTGGATTTAGACCGGACTGTGAGGAAGGACCAGTGATATATTTGCAGGTCAGGGTTATGTGCAACTTGATTGACCTGTGGTCCCTGTTTGTCTTGGTTGCAGAGGTCGCTGGTTTGGGAAGTGCTACCAGAGTAGGCTGGACAAGGAATGGCTGTGCATCTTGTAGATGGTGCACTGCTGGTGGGGGAGTGGAGGTTTACAATGGTTGAGATGGTATATATAATTATCTGGATAGACAGAGTCTGATTAGGAACAGTCAACATGGATTTGTGCATGGAAGGTCATGTTTCACAAATCTTATTGAATTTTTTGAAGAGGTTACAAGGAAAGTTGATGAGGGTAAAAGCAGTGGATGTTGTCTATATGGACTTCAGTAAGGCCTTTGACAAGGTTCCACACGGTAGGTTAGTTAGGAAGGTTCAATCGTTAGGTATTAATATTGAAGTAGTAAAATGGATTCAACAGTGTCCGGATGGGAGATGCCAGAGAGTAGTGGTGGATAACTGTTTGTCAGGTTGGAGGCCGGTGACTAGTGGTGTGCCTCAGGGATCTGTACTGGGTCCAATGTTGTTTGTCATATACATTAATGTTCTGGATGATGGGGTGGTAAATTGGATTAGTAAGTATGTAGAAGATACTAAAGTAGGTGGCATTGTGGATAATGGAGTAGGTTTTCAAAGTTAGCAGAGAGATTTAGGCCAGTTAGAAGAGTGGGCTGAACGATGGCAGATGGAGTTTAATGCTGATAAGTGTGAGGTGCTACATTTTGGTAGGAATAATCCAAGTAGGACATACATGGTAAATGGTAGGGCATTGAAGAATGCAGTAGAACAGAGTGATCTAGGAATAATGGTGCATAGTTCGCTGAAGGTGGAATCTCATGTGGATAGGGTTGTGAAGAAAGCTTCTGGTATGTTGGCCTTTACAAATCAGAGCATTGAGTATGAGTTGGGATGTAATGTTAAAGTTGTACAAGGCATTGGTAAGGCCGAATTTGGAGTATTGTGTACAATTCTATTCACCGAATTATAGGAAAGATGCCAACAAAATAGAGAGAGTACAGAGAAGATTTACTAGAATGTTACCTGGGTTTCAGCACCTAAGTTACAGGGAAAGGTTGAACAAGTTGATACTAAGGTAGGAGGTGTTGTGGATAATGAGGTGGGTTTTCAAAGCTTGCAGTGAGATTTATGCTGGTTAGAAGAATGGGCTGAACGTTGGCAGATGGAGTTTAATGCTGAGAAGTGTGAGGTTCTACATTTTGGCAGGAATAATCCAAATAGAACATACAGGGTAAATGGTAGGGCATCGAGGTATGCAGAGGAACAGAGAGATCTAGGAATAACAGTGCATAGTTCCCTGAAGGTGGAGTCTCATGTAGGTAGGGTGGTGTAGAAGGCTTTTGGAACGCTGGCCTTTATAAATCAAAGCATTGAGTACAGAAGTTGGAATGTAATGTTAAAATTGTACAAGGCATTGGTAAGGCCAAATTTAGAATATTGTGTGCAGTTCTGGTCACCGAATTATAGGAAAGATATCAATAAATTAGAGAGAGTGCAGAGACGATTTACTAGGATGTTACCTGGGTTTCAGCACTTAAGTTACAGAGAAAGGTTGAACAAGTTAGGTCTCTATTCATTGGAGCATAGAAGGTTGAGGGGGGATTTAAAATTTTGAGAGGGATAGATAGAGTTGACTTGAATAGGCTGTTTCCATTGAGAGTAGGGGAGATTCAATAAACAATAGACAATAGGTGCAGAAATAGACCATTCGGCCCCTCGAGTCTGCACCGCCATTCTGAGATCATGGCTGATCATGCACTATCAATACCCAGTCCCTGCCTTGTCCCCATATCCATCAGATATCTATCTAGCTCCTTCTTGAAAGCATCCAGAGAATTGGCCTCCACCGTCTTCCAAGGCAGTGCATTCCACACCTCCACAACTCTCTGGGAGAAGAAGTTCTTCCTCAACTCTGTTTTAAATAACTGACCTCTTATTCTCAATCCATGCCCTCTGGTACTGGACTCTCCCAACATCTGTAACATATTTCCTGCCTCAATCCTATCAAATCCTTTAATTATCTTAAACATTTCAATCAGATCCCCTCTCAATCTCCTCAATTCCAGTGTGTACAAGCCCAATCTCTCCAATCTCTCTGCGTAAGACAGCCCTGCCATCCCAGGAATCAACCTTGTGAATCTACGCTGCACTTCCTCAATTGCCAGAATGTCCTTCCTCAAACCTGGAGACCAAAACTGTACACAATATTCCAGGTGTGGTCTCACCAGGGCCCTGTACAAATGCAAAAGGACATCCTTGCTCTTGTATTCAATTCCCCTTGTAATAAAGGCCAACATTCCATTTGCCCTCTTCACTGCCTGTTGCACTTGCTCATTCACCTTCATTGACTGATGAACTAGGACTCCTAGGTCTCTTTGCATTTCTCCCTTACCTAACTCTACACCGTTCAGACAATACTCTGCCCTCTTGTTCCTGCTTCCAAAGTGGATAACTTCACAGTTATTCACATTGAATGACATCTGCCAACTATCTGCCCACTCACCCAGCCTATCCAAGTCTCCCTGTATTCTCCTAACGTCCTCTTCGCATGTCACACTGCCACCCAGTTTAGTATCGTCAGCAAACTTGCTGATATAGTTTTCAATGCCCTCATCTAAATCGTTGACATAAATCGTAAAGAGCTGTGGTCCCAATACAGAGCCCTGTGGTACCCCACTAGTCACCTCCAGTCAGTCCGAGAAACACCCATTCACTGCTACCCTTTGCTTTCTATCTGCCAACCAGTTTTCTATCCATGTTGAAACCCTGCCCCCAATGCCATGAGCTCTGATTTTACTCACCAATCTCCTATGTGGCACCTTATCGAATGCCTTCTGAAAATCTAGGTACACAACATCCACTGGCTTACCCTCGTCTAACATCCCTGTTACACCCTCAAAAAACTCCAACAGATTAGTCAAGCATGATTTGCCCTTGGTAAATCCATGCTGGCTCGGCCTAATTATATTACTGCCATCAAGATGTGCCACTATTTCGTCCTTAATAATGGACTCAAGCATCTTCCCCACGACTGACGTTAGGCTAACAGGGCGATAGTTCTCCGTTTTCTCCTTCCCTCCCTTCTTGAAAAGTGGGATAACATTAGCCACTCTCCAATCCTCAGGAACTGATCCTGAATCTAAGGAACATTGGAAAATGATTACCAATGCATCCGCAATTTCCTGAGCCACCTCTTTTAGAACCCTCGGATGCAGACCATCTGGACCCGGGGATTTATTAGCCTTCAGTCCTACCAGTCTACTCATCACAGTTTCTTTCCTAATGTCAATCTGTCTCAATTCCTCTGATATCTTATGACCGTGGCCCATCCATACATCTGGAAGATTGCTTGTGTCCTCCCTGGTGGAGACAGATCTAAGGTACGCATTAAATTCTGTTGCCATTTCCCTGTTTCCCTAACAATTTCTCCCAATTCATTCTTCAAACGAGAGGACATGATTTGAGAGTTAGGGGGCAGAAGTTTAAGGGAAACACGAGGGGGTATTTCTTTACTCAGAGAGTGAAAGCTGTGTGTAATGAGCTTCCTGTAGAAGTAGTAGAGGCCAGTTCAGTTGTGTCATTTAAGGTAAAATTGGATAGGTATATGGACAGGAAAGGAGTGGAGGGTTATGGGCTGAGTGCGGGTAGGTGGGACTAGGTGAGAATAAGAGTTCGGCACGGACTAGGAGGGCCGAGGTGGCCTGTTTCCGTGCTGTGATTGTTATATGTTATAAGTTAGGTCTTTATTCTTTGGAGCGTAGAAGATTGAGGGGGGACTTGATAGAGGTATTTAAAATTATGAGATGGATAGATAGAGTTGACATGGATAGGCTTTTTCCATTGAGAGTAGGGGAGATTCAAACAAGAGAACGTGAGTTGAGAGTTAGGGGGCAAAAGTTTAAGGGTAACACAAGAGGGAATTTCTTTACTCAGTGGTAGCTGTGTGGAACAAGCTTCCAGTAGAAGTGGTAGAGGCAGGTTTGGTTTTGTCATTTAAAGTAAAATTGGATAGGTATATGGACAGGAAAGGAATGAAGGGTTATGGGCTGAGTGGGGGTCAGTGGGACTAGGTGAGAGTAAGCATTCGGCACGGACTAGAAGGGCCGAGATGGCTTGTTTCCGTGTTGTAACTGTTATATGGTTATATGATGGAAGCCAGTCAAAAGGCTACATTGAAGTAGATGACCTGAGCTATTGGAGCAGCACTCATCGAAGCAAATGGAGAGCATGTCATCACATTCTGAACTTGTATCTTAATTTATTCCTCAGATTTGTTCAACCAGTGTGCGGAGCTGCAAAGAGAGTTTTTTTATTGAGAATCAGATGGAAAGTTAACAGTGTCTAGAAATGTAAGGCCAATCTATTTCCTGTAGTTCTCATTTTGCCCCATCACTGTTCAAACAGAACTAGGAAAGTACATGTCTCTCTGCTCCACAAACTCCATAGTCAACCTCTGTAATTTCCAGCACTTCCAGAGTAATGGCACGAGCTGACACAACTTCTCCTTCCGTCCTCTCTCAGCACTGCACAGCGACCATTCTCTCCAATACATTCTGGCCCACCCTCCTGTGTCATTAAACATACAACACAGCACAACAACAAGGGTACAACATCTATTCTGAGCATGATGCCAAATCAAGCTGATCTCTTCTGTCTGCACATGATCACCACCCCTCCATTTCCTGTATATTCACCTGTTTGTCTAAAAAGCTCATGAACACCTCTATCTATCTGCTCCCAGCACCAACACTGACAACACAATACAACCACCCACCACTCTTTAAGTAAAGAATTTACTCCACACATCTCCTTTAAACATTCCACCTCTCACTTTAAACTATGTCCTCTTGCACTGTATTTCAATGCTGGTAGCAATACTGACCATCTACCTTATTTATGCCTCATAAACTTCCATCAGGTCTCCCCTCACTCCAGTGATCCAACATACATTTTTTTCATTCTACAGTGAAATGTGTCAAGAATGTGCTGGGGGCAGCCCCTAGTGTTGACTCGCATTCCAGCACCGATATAACATGCTCACAATGTTTGGTAGAACAACACAAATCCAACAAGAAAGAAAGCAACAACGAAACAAACCCAATTCCTCCCTCTCCCCCCCCCCCCCCCACACACACACACACACACACTCTTCTAAACCCAGAACAGGCCACCTTCTTCAACTTCCAGTCTCCAGTGGACTCGTGGATTTACAGACACTGGACCCCACCTTCTTCAGCAGACTCACAGAGATTTGTCCAATCTATTCTTATACCCTCTAATGTGGGCATTACCCTGCAAACCTCTTTGAATGCCCACATTAACCTTCACATGCTTCTTGTAATGGGGTTACCAGATCCATATGCAGAGTTCCAAGTATCTTCCCACACACCTGTGGCAGATGCAACATTTCCTCCCTTCCCACTTTCCACCATCCCTGCTCTTTCTGTCTGAAGCAGACATTTACCGTTCTTCCACATCATCGAACCACATTCAATGCTCATACATAAATTGGGTGACCACTTTGCAGAATATCTTCATTCAGTCTGCAAGAATGGCCCCAAGATCCAAGTTGTCCATCCCCTTCCCAACAGCACTTCATTGTCTCATCTCATAGATCAAGTCTTCATGGAGTTCCAACAATTTCAGAGTCCAACATTTAGAGTATTTTCTAACTTTGTATCATTCTGTCCTGTGTGCCCACACTTCATCCCAACTTTAATTTCTCCTACCTCACACTGACCTTTCTTTTTGTTTCTATTTCCATCACACATTTCTTTTGCCTTAAAAGTAAGACTATAAGATATAGGATCAGAATTCAGCCATCGAGTCCACACCGCCATTCCATCCTTGCTGATTTATTTTCTTTCTTAAACCCACTCTCCTGCCTTCTCCCCTGATCTTTTGGTGCCCTAGTTAAAAACCTATCACCCTCTGCCTTAAATATACCCGACATGGCCTGCACAGGCATCTGTGATTCACCACCCTCTGGCTGAGGAAACTTTTCCTCATCTCTGTTCTAAATGGATGTCCCTCTATTCTGAGTCTGTGTTCTCTGGTCCTGGGCTCCCCTACTATAGGAAACATCCTCTCCACATCCCTTCTATCTAGGCCTTTCAATATTCGATAGGTTTCAATGTGCTACCCCACCCCATTCTCTAAACTTCAGCGTGTACTGTCCCAGAGCCAGCAGACATGCCTCATTGCTAACCCTTTCCTTACCTTATTTTTAAGGTAATTTATTCTTCTTACTTCTCTTATAGTATTTGTATATTTGTACACTTGTAATGCTACTGTGATACTGTTGTTTCCTTTGGGACCAATAAAGTATCTCTCTCTCATTCTGGGATCATTCTCGTAAACCACCTCTGCGTCCTCTCTAATGTCAGCACATCTTTTCTTACATAAGGGGCCCAAAACTGCTCGCAATATTCCAAGTGAGGCCTCACCAGTGCCTTATAAAGCCTCAGCATTGCATCCTGGCTTTTGTATTCTTGATCTCACAAAATGAATGCTCACATTGCATTTTCCTTTTTTAACTACCAACTCAACCTACAAGGTAATCTTTAGGGAATCCTGTATAGGGACTCTCAAGACCATATGCACCTCTGATTTTTTAATTTTCTCCCCATTTAGAAAATAATCCATGCCTTTATTTCTTCTACTAAAGTGCATGACCATACATTTCTCTATAGCGTATTCTATTTGCCACTTCTTTGTCTGTTCCCTCAATCTGTCTAAGTCCTTCTGCAGACCCCCTGCTTCCTCAGTGCTACCAGCCCTTCCACCTACCCTCAGGTGGAAATCAAGTTGCCACCTACCTTTGTATCATATGCAGACTTAGTCACAAAGCCGTCCAAATCATAGACCTATAACGTGAAAAGAAACAGTTCTAACTCCAGCCCCTATGGAACACCATAAGCCACCAACAGCCAAACAGAAAAGACCCTCTTTATTCCCAATCTTTATTTTCTGCTAGTCAGCCAATCTTCTATCTATGCTAGTATCTTTCTGTAATATCATGGACTCTTATTTATGAGCAGCCTCATGTATGGCAACTTGTCAAAGGCCTTCTGAAAATCCAAATAAACAACATCCACTGATTTCCCTTTGTCTTTCGTGCCTGTTATTTCCTCAAAGAATTACAACAGATTAGTCAGGCAAATTTTCCTCTTCAGGTAACCATGCACTTTGGCCTATTTTGGCATGTGCCTCCAAGTTCTTCAAAACCTCATCATAAGCTCCAACATCTTCCCAACCACTGAGATCTGGCTAACTGGCCTCTCTTTTGCCACCCTCTGTTCTGGAAGAGTGAAGTGACATTTGTAATTTTCCATTCCTCCAGATTGCTGTATTCAAAATGAATAACTGTATGGTTAATTCCAATTTTTCCTAGTTCTTATGAACAATTATCATTCTGAAATGTTAAACCTGTTTCTCCACGTGGATGCTGTTTGACTTTCTGAGCATTTCCATACTTCTCAGTTATGTTTCAAGCTTCCAAAATCACAATAAACTGTTTCTGTGGGTTCAACTTGGGGGAAACCATTTTGAATGTTCAAATCGAAGTAAATTTATTATCGAGTACTAGTAGTATATGTTACTGTGTATATCACCGTATACTACCATGAGATTCATTTTCTTTCAGACATTTACAGGAAAATAAAGAATTTCAATAGAATTTGTGAAGAACTATACATGAAGAAAGCCAGACAAACAACCAATATGAAAAAGACACATTGTAGAAACAAATGAATAAATAAGTACTACCGAGTCCTTGAAAGTGAGTCCATAGGCTGTAGAGCCAGTTCAGTGTTGTGGTGAGTGAAGTTATCCCCTGTGCTTCAGGAACCTGATGGCTGAGAGGTAATAACTGTTCCTGAACCTAGTGGTGTGGGACCAAAGGCTCTTGTACCTCCTGTTCAATGGTTAGGGTCCTTGTTGATGGGTGCTGCTTTCCTGTGGCAGCTCTCCTTGTAGACATGTTCAATGGTGGTGAGGGCTTTGTCTGTGATTGATTGCACTATACCCACCACTTTCTGTAGATTTTTTATGTTCCTACAGCTCCTGCATTGTTTGGTGATCCATTTATTTATGCACTTAAAATGCCTATCCATCAAATCTAGCAAGTTTGCTGACTGCAGACACGTTGACACCATTCTCAAACACTGCACAATAACAAGGAGGGTTGTAAAATATGTGCAGAGTCACAGCAGCAGTTCATAAGCAACTATTCAAATTCCTGTTTGCATCTGATGTCACTTAAGTTTCCAGAGACAAAACCAGGATCTTTGCTAAGCATTGGGAAATTTTTACCTCAGATGTAAATGGAACCATCTGCTGTGATTTTGTGTTGAAGATTTTTCTATAGATTGAGCAGTTCAGAGTTTAATCATTGCTTTTGTGTAGTTTTCTGAATTTTGCATTTGAAATGTAGCAACTGCCACCAGTTGTGCTCTTTCTGTTTCTCTCAACAAAGACAAGAGCCTGAAGGCCCTGACAGCCTCAAGTACATAAACCACTCAATCTCAATGTCCTCGAAAGAAAGGCTTCTCTGACACCAGTTTACTGAATCCTTTCAGCATTTATTATGGCAGCCCCCTTCACGCAGAATATATAAGGAGCTCAGACGAGACAGAAGGGATGACCAAGGAACATCTGTCAATATGTTATATACTTGGAGAATGAACGCAAATCCGGGTTTTGTATCTATATGTATTGTACCACACCAAACTCTGAGATAAGTATAAGTGAGTGGTAGAATCTGGAGGGTGTTAATGGGAATTTGGGGAGAATAAATTGGGACTAATGTAGGTTTAGTGGAAAGAGATGGTTGGTTGAGACAGACTTGG
The DNA here is from genome assembly GCF_030144855.1 of Hypanus sabinus. Taxonomy (NCBI): domain Eukaryota; kingdom Metazoa; phylum Chordata; class Chondrichthyes; order Myliobatiformes; family Dasyatidae; genus Hypanus; species Hypanus sabinus. Next base: position 59,387,856 of record NC_082724.1, on the reverse strand, counting down.
TGGGCTGAAGTGCCTGTTTTCATGACTTGTGTCTCTCTGACTCAATGCATGGTATTCTTTGTCAAAAACACATATTGTATTGCTTGACAACATGTGGTCTAAAATAATCACAGTGAAAGCCAGAGATTTGGTTATTAAAAGTAATCCTGGCACCTATAAGACTCTACTGTGTGATGGAATCAGAAGATAACAAATACCCCAATTTGAAATGAGATGCATCATCTCAAATTATCTATCCCGGGCCCAACACTTTGATGCATCAAGAAGGCACGCCAGCAGCAGTACTTCATTAAGAGTTTGAAAAGATTTGGTTTGTCACCAAAGAGTCTTGTAAGTTGCTGTAGATGTATGATAGAGAGCATTCTGACTGATCATATCACAGCCTTTAAAAGTCTCCAAAATACAAGATCACAGGCTCCATCTCCAACCATGAAGGACATCTTCAAGAGGGAATGCCTCAAAAAGGTGGCATCCATCACTAAGGACTCTCTACATCTGGACATGCTCTCTTGTCATTACTCTCAGCAGGGAGGAAGTATAGGAGCCTGAAGAACCACATTCAACCATTTAAACCCCCCCCCCCACCCCCAGACCATTAGATTTCTGAATAGTCCAATCCACGATAATACTGTACCTCTATTATCATTTTTCTACGATTGATTTATTTTATTATCTTGTTTCATTGCACTGTACTGCTGAGGCAAAATAAATTTCGTATCATGCTAGTCAGTGGTAATAAATCTGATTCTGATCCATCATTGGAGCTAATGCATCTGTAACACTACAATGTATCACCTTGGGTCTGCAGGAAAAGGTGAGTGGTGTGCTAATAACTTTAAACAAAGTTATTTGGCTAATAACCCAATAACATAAATTACGCCATTATTTTTATTACTGAATTGACCATGAAGTTGTGAAAAATGTTGCATGGGGAGATCTGCTCAAAAATAAAATTTAAAACCAGGTCAGAAACCTTACTCACCTCAGCCCCCAGAAGCACTTCCAAACCCTGGTGTCACAGGTGGACCTCTGCCCTCCCCAAGCCCAACAAGCACTCTCCCAGCCCTCACTCTTCTCACCCCTAAAAGCACTCCCCACACTGACCTTAAAAGATCTCTGATTCTAAACAATGCCTTCTCAGCTAACACAGACACACCTCTCTGGAATTCTCATTCCCCCCTAATAAAATAGTCAATAAATCATGGACTTCATTTCTCACCGCTTGCAAACAGATACCACAACATTCGTTGTTGGTTCTCTCACATTCTTGCTGTGTAGCAGTCTCCATGGCACAGGTGATGCAGACACCTTTACTTGGATCTAACCTGGAGAGGTGGTGAGGTCCTGTGTTACCTTTCTGATGGAACAGAATTGGTTATGACAAGGTTATATTCCAAGTTCTGTCACAGTGGAGTTGAGCCTTCCCTTTCCCTTCTTTACCAAACACACTTTGCACCCTTTCTGATCCTAGCACTAAAGTTCTACAGCGAGGTCACTTTGTCTCCCTCTGGGATGTGGACCGCGCATTTCCCAAAGGACAAAGTAGAAAGCTTCCTTGACCTTATCTGGACTTCGAGGGTTGAAGCTTGTGTACTGAATACCACACTATGTTAACTCCATGCTAGATGCAGGACATATCTTTATCTCACCTCCTTAGGAGGCTAGAGAAATTTGGCATGTTCTCTTTGAGCTTTACCATTTTTTTATTGATGCATCGTGGCTTGTTATGGCAGCTGCTCTCTCAAGACTGCAAGAAACAGCAAAGAGTTGTGGGCACAGCACATCACAGAAACCAGTCTCCCCTCCATTAACTCCATCTACATGTCTTGCTGCCTCGGTAAAGCTGTCAATATAATCAAGGATCCTATCTTACCTGGGCATTCACTCTTCTCTCCCCCCTGCCCCGCCCAAAAGACAGAAGATACGAAAGCCTGCAAGCCCGTACTATCAGGCTCAAGGGCATCCTTTACCCTGCTGTTATGAGACTATTGAATGGTCCCTTATTGTGATCAGATAGACTCTTGTCTGCCTGCACTGCATTTTCTCTGGAACTTTAACAACGTGTTCTGCATTCTGTTATTTTCTGCTGTACATCCGTCAATGTACTGATAAAATGATGTTCTGGAAGGCGTGTAGAAACAAAGCTTTTCACTGTATATGACAATAATAAACCATTTACCAGTTCATCAGTGAGGTCACTGAAATGATGGGCCTTGTCCTTTATTGGCTACATTCTCTTAAATTGCCACAATTATACCTGCTAATATTTTCTCATGACTCACTTTGGCACTCCTGCACCATCTAATCTCCTCTCGGCGCTCTGTTAGATTAAACAGAGTTTGTGATACAAACTTTCTTCATTTATTATCCTCCCCTGTGCTATTCAGCATTCAGGTTTGAGGTCTAGCTTTTGGAACCAACTCATAGTAAGGAAAGATTAACTGAACTTTCTCTTTCAAGTGCCTCCCACTGCTCTGATAAAAGACCAAAAGTCACAAGACCAGAATTAGGCCATTCAGCCCCATCAAGTCTGCTCTACCATTTCATCATGGTTGATCCATTTCCATCTCAACCCCATTCTCTTCTCTTCTCATAACCTTTCACACCCTGACTAATGAAGAACCTATCAACATCCACCTTAAATGCACCCAATCACCTGACCACCATAGCCACCTTGTGGTAACAAATTCCACTGATTCACTGTCCTCTGGCTAAAGAAATTCCTCATCTTTGTTCTAAATGGATGTCTCTGGAAACATTCACTCTATCTAGGCCTTTTAGCATTCGATAGTTTCAATGAGATATTTTCAAAACCTAAATTCAGTGAGTAAAGGCCCAGACAATCATTTGCTCTCATACAACAAGCCTTTCATTCCTGGTATTATTCTCGTGAACCTCTCTTGAACCCTCTGCAATGTCAGCACATCCTTTCTTAGATAAGAGGCTCAAAACTGGTCGCAGTACTCCAAGTGAGGCCTCATTAGCGACTTATTAAGCCTTAACATTACATCTTTGCTTTTATATTCTAGTCCTCTTGAAATGAATACTAACATTGCATTTGTCTTCCTCACCACTGAATCAACTTGAGAATTAACCTTTAGGGAATCCTGCACAAGGATTCCCAAGTCCCTTTACACCTCAGATTTTTGAACTTTCTCCCCATTTAGAAAATAGCCTGCACTTTTATTCTTTCTACCAAACACTTCCCAACACCGTAAATAGCATCTGCCACTTCTATGCCCATTCTCCTATTCTGTCTCCAAGTCCTTCTGCAGCCTTTCTGCTTCCTCAACACTACCATCCCCTCCATCTATCTTCGTATCATCTGAAACTTGGCCACAGAGCCATCAATTCCATCATCCAAATCATTGACATACAATGTCCCAACACCGACCCCTGTGGAACACCACTACTCACTGTCAACCAAGCAGTAAGGGCTCCCTTTATTCCCACTCTTTGCCTTCTACCAATCAGCCAATCCTCTCCATGCTAGTATCTTTCCTGTAATAACATGGGCTTTTATCTTGTTAAGCAGCCACATGTGCGGCACCTTGTCAAAGGCCATCTGGAAAAGGTTTGCTTTCAGAGACATAGATTTACTTTCAAATAAGCTTCTAAGGCTGGCACATTGGCACAGTCATAGAGCCACTTCCTCATGGCACTGGTCCTGACCTTGAGTGCAGTCTGTGTGGAGTTTGCGTGCTCTGGTTTCCTCCTTCATCCCAAGGATGCACAACTTAGTTGGTTAATTGGCTGCTGGGATTGTAGGTGGAATAAAAAACACGGTGTGTAAATGGACGTGTGATAGTCTTTGGTGTTCAAAGAGACTGTTTATACTCCATATGGTTTGATAATTCAATCTGTTTGCAGTCCATCTTTGTTAAGTCAAATCTCAGCTTCTGTGAAATTGCCCGTCACCTGGTTTAGAACTTTTATGCTTGAATTATCTTTACCCATTTCTATAATTACGCTCTATTAACTGAAATTAGCATCATCAGAATTGTCTCCCACCCACTTCTCTGGCTTTTAGTTGTTCACTGAAATAAGTTCAGGAATGCTCCCTCTCGTGATGGGCTTGCTGACAGGAAGTTCTCTGAAATGTATGTTAAAAACTCCACATCTTCTACTATCTCTGCCAGAGACACTGTGGGGTGGCTTTCCATCAATCAAATGATAAAAAATACTTTTCATCACTATTCATAAAGGAAAAGGACTTAGTAGTTGGAGAATTCAGTAAAGGGAAGGGCACAGCTTTAAAGTGAGAGGGAGAAGGTGAAGAGAGATTGACAAGGCATTTTTTTTTATGCTGAGCATGGTAGATGCCTGACAAGTCCTGTCAAGGGGCTGGTAGAAGCAATTAAGATGCATTTAAAAAGAACTTTTCTTTTTGGAGAGGGGGAGGATGAGAGGCACTTGATAGAGGTATACAGAATAGAGGCATAGATCGAGTGGACTTTTTCCCCCAGGGTAGTGATGGCTAATTTTTAGGTGATTGGAGAAAAGGATGGAGGGGATGTCAGAGGTTAAATTTAACACAGATTTAAGTGGTGAATGCAAGGGAGGGATGGTGAGAGAGGCAGATACAGAGGGATATTTAAAAAACTCTTAGAGGCACATGGATGAAAAAGAAAAATGGAGGGTGAAGCAAGAGGAAAGGGTTAGATTTAACTTGGAGGAGGTTAAGAGGTCGACACACCATCTTGGGCCGTAGGGTCTATACTGTGTTTACTATTCTATGTGGCTCCTGAATTAACCAGCAAAACCCTAATAACTATAGTTTAGCAATACTTTGACCACTTTGTTCTAAAAAAGGACATTGCCTTTTGTTTCATCCTAATTGTGTTTTGTTGTAAAAATTGTGAATAATTTACATTTAATTTTGTGACTGCTGCTGATTTGATGTGCGTGTGCCTGTGATGTTGCTGCAACTGAGTTTATCGTTGTACGTAAGCATATGACAATAAGGTCAACTTTGGCTTTAACATAGACAGGGAGGTGAGGGATGTAGACCACATGAAGTTTAAATTGGCACATTGTGGGCCAAATCACCCATTCCTGTCCTGTACTCTTCTATGTTCCATGCTGACCCGTATACAAAGAGGTACTCACTTGGTTAGCAGCCGTAAAGGAAGATAAATCCCCAGGACTGGGTGAGATTTATCCTAGATTGCTGTGAGAGGAAAGGAGACAGGTTCCTATAGCTTCAGCTGCGATTTTTAAATCTTTGCTAGACATGAATGAGATACAATAGGACAACAAGTGTGCTCCCATTTAGCAGGGAAAAGCCTAGTATTACTGACCTTTGTGCCAAACTTCAGGTAAAAATTCTGATTAAAGTTCATTTGGAAAGATAGGGATTAAATCAGCTCATCAAGGGCATATTCTGTTTGCTTGAATTCTCTGAAGAGGTAACAAAGTGCACTGAGGAGGACGTGGCAGCCACTGCAACTTATATAGAATTCAGGAAGGCCTTTGAAAAGGTCCCATGTCAAAAGCTAGTTCATTGCCCATGGGATTCAGGGAAAATTGGCAAAACTGAATCCACAACTGGCTTGGCAGAAGGCAATAGAGAGTGATGGTAAAGGTTAGCTTTTGTGTTTGGATTCTGGTGACAAATGGTGTGTCTCAACACTCTTTGTTGTTTATGCATATGAACAATGTGGATGTGGGAAGCATGATCAGTAACCACAGATGATACAAAGATGAGAGTTGTTGATATGTTGTGTGCAGATTTAGGCTGCAGAAGTAACAATATCATAGTGAAATGGCACATGCAGCCTAATCCATGCAGATGCAAGCACTAACAAGACTGGAACGTACAGCACAAGTGGCAGAGTGTTAGGGTGTACAAGGAACAGAGGGTCTTGGTGCAAGTCTAGACATCCCTGAAGTTGAAAGCATAGGTAGGTAATGTGGTTATGAAGGTACATGTCCAAGAACAGAAATGCTTACAAAAAGTAATGGAGACATCACAGGAAAAGTGCTCCACACCATTAAGCACATCCCTGTGGCCAGTCCCCTCAATAATAAGCATACCATTTTAATTATTGATATGAGGGATGACCTTCCAGGAGAATGCCATGGAGACCGGGTTACTGGCACTGAGCATAGGCCAGTGGTGCAGAAGGGAAAGAGGGAGAAGAGGGGAGTGGTAGTGATAAGGGACTGAATAGTCAGGGGAACAGATGGGAGATTTTGTGGACATGAACAGGACTCCCGAATGTTGCCTCCCTGGTGCCAGCATCAGAGATGTCTCAGACACAACATTTTGGAGAGGGAGGGAGAACAGACAAATGCCTTGACACATACTGGTACCAATGACAGAGGAAGGAAAAGCAAAGAGGTCCTGAAAAAGAGAATTTAGAGACTAGGTAGAAAGCTGAGAAGCAGGACCTCTGGGGTATTAGTTTCTGGATTGCTGTCTGTGCCATGCAGCAGTGAGGGTAGAAACAGGATGATTTGGCAGATTAATGTGTCAAATTTGGTGATGAATGTGATGCAGTGTGCAGGGCTTCAAGTTCTTAGATCATTGGGATCTCCACTGGTGGAGGTATGACCTGTTCAAAGGTGACTGGTTGCACCTGAATCCGAGGGGAACCAATATTCTTGTGGTCAGGTTTGTTGGAGCTGTTGGGAAGGGCTTAAACTAATTTGTCAGGGGGGTGGGAACCGGAATGAAGGGACTCAGGATAGGACAGATGGTTAAAAAGCAAAGATAGTGTGCAGTCAAACTGTTAGGAAGGGCAGGCAGATGATAGGACATAGTTGCAGTTAGCAGGGTGAATATCAGTGCATTAGCGATGCAGAATCAAAAAGGGTACCAAATGAAGTACTCAAAGTGTCATATTTCAGTGCATGAAGTATAAGAAATAAGATGAATGATCTGGTTGCACTGTTGCAGATTATTAAGTATAATGCGGCCATCATTGAATTGTGGTTGAAGGATGGTTTTGGGAGCTGAATGTTCAAAGTTACACATTGTATTGGAGGGACAGGAAGGTGTGGAAGTGCTGGTAAAGAATGGCATCAAATCAGTAGAAAGATGTGACATGGGATTGGAAGATGTTGAATCCTTGTGGGTTGAGTTAAGAAACTGCAAGTGTAAAAAGACCCTGATGACAGTTGTATACAAGCCTCCCAAACAGCAGCTGGGATGTGGACCACAGATTACAACAGGAAATAGAAAAGACATATCAAAAGGGCAATGTTATTATTGTTATGGGGTATTTTAACATGTAGGTCACTTGGGAAAATTAGGTTGGAAATGGATCTCAAGAGAGTGGGTTTGTTGAATGCCTAAGAGATAGCTTTTTAGAGCAGTTTGTCGTTAATCCTACTAGAGGATCAGCTATACTGGATTGGGTGTTATGTAATGAACCAGAGGTGATCAGGGAGCTTAAGATAAAAGAACCCTGAGGAGCCAGAGATCATTATATGATTAAGTTCAACTCGAAATCTGATAGGGAGAAAGTAAAGTCTGATGTAGTAGTATTTCAGCAGAGTAATGGAAATTACAGTGGTATGAGAGAGGAGTTGGCCAAAGTAAATTGGAAGGAGCTGCTGGCAGGGATGACAGCAAAGCAGCAATGGCTTGAGTTTCTGGGAAAAATGAGCAAGTTAGGATAGATGTATTCCAAAAACAAAGAAATACTCAAACGTTAAAATAGTATAACAGCAGGTGACAAGGAAGTCAAAGCTAATGCAAAAGCAAAAGAGAGGGCATACAACAAAGCAAAAATTGATGGGAAGATGTAGGATTGGGAAGTTTTTAAAAACCTACAGAGAGCAACTAAAAAAATCATTAGAAGGGAAAAGGTGAAATTTGAAAGCAAGCTAGCAAATAATATCAAAGTGGAGAAAAAAAGTTTTTTCAAGTTTGAAAGATTAAAAGAGAGATGAGAGTGGATGTAGTACTGCTAGAAAATGAGCCAGAGAAATAATAACAGTGTACAAGGAGATGGCAGGTGAACTAAATGAGCATTTTGCACCAGTTTTCACAGTGGAAGACACTAGCAGTGTGCCAGATGTTGAAGGGTGCGAGGGAAGGGAAGTGAGTGCAGTTACTATTACAAGGGAGATGTGCTTACAAAGACCAAAGACCTAAGTTTACACAAGTCACCCAGACCAGATGACCTGCACCCTCAGGTTCTGAAAGAAGCAGCGGTAGAGGTTGTGGAGGCATTAGCAATTATCTTTACAAATCATTGGACCGTAACATGGTACTAACGGACTAGGAAAATGCAAATGTCATTCCACTGTTCAAGAAAGGAGGAAGGCAGCAGAAAGGAAATTATTTACCAGTTAGCCTTACCTCAGTGGTTGGGAAGAGGTTGGAGTCAATTGTTAAGGATGAGGTGATGGAGTACTTGGTGACAAGATAGGACAAAGTCAGAATGGTTTCCTTAAGGGAAAATCTTGTCTGACGAACCTGTTGGAATTCTTTGAGATTATAAGTAGGATAGATAAAGGGGATGCAATGGATGTTGTACATTTGGACTTTCAGAAGGCCTTTGACAAGATACCACACAAGGCTGCTTTCCAGGTTAGAAGCCCATAATATCACAAGAAAGTTACTAACATGGTTAGAGTATTGGCTGATTGGTAGGAGGCAGCGAGTGGGAATAAAAAGATCCTTTTCTGGTTGGCTGCCAGTGACTAGTAGTGTTCCACAGGGGTCATTGTTGGGACCACTTCCTTTTATGCTGTATATAAATGATTTAGATGGTGGAATAGATGGTTTTGTTGCCAAGTTTGTAGGTGATACGAAGATTGGGAGAGGGGCCAGTAGCGTTGAGGAAACAGGTAGGCTGCAAAAGGACAGGCAGATTAGGAGAATTGGCAAGAAAGTGGCAAATGAAATACAATGTTGGAAAATGCATGGTCATACACTTTGGTAGTAGAAGTAGATGTGCAGAGTATTTTCTAAATGAAGAGAAAATCCAAAAATCTGAGATGCAAAGGGTCTTGAGAGTCCTTGTCAGAACAGCCTAAATGTTAACTTGCAGGTTGAGTCGGTGGTGAGGAAGACAAATGCAGTGTTAGCATTCATTTCAAGAGCTCTAGAATATGAGAGCAGGGATGTGATGCTCAGGCTTTATAAGACACTGATGAGGCCTCATCTTGAGCATCGTGAGCAGTTTTGGGCTCCTCATCTAAGAAAAGATGTGCTGGCATTGGAGTGGGTTCAGAAGAGGTTCACAAGGATGATTCCAGGAACGATAGGGTTATCATACAAGGAACGTTTGATGGCTCTGGAACTCACTGGAATTTAGAGGATGAAGGAGGATCTCATTGAAACCCTTTGGATGTTGAAAGGACTAGACAGAGTAGATATGGAAAGGATGTTTCCTATGGTGAGGAAGTCTAGGACAAGAGAGCACAGCCTCAGGATAGAGGGGCATCCATTTAATAAAGAGATGCGGAGAAATTTCTTTTGCCAGAGTGTGGTGAATTTGTGGAATTTATTACTACAGGCAGCTGTGGAGGCCAGGTCATTGGGTTTATTTAAAGCAAAGCTTGATAGAGTTTTGATTGGACATGGCATCAAAGGTTATGGAGAGAAGGATGGGGAGTGGGTCTGAGGGGGGGAAATCAGCAATGATTGAATGGCAGAGCAGACTCAATGGGCTAAATGGCCTAATTCTGCTCCTATGTCTTATGAGCTTATCTACAAGGCATGCTGCCACAGTGAAGCAATGTAAATCATCAAAGACTCCCACCATCCAGGCCATGCTCTCATCTCACTAATGTCACCCAGAAGGAGGTACAGGAGCCTTAAGACCCAGTCCACCAGGTTCTGGAAAATTTGAACCATCAGGCCTCTGAACTAGTGTGAATAATTTAAACCTGCCAAATCAAGGTGTTTGGTGATAAAGAAAGGCCAACTTACCCAGAAGTTCACCTTGAAGATTCAGGATGAAGAAATCCCATCTATCATAGATGGGATAGTCCCCTCAAGTGCCTAGGGAAATGGTATGATGACAGCCTGAAGGATGTCAACAACATCAGACGCCTGGAGCAACAAACGACAGAAAGGCTGGTAAAGATCGACAAATCAGGTTTACCAGGAAAGTTCAAGTCATGGATCTTCCAACATAAGCTCCTACTCAGACTAATGTGGCCAATGATGCTGTATGACATCGCCCTGTCAAAGATCGAGGGCATGGAGAGAAGACTAACCAGTATCTGAGAAGGTGGTTAGGAGAAACGCAATACTTCTCTTCAACAGGGCTCTACAGCAAGTCAGCCAGGCTCCAGTTGCCCCTCTCCTTGGTTGTAGAGGAATTTAAGGCAGGGAAAGCACGCCTCATTGTGACCGTCAAAGACTCCAAGGACGACAAGGTCAGTGAAGCAGGAGTCAAGATTCAGACAGGGAGCAAATGGAAGGCGGCAGAGACAGTAGAAGAAGTAGAGACCCAACCGCCACAGAGACGTTGTCGGAAGAGTGTGTAAGGGCAGACAAGGCCTGGGATGTGAGTCAACCACCAGGTGGAGGGAGGCCAACCCTAAGGACAGATGGCACTTGGTCCAGCAGGAGATAAGGAAGAAAGAGGAGGAGGCTAGATTTGTGCGAGCAGTGGAAATGGGGAGTCAAGGGACCTGGACAAAGTGGGAAACAGAACAGAAAGTATTGACATGGGATGACATATGGAAATATACATCTTTCCAACTCCAGTTCTTACTGAGGGCTGTGTACAATGTACTACCAACTCCGGCAAACCTGCGGAGCTGGGGAATAACAGAAGACCCAATGTGCCATCTGTGCCAGAAACCAGCCAACCTGGAGCATGTTCTTTCCTCATGCCAGGTTGCCCTTTCCCAGGGACGGTACAGATGGAGTCACGACCAGGTTTTGAGACCACTCGCCCACACTTTGGAGACAGAGAGGAAGAAGGACCACAAAAAGGATAGCCAACCAAACTTCATCAACTTCATCAGGACCGGCAAACATGCTGCAGCAACAAAGAAGCGCAGAGATGGTATCCTGAGCATGGCAAAGGACTGGGAGATGAAGGTCGATCTTGAAAAGAAGCTGGTGATCCCAGCAATAGTAGAGACCACACTTCGACCAGACGTTCTACTATTGTCAGAGAGTGCGAAGAAGCTAGTGATAGAGCTAACAGTACCGTGGGAGACCCGATGCCAAGAGGCTCACGAGAGGAAGCTGGCGAGGTACGAAGACCTGGTGACAGACTGCAGCCGGCCAAGCTGGCAGACATGGACCTTCCCTGTCAAAGTGGGGACAAAAGGATTTCCTGCCACGCCATGCTGGAAGATGATGGCAGCTTTAGAGATACAAGGGAGAACCAGGAAGAGAGCCGTGGCTCAAGCAGCAGAGAGAGAGTGTCCAGCTGGCTTTGGCTGCAAAGAGACGATAGTAGCTGGACGTCTGACCGTCGGGAGTAGAAGACTGTTCACCTTCTGCTGTCCCACCATCCCGAGGATGTTCTGGGTTAGGGGATGAAACGTCTGGAGACAGATGGACCCGGCTGATAACTCGACGGTCCTGCAGCAGAAACATCACAGCTGTTCAACTCTGAATGGATGCCACAACCTATAGACCCACTTTAAAGAACTTCACAACTTATGTTCTTGGTATTATTTATGTATTTACTTATTAACTATTTATTATTATTTTTTGTTTTTGTACAGCCTGTCTTCTTTTACACATTGGTTCTTTGAGAATCTTTGTGCGCAGCTCTTCACTGATTATATTGTATTTATTTCTTCTACTGTGAATGCCTGCAATTTCATAGTAGTATATGGTGACATATACATAATTTGATAATAAACACTTTGAACTTTGGGATACTGGCCTTCATTAGTCAGCTGAATGCAAGAGGGTGAAGTTATACTCCAACGTTCTGAAATAAAGACCAGGCTTCAGCTGTAGTACTGGAATTCATTTGGAATACTAGACTCTATCTGGAATACTGTCTGCTAGCTATTCTATTCACGATACTGTTGGAGAGTATGATAACGCTGGAGAAGGTATACAGAATGCTGTCCAGGATGGAGCATTTCAGACATGAGGAGAGATTGGAGAATCTAGGGCTTTTCTCCCTGGAGCAGAGGAGGTTAATGGAGAATGTGATTGAGGTATATAAAATTATGAGGGTACAGATAGCATAGCAAGAACCTTACCCCACATCAGAAATAGACAAAGCTGAAGGATGAAGGTTTAGGGTAAAGGGCTAAAGATTTTGAGGGTATCAGTTTTTCACTCAGAGAGTGGCAAGTACCTGGAATGCACAGCCTGAGAGAGTGGCAGAGGCAGAGTCTGACAACATTGAAGAAGTGTTTGGATGTGCATTTGAATCTCCTCGGCAAGTATTGTAAATTGGGATTGATGTGGATATGTGCCCACTGGTAGGTGTGATCTTGGTGGGTGAAATGGCCTGTTTCTAAAATCAGTCATCAGTTGTTTCAGACATATTTGTGCTTCCTTCTCACTTCCTATGGGGTGTATGGTACACTGTGAAAGCTCCTCAGCTCAACCCATTGGCTTCATTTCCTATTCATTAGGCTGAATAGTTTTTATAACCTGTACAATTGCACGCTCTATTTTTAAAATCTCCATTCTCTCTACAAAGTGCATAGGCTGTTCTGCCTTTCTTTAAACCATGTTTCAGTATTAATACTTCTGAGATTTTCACTTCTATCTGCACCTTCCATTCAGATTTAATTTTACAGACTACATTGAAACATGTATGATTAAACAGTGCCAAATACCTTTAGTCAGATCATAACACTAAGAACACAATTAGGCTATTCAGCCCATTGAGCCTGTTCCACCATTTGATCATGGCTGTTTGTTCTTCCCTCTCAAACCCCACCCTCATACCTTTTCACCATAACCTTTGTAGCCCTTACTAAAAGAGAACCTATTAAACTCCGATTTAAACATACCAGATGACTTGGCCTCCACAGCTATCTGTGGCAAGGAATTCCACAGATTTCCATGCTTTGGCTAAATAAATTCTTCTGCATCTCCATTTTAAAGGGGTGTCCTTCTATTCTGAGGCAGTGCCCCCAGTCCTAAACTCTCCCATTATTGTAAATACCCTCTCCATGTCCACTTTATTCCAGGTCTTTCACTTTTCAATAAGTTTCAATGAGATTCCTCTCCCCCACCCGAAACTCCAGCGAGAGCCATCAAACACTCCTCATACACTAAACTTGTCAATCCCAGAACCATTCTCGTGAACCTTCTCTGCGGCCTCTCCAAAGCCAGCACGCCCATTTTTAAATATGGAGGGGAATAAACAAACCAGGATAAGGAGGTGAAGGAGGACAAACTGGAAGGTGACAGGTGAAGTCAGGTGAGGGGGAAGAGAGATGGAGGGGGAAGGTGATAGGTGGAAAAGGTAAAAAGTTGAAGGAGGAATCTAATATGAGAGGAGAATGGACATTGGGATAAAGAGAAAGGAGGAGGTGCAACAGAAGGAGTGATAGGCAGGAGAGAAGAGAAGGGGTAAGAGGGGAAGCAGAATAGAGAATTGGAAAATAGAAAATGGGGGGGAGTTACTGGAACTTAGAGAAATTGATGTTCATGCCATCAGTTTGGAGATTACCCCGATGGAACATGAGATGTTGCTTTCCCAACCTGAAAGTGGCCTCATCAGCGCAGTAAAGGAGGGAATGGGAGTGGGGAGTGGAATTAAAATAGTTGCCCACTAGAAAGCAGTGCCTGTTGCAAACAGCATGAATCTGCTTGACTAAGTGATCTACATCAGGTCTCATCAGTGTAGAGAAGGCTGCACTGGCAACTCTGGATACAGTAGATGGACCCTGACAGTCTCACGTGAGAAGTGTTGAGTTATCTGGAAAGACTGTTTGGGGCCCTGAATATGGTGAGGGTGGGGGGGGGGGGGGGGGGAGGTGTGGCACTTGTTCCTCTTGCTGTGTCAATTCTAATGACCGTGCTATCCCTAATTACAACACATTTCTTTCGCCTTTCTCTGTAGAATGGCTCCCAGAACCACGCTGCCATAGTAAGGTTGATCATGTTTCCTAGAACTATTGGGCAACATGGTAGCAGCAACACTAATCATACTCATCAACATTCAATCCATAGCCTTGACAGTCTAAGTGTTGATTTGAATACTTCTCAGCCATCCCCTCGGATAGAACATTCCAGATTCCGTCCATCTTCTGTGTGAAAAAAATTCATCTGATCTCTTCTAAAAGTTGTTCCCCTCACCCTAAACTTGTATCTTTTTTTGTGTCACCTGTCTGTAGGTGAAAGTTTCCTCAGAGTTTGGGGCTTCTTTTTCTCAAAAGAAAATCTAATTCAAAAATGAGCTCATCAGGACATTGAAAATTAGAGTTGCTTTTCCTCCAGTAATGTGGTGAACAGTTAATGAGTGCAAAGTGCCCAGTAAGGAATTCAGATAAATGCTTTGCCAGAGGATGATGAGAATGTCGAATTTGCTCCCACAGGTAAGGGCTGAGGGAGTAATACTGATTGAAAAAAGGATCTAGTGTTTCCCAGTATATATGATGATTAAACTTTTCTCGGGCTTCCAGCCAAGGTACAGGTATTAATTATAACCAGCATTTCGATGACAAACTCTGCCATCATCTTCAGGGATGTTTGAGAAGACAATGATTCATCCCCAAAGAAGATGGCAGAGTCTGTCATCAAAACATTAGTTATAATCGATATCTGTAACTGGCTGGAAGCCTGAGAAGAATTTAATACTGATGGAATTTAGGAATATAAGCATTTGGGTTGGGGAGCATGGCTGGTGGTTACAGAGATAGTTCGATTGGGCCATGATAGCATTTGGATTTGGAGGACTGTCTTCAGGTCAGAATGGAAGCACATGAACCGTTTGTGCTGTTGCCTGTACGGTAACTGAGTGTGCACAGATTTGTGATTACACTGAAGAAAATGCACAAGGATTTTGCCAGGCCTTTAATAGCAGGAGGGATGACTGGATAAACAATGATTGCTTTCTTTGTCATAGGGGAGATGGAGGGAAAATAACTGAGCTGTAGGGCTAGAGTCAGAGGGTTGGTTTCCCCAGGCAGAAGCAGCCCAGATTGAATGTAAACTGTGGTTCGGTTAGGCAGAAGACTGAGACCAATCTGAAAATTTGCGTCCACTTGCACTGGGTTGCCCCGCTAGTTAATATGGCATGATCCTCTGCCGGTACCAGTGATGCACCATCAATAACTCACTCTGAGATGGAAAGGCGAGATATCGGCTTTTATTGACTGGAAGAAGGAACAAGCAGTGAGTGACCACCATGCTACATCCTGGAGACTGAGAGGCCGGGCTCAGGCCTTGATCGGCTTTATACAGGGGTCTGTGGGAGGAGCCACAGGAGCAGTCAGCAGGGGGCTTGTCCAGACAGGTATATGTAGTTCACCACAACCAGTGAACCAGGTCAGCTGCTTTTGGAGACTGCTGTTGTTGGGTTATGGAGAGTGGTGTAACGCTGAGAGACTGCTCTTGCTGGGTTGTGGAGGGTGTGTGATGCTGAGAAATTGTTAGGTTGTGGAGGGTGTGTGATGCTGAGAGACCGTTGTTGGGTTGTGGAGAGTGGTGTAACACTGGGAGACTGTTGTTGGGTTGTGGAGAGTGGTGTAACACTGGGAGACTGTTGTTGGGTTGTGGAGAGTGGTGTAACACTGGGAGACTGTTGTTGGGTTGTGGAGAGTGGTGTAACACTGAGAGATTGTTGTTGAGTTGTGGAGAGCGGTGTAACACTGGGAGACTGTTGTTGGGTTGTGGAGAGTGGTGTAACACTGGGAGACTGTTGTTGGGTTGTGGAGAGCGGTGTAACACTGGGAGACTGTTGTTGGGTTGTGGAGAGCGGTGTAACACTGGGAGACTGTTGTTGGGTTGTGGAGAGCGGTGTAACACTGGGAGACTGTTGTTGGGTTGTGGAGAGCGGTGTAACACTGGGAGACTGTTGTTGGGTTGTGGAGAGCGGTGTAACACTGGGAGACTGTTGTTGGGTTGTGGAGAGCGGTGTAACACTGGGAGACTGTTGTTGGGTTGTGGAGAGCGGTGTAACACTGGGAGACTGTTGTTGGGTTGTGGAGAGCGGTGTAACACTGGGAGACTGTTGTTGGGTTGTGGAGAGCGGTGTAACACTGGGAGACTGTTGTTGGGTTGTGGAGAGCGGTGTAACACTGGGAGACTGTTGTTGGGTTGTGGAGAGCGGTGTAACACTGGGAGACTGTTGTTGGGTTGTGGAGAGCGGTGTAACACTGGGAGACTGTTGTTGGGTTGTGGAGAGCGGTGTAACACTGGGAGACTGTTGTTGGGTTGTGGAGAGCGGTGTAACACTGGGAGACTGTTGTTGGGTTGTGGAGAGCGGTGTAACACTGGGAGACTGTTGTTGGGTTGTGGAGAGCGGTGTAACACTGGGAGACTGTTGTTGGATTGTGGAGAGCGGTGTAACACTGGGAGACTGTTGTTGGGTTGTGGAGAGTGGTGTAACACTGAGAGATTGTTGTTGAGTTGTGGAGAGTGGTGTAACATTGAACTGAGGGAAGATGAGGAAAAGTGTGAAGTGGAGATGAAGGCAGATGCCCTTATCACATTTAAACTGGGTGTGTATTTGAAGGGCTGTGACCTGCAGGGCCACATACTCAGTGCCCACCAATAGAAGTAGGGTGGGGAGTGACAATACAATAGACAATAGGTGCAGAAGTAGACCATTCGGCCCCTCGAGTCTGCACCGCCATTCTGAGATCATGAGATCATGGCTGATCATTCACTATCAATACCCAGTCCCTGCCTTGTCCCCATATCCCTTGATTCCCCTATCCATCAGATATCTATCTAGCTCCTTCTTGAAAGCATCCAGAGAATTGGCCTCCACTGTCTTCCGAGGCAGTACATTCCACACCTCCACAATTCTCTGGGAGAAGAAGTTCTTCCTCAACTCTGTTTTAAATAACTGACCTCTTATTCCCAATCCATGCCCTCTGGTACTGGACTCTCCCAACATCTGGAACATATTTCCTGCCTCAATCCTATCAAATCCTTTAATTATCTTAAACGTTTCAATCAGATCCCCTCTCAATCTCCTCAATTCCAGTGTGTACAAGCCCAATCTCTCCAATCTGCTTTATCAACCTGCATGAACAGAGTTTGCTGAAGGGGCTCCTCTCTGTTGTATCTCTATGAATCAACGATTCTGAAGGCACAATGAACTCACAAAGTTTTCCTATGCCCTATGAGTTTCGCTCAATCACTGAGGTGGATCTTCAGCAAGTTGAGGTGATTTCAACACGAATTAGAGGACCTGACCCTGCTTTGGCATCAACAGGAAGGTCAATCTTTCCACCTTTCTCCAACTACCAGCTTCCCTACATACCTCATCCCTCAGCATACTTCCTCCATGCAGGACCTCCGATCAACTCTCCTACTGCCCACCAATTCCACCTGGTGAAGCGCTCAGGCCAAGCTTGGAGTTAGCACAGCCCAAATCTGAGCATTGCTGAGTTAGCTGAGCAGAAGAGAGAGGGTCTCAAGTGGAGCCTGGACTCTGAAACAGCCTGTTTCTTTGGTGGCATGCACTTTAATTTTGTGCATCAATTTAATTATATGCAAACTTCTCACTTGCTGCTTTAGTGATTGCCCACCTATCTGGTGGCAGATACAGCTATGTTAGGGGTATTTAGGAAACTTTTAGATAGGCACATGAATATAGAAAAATATAGGTGTAGGAGGGATATTGATCTTGGATCAGGTTAAAGGACTGGCTCAATTTTGCAGGCCGAATGGCCTGCACTGTGCCATAATGTTCCATATTCCAGCTCTCGTAAGTTTATTTATCATGTGTACAATGAAACACATTGTTTGCGTTAACAACCCACTGGGGGCAGCCCACAAGGGTTGCCACATATTCCAGCATCAGCATGGCCA
Organism: Hypanus sabinus; assembly: GCF_030144855.1. Taxonomy (NCBI): domain Eukaryota; kingdom Metazoa; phylum Chordata; class Chondrichthyes; order Myliobatiformes; family Dasyatidae; genus Hypanus; species Hypanus sabinus. Next base: position 59,369,966 of record NC_082724.1, on the reverse strand, counting down.
GCCCACAATGCTTAGCAGAACACCACAATCAACAACAGCAAAAACAAGCCCTCCCACTATTGCACAAACACAGTCCTTTAAACCAGGCCACGGACTCGAGCCCACAGAATCCCTATTGACTTGCGGAGATTCACAGACTCGGCTTCAGCCAACTCTTCCCACTATGAATATCCCATGTTGGTGGTGTTGGCTTTTGAATGCAGAGTGGAGACTTAACCGTTCTGTACATTGTGGTGATGTGAATTTCTGTACCACCTTTGGTTACCTTGTTTTGAGTTTTTCAGCAATACATTGCTTTTGATTTCTTGATTCAGCAGAAACAAAGTAGAGAATTTAAAAATAATGTGTATAACCCAGAGTCAAATCCAACTGCAGAATGACAACAGATGCAAGTTAGAGCAGGGTTGTGCAAATTGGAGAATTCAATATTCCACTCTCATGGCATCTAATTCATAAAGTACAGATGCAGATTCAACAGCCCCACATGCATAATGTTAATTTGGAATTGCATAATTCTGGCAAATATTTGGAATGAAAGACTGCCGAGTTTTGAGTGCATGCTGCAGACAAATACTTGGCCATCTATTTTATACTGTTGCTTCCCATTCACTGTCATTAGGCAGCTCCACCCTGACATTCCATTCTGTTCTGAAGGTTGTCTGTAGAATTTGAATTCAGCAAGAGAGCAACTGATTATTTGCATACGAGTCAACTCAGGCAGAGACAGCGTGTCTGTGAGAAATCTGTCTCTCGCAGTTGGCTGTGACCAATGACATTATGAATTCCTGCTGCGTCACTGGCCAGCACTGGCAAGAACACTGGTGTTCATTGTCTCTGTTTAAATAAGCAATTACAATTAAACACCACAGCTCAGGATTCAGTATCAGTCATGGAGAGTATTGCTGTTGTAAGTATGTTGTGGATGTGCTGACGTTGAGATCGCAGCCCATGCTAACACACAGCATTATCAGACTAACTCGGTAGATTTGGTTCATCAGTGCTGGCCACTCAGGCATGCTGTGATTACAGTAGTTACCAGGCCAACAAGCTGACAGTTGTCCTGTGGGACAAGCATGACATATTCACTTTGATTGTTTCTCATCACCGACCGCTGGCGCCCGCCTTGCAACGCAGAACTACCAGTCATCTGCCATCAGATGCTCCCTTTGGCCTTATCTCTTTTTTTCAGGCAATAAGACAAACAAAGGCTGTTCTTTCAGGAAGTGATTGGTCTTTACAATCATCATATTGTGGCCATATAACATCTTAGATGCAGAAGGCACTGGCTGGCTAGGGCTTCTTATACCCCCACTGATAACAAAGGGTGCAGATGAGCAGAGCAGTAGATTCACTCGAGGGAGCGGCCAGAGTCCCAGCATTGCCTTTTACCTTATTTACAGCAGAATTTTTCAGTTGTCATCTGAAACCCCTCATCTACTCAGCATCTTTGGTTCCCTTGTTTTGTAGTCGTACAGCATGGAAGAAAGGTGGAGCACTATGGTAGTGTAACGTAGCGGTCCTGTGTGACACTATTACAGCTCGGAGTATCTAAGTTTGGTGTTCAATTCCAGGGCCGTCTGTAAGGATTTTGTACATAATTCCCGTAGGTTTTTTCCCACATTCTAAAGGCCTACGGGATAGTAGATAAATTGGTAAATGGCCCTGTAATTAGGCTAGTGCAAATAGTGGATGGCTGGGTGGTGCTCATTTGGGCCGATAGGGCCTGTAGCTCGCTGTATTTCTAAAGTAAATAGATAGGTAGAAAATTTTACTTTGCTCTCATGATATTCTCCGCACAGTTCCAGCAACTCGACCCAGCCACTTCCACTCACACACACATTAAGGACAATGTACAGCAGCCAATCAGACTGCCAGCCCATGAGTCTCATGAACATGACAGGAACTCAGTAATTGGAGGAGGCTCACACAGATTCAGGGAGAGCATGCACACTCCACATAGTCAGTATAGGAGGTTTGAATTGAAGCTGGGTTGCCGGGAGCCAAGGCAGCAACTCTGTTGGCTGTGGCACTGTGTTAGACAATAGACAATAGGTGCAGGAGTAGGCCATTCGGCCCTTTGAGCCAGCACCGCCATTCAATGTGATCATGGCTGATAACCTACAATCAGTACCCCGTTCCTGCCTTCTCCCCATATCCCTTTACTCCGCTATCTTTAAGAGCTCTATTTAACTCTTTCTTGAAAGCATCCAGAGAATTGGCCTCCACTGCCTTCTAAGGCAGAGCATTTCATAGATCCACAATTCTCTGGGTGAAAAAGTTTTTCCTGAACTCTGTTCTAAATGGCCTAGCCCTTATTCTTAAACTGTGGCCTCTGGTTCTGGACTCCCCCAACATCGGGAACATGTTTCCTGCCTCTAGTGTGTCTAATCCCTGAATAATCTTATATGTTTCAATCAGATCCCCTCTCATCCTTCTAAATTCCAGTAGCTCCAATCTTTCAACATATGACAGTCCTGCCATTCCGGGAATCAACCACATGAACCTATGCTGCACTCCCTCAATAGCAAGAATGTCCTTCCTCAAATTTGGAGGCCAAAACTGCACACAATACTCCAGGTGTGGTCTCACCAGGGCCCTGTATAACTGCAGAACGACCTCTTTGCTCCTATACTCAACTCCCCTTGTTATGAAGGCCAACATGCCATTAGCTTTCTTCACTGCCTGCTGTACCTATAATTTTTTTGTAATTGGATTCTTTTTTGTAAGAAATATTTGTTTTACGTTTTTTTCTTGTGAATGCTGCTTATGTGATGCTCTGCAAGTAAGTTTCCCTTTGTACTTGTGCACCTGACAATAAACTCGTCTTTAAAATTTATTCCAGCAATGTAATACTCACCTCAAACCTGTTTGTATTTCCCACCTTCTTCAGCCCTTTGTTCAAGTCTCTCAATCCAGGTTCCTGTACTTCAATGGCCATAACCAAAATCACTTGTAACAACCAGCATTATCAGTTATAGAGAAAGAGAGATGGGCAAGGATTGGACAAACACCTACAGTCAGAAGGAATTGCATAAACTTGGATGCAAATAAAGAAGATATTGCAGGAGTGTCAACAAAAATCAACACAAGCGTAATTACTTACAGTAAAATGAAAAATCTCCACACCAAAATGTAATAATGTACAGCATAACACGTAACATACATGACAAACTTAACCCTTAACAGCCTGGGTAAATTCCGCCTAATGAAATTAAGGAGTCCCTCCAATATAAAGAAGAGGGTTCAGGTGACATAGAAGCAGGAGTACATTGGAAGAAGGTAGACATTCCCATGACTTTCTGAAAAAATGGAAATAGATTACAAATGAGAGTGAGGACCAGATAATCTCGATCCAATATAGATGGGGTAGGACTATGGACATTGCTCGCACGTGGAGTTTTTGGTTTTACCTTTCAACTCCTGGATCATGGCCTAGGACAATTGACTGTATGGAGGAGCAGCAGGTGAGTCTGAGCCTCACCATACATCAGGCACTGTTGTCATTATGGGTCACATTACATGTGCCACTTCACTGCAGTATTGCTCAATGCAATGAGTGATTAAGGGCCTTCCATTCATCTGTATGGGATCCCCCTGCTTGGTTCCAATCTGTATCCATTCCTTTATAGCCAAGATTTTGCATGACAGCCCTCAGGGTCAACCGCAGGCTCTGTACCTGCGGAGGGTTGTGACGAAGTCAGTGAGTTGCTCCTCAAGTTGTTTGGCTGCTATAGAGACAGTAGCAGTGATTCATCAGGGCGGGCACTATTGAATAAGGACTACAGGCACCGTGATCAACCATGGGGTGCCAGAAAACTAGATCAGAAAGTCTAAGCATTTCATAGTGTGAATTTTCAGAGTAATAACCATGAAATAACTTTTCCAGCTCTGGATTATCATTCCTATTTTTAAAATTTGAAGGAAATATATTTTGTTTTTTCTTACATTATGAGAACTGTGAGACCATAGTTAACTCATACACTGAAAAGCAGTGAAGTTCCCTTCACCAACTTTTCCTCTTGTCAATGCCCGAGTTAACTGTTTCAGCACAACATCTTACTAGCAGATACTCTTTTCATCCGTCTTTGGACACAAACCCCCAAAATTCCATCGTTTAACTGCGTTTCAGCTCTTTGGTTAGTGCAATTCACAGTAAAAAACTGAGAGATGTTTAGACAAGTGTATGTGTTAGTCATAGAGAGCAGCAAGAGGTTCTTAGCCCTCTCTGATCTCTCACTGTGGTGAACTATATGCCTGTCTGGACACGCCCCCTGCTGACTGCTCCTGTGGCTCCTCCCATAGGCCCCTGTATAAAGGCGATCTGAGGCCTGACGCTCGGCCTCAGTCTCCTGGACATAGTATGATGGACACTCACTCCTGGTTCCTTCTTCTAGTCAATAAAAGCCGATATCTCGCCTTATGTCTCAGTGTGAGTTATTGATGGTGCATCACTCACTTACACTAATATTCCATTAGTCCCATTGTTTTATTCTCTCCAACTTCCCCCTCCCGATTCTACCACTCACACATCACCCACACACCAGGGGCAGTTTACAGCAGCCAGTTAACCCACTAAACATGTCTTTGGGATGTAGAGGAAACCAGAGCATTCAAAAGAAACTGATGGGGTGACAGAAAATCTAGGAACAGCACAAGGACAGCATTGGAAGTTGGGATTAAACCTGGCTCTCTGGTAGCAGCTCCACCAGCTCAGTCAATGTGCTGCCATAATGATGAGTGTCACTGACTACAAATCCAAGCTGTTATCATGGCTGCCTCTGTTATAAAACCATAAAACATAGGAGTAAAATTAGGCCATTCAGCCCATCAAGTATGCTCTGTCATAGCTGATCCCATTTGACACCATACACCTGCCCTCTCACCATATCCTTTAATGCTCTGACCGATCAGGAGACTATCAACTTCTGCCTTAAATATATGCACAAACTTGACCTCCACCGCAGTCTGTGGCAGAGCATTCCATAGATTCACCAGTGTCTAGCTAAGGAAATTCCTCCTTACCTCTGTTCATCCCTCAGTTTTGGGGCTGTACCCTCTAGTTCTGGATACCCCCACCACAGGAAACATCCTCCTCACATCCTTCCTATCTAGTCCATTCAACATTCAATAGGTTTCAATAAGACCCCCCGCATTCTTCTAACTTCCAGTGAGTCCAGGCCCAAAGCTGCCAAACGCTTCTCATGTGTTAAACCCTTCATTCCCAAAATCATCCTCGTTAACCTCCTGTAGACTCTCTCCAATGACAACACATCCTTTCTGTTGACAAAACTGTTGACAATACTTTTAAGTGTGGCCTGACTAGTGTTTTATAAAGCCTCAGCATTATCTCCTTGCTTTTATATTCTATTCCCCTTGAAATAAATGTTGACATTGCATTTGCCTTCTTCACCACAGACTCAACCTGTAATTTAACCTCTTAGGAGTCTTGCATGGGGACTCATAAGTCCCTCTGCAGCTCTGATGTTTGAACTTTCTCCCCATTTAGATAATAGTCTGTACTATTGTTCCTTTTACCAAAATGTATTATCATATATTTCCCAAAACTGTATTCCATCTGCCACTTTTTTGCTCATTCTCCCAACTTGTCTAAGTCCTGCTGCAATAACATTGCTTCCTCAGCACTACCTACCCCTCCACCTGTCTTCACATCATCCACAAACTTTGCCACAAAGCCATCAGTTCCATTATCAAAATCACTGATAAACAATGTGAAAAGCATCCGTTGAACAGAGCAGTCCATGTTTAGGGCTAAACGAAGGGTCTTGGCCTGAAACGTTGACTGCTCATTTCAACGGATGTTGCCTGACCTGCTGAGTTCATCCAGCTTTTGTATGTGTTGATTTGACCACAGCACCTGCAGTTACTAATGTGAAAAGCAGCGGGCCCAATACTGAGCTCTGAGGAACACCACTAGTCACTGGCAGCCAACGAGTCACAAGGCCCCCTTTATTCCCGGCTGTCAGCCATTCCTCTTTCCATGCCAGTATCTTTCCTGGAACACCATAGGATTTTATCTTGTTAAGCAGCCTCATGTGTAGCACCTTATCAAATGGCTTCTGAAAATCCAAGTAAATGACATCCCTGCCTCTCCTTTGTCCACCCTGCTTTTCACTTAGAACCATAGAACATTACAGCACAGAAACAGGCCTTTTGGCCCTTGGCTGTGCTGAACCATTTTTCTGCCTAATCCCACTGACCTGCACCTGGACCAATAAAACCACAGAACATTACAGCACAGAAATTACACAGAACATTACAGCATAGAATTCCTTGAAGAATTCTAACAGATCTGTCAAGCAAGATTTCCCTTTACAGAAACCATGCTGACTTTGACTTATTTATCTAACCAATCACCTTTGATGCAGTTCCCCACTCTCACCCACCATTAATGGTACCATTTATTCATTCAGGCTGGAGGTAAAGTTCTTGAAAATCCATCAAGCAAATCTTTGCCATGGCACAGGGAGACTGAGGTGGGAGGCACTTCTTTGGAATGCAAGTAAGCACGTGCTCTTCTTGCTCTCAGAGAGCTGTCCTTGGTAGACCCCTTGGCCAGCTCCACAGCACATTGATACAATATGGCAATGAGAGCCATCAGGAATGTTTCCTGGTGAGTCCTGGGTCACCTCAAAGATGTGTAACTGTCAACTCCAGTTAGACTGAATCTGGAGTATTGCAAACAGTTCTGGTAGTCCTATTATAGAAGGATGTTGAGACTTTGGAGAGTATGCAGAAGAGATTTACCAGGATGCTGTCGGGCACTATAACGAGGGGTTGGACAAACTTGGGTTGTTTTCTCTGGAGCCACCAAAGCTGAGAGGAGGTCTGACAAAGGTTTTTAAGATTATGGGAGACATAGATGGAGTAGACAGACAGCATCTTTTTCCCAGGGTTGAAATGTTTCATACCAGAGGGCATGCATTTAAGATGAGAGGGGGTAATTTTAAAGGAGATCTGAGAGGTAAGTTGTTTTGTGTGTGTGTTTTTTTTTTTACACAGAGGAAGAGAGTACCTGGAGTGTGCTGACAGGGATGGTGGTATAGATTGTTAGGGAATTTAACAGGATACTTAGATAGTGTTAGGATGTATTTGGAGATACAACATAGCTTTTTAGGGTGTATTTTGGAGAGGCAATATAGCAAATATTAACTTTCAGCAACCAGCTTTCAGATCTGAATATGGTTTATAGATTAAATTTAAAAGGCAGCTCTGGTGGGAAATGCATCTTGGAACAGGAAACATCCAATTGACCTGAGATGTCACCAGATGCAATCAACTTCCAACTGCATGAATAAAACTCAGCCATCACAGTAATTAACACTCATTTTAAAAAATAAATTTTAAAAATTAAAAAAAATTTGGATAGGTGTATGGACAGGAAAGGAATGGAGGGTTATGGGCTGAGTGCAGGTTGGTGGGACTAGGTGAGAGTAAGCATTCGGCACGGACTAGAAGGGCAGAGATGGCCTGTTTCCATGCTGTAGTTTTTATATGGTTATCTATTTTGAGTATGTTGGTTGGAAGATCCTGGCACTTGAAAATATGTAATTCAAAAGAAGCATTTGAGGGCATTATAACTATAGAAATTGTCCTGTTTCCTTTGTTCTTTAACATATAAAAATGTGCTGCAGTGTTGGGTTGGGGAGTGTATGGTCATACACTTTGGTAGAAGGAATACAATGAAAGGGGGGGGGACAGGAGTGAGAAAGGTATGGGTGATAGGCAGTTTGTGAGGGCAGCAGAGGGGATAGAAAAGGGGCCAAGGGGCTAAAGGAATAAGGGAAAAACAGAAGTGGAGAGGTATAAAGGGGAGTAAGGGGAGTGGTTACTGGAGGTTGCCAAAGATTTACATGTAGGATTTCTATATGAGTTTAGTGTAACTTATTCCAATGGATTTGCTAACATAGAGAAAATTGGAATTTGGAGGATCAGTGTGGGGGCATTTGATCTTTGCAGAGGATGTTCACCATGGTGGGGGAGTGTAGGACAAGAGGGTACAGCCTCAGGATAGAGGGGCATCCATTTAAAACAGAGATGCAGAGAAACATTTTTAGCCAGAGGGTGATGAATTTATGGAATTTATTACCACAGACAGCTGTGGAGGGCAGGTCATTGGGTGTATTCAAGGCAGAACGTGATAAGTTCTTGATTGGAGATGACATAAAAGGTTTATTGGGAAAAGGCTGGGGAGTGGGGCTGACGAGGGGGAAAAAGGATCAGCCATGATTGAATGATGGAGCAGACTTAACAGGCCAAATGGCCTCATTCTACCCCTACGTCTTATATATTTCTATGTGTCATTAGGAGTTTGAGGAGATTTGGTATGGCATCAAAGACTCTAGAAGTTTCTATTGATGTACCATGAAGATTATTGCAACTGGCTACATCACTGTCTGGTATGGAGGATCCACAAAGATGTGGCAGATGGAATGTTGTGTGGGGAAGCGGCCTTTGGTGGAAGGGATAAAGGCGTGACTATTATAAAGCAGGGAGAAAATTCAAAAAGCATAGATGCAGAAGGACGAGAGAGAGAGAGAGAGAGAGAGAGAGAGAGAGAGAGAGAGAGAGAGAGAGAGAGAGAGAGAGAGAACAAGGAAACAAGCCTACAGGCCCAATTCATTCATGCAAGCAAATAAGACCAGAGTTTGTCTCATTTGCTTCTGTTTAGAGCATTTCTCTTTACAGTAGAGGCCATTCGGCCCATGATGTTGTGCCAACCTACTCTATCATCAATCTACCCCTGCCCTCACACATAGCCCTCCATTTTTTCTGTTATCCATGTGCCTATCTAAGAGTTTCTTAAATGCCCTCCTATACGTTCTTGAAATTATCTTAAAATTATGCCTCCTGTTAGCCATTTCCATTCTGAGGATAATTTTCTGTCTATCCACTCAATCTATGCCTCTTATCATCTTGTACACCTCTGTCAAGTCGCTTCTCACCCTCCTTTGCTGCAAAGGGAAAGGCCCTCCCTCACTCAACCTGTCCTCTTAAGATGTGCTTTCCAATCCAGGCAGCATTCTGGAAAATCAACAATGAACTCGATGAAGCTTCCACATCTTTCCTATAATGCAGCAGCCAAAACTGAACACAATATTCCGAGTGTGATCTAACCATGGTTTTATAGAGCTGCAACACAAACTCATGGCTCTTGAACTGATGATAATGGAACCGTTTTTTAAAAAATTGAGATTTGTGAAGTTTTGGAATTCTCTACCCTCAGGAACCATGCAGCAGGTGGAGATTTTGAACACATTCAAGATAGATTTTGGATGATAAGGGAATTAAATGATAGAACATTACAGCCCAGCGCAATGGATTCCTAACTACCTTGTATCTCTCTGGAAATTAAACATTATGGTGACCAGGCAGCCAAAGAGCAGCTCAACCATGATCTTGCAGGTTCGAGGAGATGAATTGCCTACCTTTGCTGCTATTCCTTTATGTTCTCAGTTTTGTCCATTCCACAGAGAAGCTCATAAGTCAGGCTGACTATCAGTGAGGTACTGCAGAGTACTACACTGTCAGAGTTCTCCACCTTTGGTTGGCCATGAACTGAAACACTGCTCTCCATCTCAGTTTGTGCAAAAGAAGAGGTTGTGGGTATAAGATCAAATATTTACACTTCAGCAAACCATCATTAAAACAGAAGATTGGCTGTTGTATTGCTGCTGGAGGGAGTATGATTTCACCTGCTGTTTTCCACATCACATTACTCAACACACTTCAACAGGTAACTTAATTGGCTGGAAATCAATTTGCAATCTCTGAGGAACTGAAAGGTAACAAATAAATGCAAGCTTCCATTCCTTCAATGACTTTTCATGAGGCAGTTTCTGCTCAAACTTGCACCATAGTTTTAGGCGTAGACTTCTGTCAGCGAAATGAAAATCAAAAAAAGAATTGCAGATCCTGCAATCTGAAACAAAAGCAGAAACTACGTTCTTATGACCCCTTAGGGTCTTTAAGAGCCTCTTAGATAGAAAAATACAGGGCTATGCAGTAGGATAATTCTAGGTAGTTTCTAGAGTAGGTTACGTGGTCAGCACAACATTGTGGGCTGAAGGGCCTGTAATGTGCTGTAGGTTTCTATGATTCTATCTCTGAAACAGGAAGCAAAATACTGGAAACATTCAGCAGGTCAGGCAGCATCCGTGGAGAGGGAAACAAAAGTATTCAATGTTTCATGCCAAGAACCCTCAATCACAAAATTATTTCTCCTTTCACGGATGTTACCTGAACTACAGAATATTTTTCAGTATTTCTGCTGTCTGTCAGGAAATTGTTGGCTTCCAAAATTAGGTGGCATTTCACAGCAGGCAAATTCATGCACCCATTGTCAATGCCTGCAGTTTATAACATACATTTCTAATGTTAATCCAGTAAAGAATGAAAGGTTCCTGTTGGTTTTCATTCTATTTCAAATCGAGTTTATTCTGCACAAATACAGTCCAAAGAAATACTTGCTTACAACAGCATTAGACTGACACATAGGATATAAAATATACATGAGTTATACACAAAATTATATCATACAGAAAAAAGAAATGACTATGCAAAAGCAAGTCCTATTAGTACAAAAAAACAACCAAAGACGCAGACATTTAATTATGCAGCAGTCTGATTGAAGGAGGAGTGCAGAGGACTGAGTGACCTCACAGACAACAAATCAGATCAAAGCTCTTTAGTCATGCAGAACTTGCTTATTGGTGGACAATTAAAAAGCTAATGGACGGAGGAGACACCAAGAATATCCTCATCCTCTGCAACAGTAGGGCTCCACTGCTGTAGATAAGGCTGAAATATTTACTATGAAATGCACCACGACACATCTCTCCCCATCACTAGTAGTATCTACTTGAGGCACTGGCTCAGGGAGGCCACATCCATCAAAGATCCCCACCATCCAGACGATGACATGTTCTCATAGCTACCATCAAGCAGGAGGTACAGGAACCTTAAATCCCATATGAACAGCTGCTTCCCTTCAACTATTTCATTCTTGAACCATCTGGCACAACACTGCTCACTGGAGTTGAACACCATTATGACCACTTTGATCATTGTTTTCATTATCCCTGTACCTCACCTTACTTGTGCATATGGCAATCAGTTCAAGATGATGAGCTTCCTGACTTTGAACCTCACTTCCTCGACTAATAAAGGCAAACATGACATATGCCTTATTAACCACCCTATCAGTCTGAGTAGACACTTTCAAGGAGCTATGAACTTGGACCCCAAGATATCTCTGCTCATCATCACTGTTAAGGGTCTCTTTACATTTGCCCTACCAAGGTGCAACACTTCACATCATGGTAGGTTAAACTCTGTCTGCCATTTCTCTGTCCATATCTGCAACTGATCTATATCCTGCTATATTCTTTGCCAGTCTTCTATGCTATCCACAACATCATCAATCTTTGTATCATCTGCAAACTTACTAACCCCCATCTACATATTCATCCAGGTCATTTATATAAACAGCAGAGATCCTGGTACAGATTCCTGCAAAATACCACTAATTACAAACCTCCAGCCAGAATAAGTCCCTTTGACCACTGCTCTCTGCCTTCTATGGGCATGACAGTTCTGAATCCAAACAGCTAATTCATCATGGATCCCATGCATCTTAAATCTTCTGGATCAGCTTCCAAGAGAGACCTTGTGAAATGCTTTACTAAAATCCAAGTAGACACCATCCACAGCTCTAACTTCATTGCTTTAATGAAGTTAGTAAGACACAACTTGCCCCACACAAAGCAATGCTGGCTCTCCCTAAATAGGCCATGGTTTTCCAAATGCTCATAGATCGTATATCCCTGAGCATTCTCTCCTGCCATTAACTTAAGACCCCATAGTTTCCAGGATTATCCCTGGTTCCCTTTCCTGAAAATTAGAAGAACCCTTCTTGAACAATGGAGCATCGTTTCATCCAGTGCTCTCTTGGGTTATCCAGATAGACTATATCCCATAAGACCATAGGATAGAGGAGCAGAAGTAGGCCATCCAGCCAATCGAGTCAGCTCCGCCATTCAATCATGGGCTGATCCAATTCTTCCAGTCATCCTCACTCCCCTATCTTCTCCCCAAAACCATTGCTGCCCTGGCTAATCAAGAACCTATCTATCTCTGCCTTAAATACACCCAGTGACTTGGCCTCCACAACTGCTTGTGGCAACAAATTCCACAGATTTACCACCCTCTGACTAAAGTAATTCCTCCGCATCTCTATTCTAAATGGACGTCTTTCCATCTTGAAGTCGTGCCCTCTTGTCCTAGACTCCCCTACCATGGGAAATAACTTTTCCATATCTAATCTGTTCAGGCCTTTTAACGTTCAGAATGTTTCAATGAGATCCCCCCCTCATTCTCCTGAACTCCACGGAATACAACCCAAGAGCTGCCAGACATTCCTCATACAGTAACCCTTTCATTCCAGGAATCATTCTCATGAATCTTCTCTGAACCTTCTCCAATGTCAGTATATCCTTTCTAAAATAAAGAGCCCAAAACTGCACACAATACTCCAAGTGTGGTCTTACAGTGCTTTATAGAGCCTCAACATCAGATCCCTGCTCTTATATTCTATACCTCCAGAAATGAATGCCAACATTGCATTTGCCTTCTACACCACCAACTCAACCTGGAGGTTAACCTTTAGGGTATCCTGCACAAGGACTCTCAAGTCCCTCTGCATCTCTGCATTTTGAATTCTCTCCCCATTAAATAGTCTGCCTGTTTATTTCTTCCACCAAAGTGCATGACCATACATTTTCCAATATTGTATTTCATTTGCCACTTCTTTGCCCATTCCCCTAAACTATCTAAATCTCTCTGCAGCTCTGTTTCCTCAACACTACCCACTTCTCCACCTATCTTTGTATCGTCAGTAAATTTAGCCACAAATCCATTAATTCCGTAGTCCAAGTCATTGACATACATCATAAAAAGCAGTGGTCCCAACACCGACCCCTGTGGAATTCCACTTGTAACCAGCACCCAGCCAGAATAGGATCCCTTTATTCCCAATGTCTGTTTTCTGCCGATCAGCCAATGCTCCACTCGTGCTAGTAACTTCCCTGTAACTCCTTGGGCACTTATCTTGCTAAGCAGTCTCATGTGCGGCACCTTGTCAAAGGCCTTCTGAAAATCCAAGTACACCATGTCTATTGCATCTCCTTTGTCTACCCTGCTTGTAATTTCCACAAAGAATTGCAGTAGGCTTATCAGGCAGTATCTTCCTTTCAGGAAACCATGCTGGATTTGGCCTATCTTGTCATGTACCTCCACGTATTCTGTAATCTAATCCCTAACAATCGATTCCTGCAACTTCCCAACCACTGATGTCAGGCTAACAGGTCTATAGTTTCCTTTCTGCTGCCTCCCACTCTTCTTAAATAGTGGAGTAACATTTGCAATTTTCCGGTCATTCGGTACAATGCCAGAATTTATTGATTCTTGAAAGTTCATTGTTAATGCCTCCGCAATTTCTCCAGCTACTTCCTTCAGAACGCAAAGGTGCATTCCATCCTCAGACCATGAAGCTTCCTGAGCACCTTCTCAGTCGTAATTTTCACCGCACATACTTCACTTCCCTGACACTCTTGAATGTCCAGGATATGTACTGCACGTTCAGCAGAATGTGTGGCAACACTTTTGGGCCACTCCTCACGCATCCTTGGGTGTGTTGGGTATTAACTGAAACAACAGCTCACTCATGTGTCCATGTACATGTGATAGATATATCTGAAGTTCAAAGGAAAGGTATTATCAAAGCACATGTGTCACCAGATACAACCCTGAGATTCATTTTCGGCAGGGATACTCAGTAAATCTAATAATCGTAGTAGAACCATTGAAAGACCACTCTCAGCAGGGTGGGTAATCAGTGTGCAAAAGATGATAAACAACAAATACAAAATAAAAAAATAAATAAATCAGGAATACATATCGAGAACATGGAAACAGTTCAGTGAATCAACTCAACTCCAATCAGTGTCGGGAGCAGAGCACTGCAAAGAGTTTACTCACAGGCCAGCAAAGCTAATATAATAAAAGGAGAGCTTTGCAGGTGTTTGGATATTCCAGAGGCTCAATCAGTCTCCAGAGCAGAGAACTGCAAATTAAATAAAAGTACAAAAGGGGCAAAGTGGGGCGGCAATTGCCAGCAGTGAGAGTTGGAACGTCAGGCTTTGACGAGAAGAGGCTGAAGCCAAAGAAACAGGTTAGAAGATTTGGTCTTAGTTGCCCTTTGTACAGTACAGGCAGTATGGCAGATATGACAGTGGAATGCTCCTTCTGTAGGATGTGGGAATTCATGGAACCTGATAGTCTCCCTTATGACTACACACCAGAGGGAAATGCAGCCAACTCCTGCTCATGAAATGTGGAAACTATAGAAAGAGTGCAGAGAAGATTTAGAAACATAGAAAACCTACCACACAATACAGGCCCTTTAGCCCACAAAGTTCTGCCGAACATTTCCCTACCTTAGAAATTATTAGGCTTATCTATAGCCCTCTATTTTACTAAGCTCCATGTACCTATCCAAAAGTTTCTTAAATGACACTATGGTATCCACCAGCAGCCCATTCCACTCACTCACCACTCTGAGTAAAAAACTTAGCCCTGACATCTCCTCTGTACCTACTCCCCAGCACCTTGAACCTGTGTCCTCTTGTAGCAACCATTTCAGCCTTGGGAAAAAGCCTCTGACTATCCACAGAATCTTGGGCCCACAAAGCTGTGCCAAACATGTCCTTACCTTAGAAATTACCTAGGGTTAAGCCCTCTATTTTCTAAAACTCAATGTACCTATCCAGGAGTCTCTTAAAAGACCCTATTGTATCTACCTCCACCACCATTGCCGCAGCCCATTCCACGCACTCACCACTCTCTGCATAAAAGAATTTACCCCTGACATCTCCTCCGTACCGACTAACAAGCACCTTAAAACTGTGCCCTCTAGTGCTAGCCATTTCAGCCCTGGGAAAAAGCCTCTGACTATCTACACGATCAATGCCTCTCATTATCTTGTACACATCTATAAGATCACCTTTCATCCTCCGTCGCTCCAAGGAGAAAAGGCAGAGTTCACACAATCTATTCTCATAAGGCATGCTCCCCAATCCAGGCAACATCCTTGTAAATCCTTGAGGTACTTAATGAATACTTCACTTCAGTATTCACTATGGAAAAGGATCTTGGTGATTGTAGTGATGATTTGCAACCGACTGAAAAGCTTGAGCATGTAGATATTAACAAAGAGGATTTGCTTGAGCTTTTGGAAAGCATCAAGTTGGATAAGTCACCAGAACTGAATGAGATATACCCCAGGCTACTGTGGGAGGTGAGCGAGGAGATTGCTGAGCCTCTGGCGATGATCTTTGCATTATCAATAGGGACGGGAGAGGTTCCAGAAGATTGGAGGGTTCAGGATGTTTTTCCTTTATTTAAGAAAGTGAGAAGAGATAGCCCAGGAAATTATAGACCAGCAAGTCTTACCTCAGTAGTTCGTAAGTTGATGGAAAGGATCCTGAGAGGCAGGATTTATGAACATTTGGAGAGGCATAGTATGATTAGGAGTAGTCAGTATGGCTTTGTCATGGGCAGGTTGTGCCTTATGAGCCTGACAGAATTTTTTGAGGATGTGACTAAACACATCGATGAAGGAAGAGCAGTAGATGTAGTGTATTTGGATTTCAGCAAGGCATTTGATAAGATACCCCATGCCTCCTTACTTTCTCAATAAGCCTTGCATGAGATCCAAAGGGACACTGCTTTGTGGATCCAGAACTGGCTTGCCCACAGAAGGCAAAGGGTGGTTGTAGATGGGTCATATTCTGCATCGAGGTCGGTTACCAGTGGTGTGCCTTAGGGATCTGTTCTGGGACCCTTACTCTTCATGATTTTTATAAATGACTTGGGTGAGAAAGTGGAGGGATGGGTTAGTAGGTTTGCTGATGACACAAAGGTTGGAGGTGTTGTGGATAGTGTGGAGGACTGTCGGAGGTTACAGAGGGACATTTGATAGGATGCAAAACTGGGCTGAGAAGTGACAGATGGAGTTCAACCCAGATAAGTGTGAAGTGGTTCATTTTGATAGGTCAAATATGATGGCAGAATATAGTATTAATGGTAAGACTCTTGGCAGTGTGGAGGATCAGAGGGATTTTGGGGTCCAAGTCCTTAGGATGCTCAAAGCATCAGTTGACTCTGTAGTTAAGAAGGTGTATGGTGTATTGGCCTTCATCAATCGTGGAATTGAATTTAGGAACCGAGAGGCAATGTTGCATCTATGTAGGACCCTGGTCAGACCCCAGTTCTGGTCGCCTCACTACAGGAAGGATTTAGGAGCTATAGAAAGGATGCAGAAGAGATTTACAAGGATGTTGCCTGGATTAGGGAGCATGTCTTATGAGAATAGGTTGAGTGAACTTGGCCTTTTCTCCTTGGAATGACAGAGGATGAGAGGTGACCTGATAAAGGTGTATATGATGATGAAGAGGCATTGATTGTGTGGATCATCGTATTGCACTGTAGGTTTTCTATGCTTCTATGAAAGATCACATTAAGAAGCTGGAGCTGGATGAACTTAGGATCATCTGGGATGCAGAGCAGTTGACTTTTGAGCAAGTGGTTACACCCAGAGTGTAGAATTTGGGGAGTAGATGGAGGAACACTAAGAGAGGTAAAGGGAGAGGGAAGTCAGTGCAGGGTTCCCCGTGGCCATTCCCCTCAGTAACAGATATACCACTTTGGATACTGTGGCAGCAAAAGAGACGCCAGGATAGTGGTTGCCACCTGGGTGCAAGGGTGTCTCTGAGCAGTTGTAGAATATTCTTGAAGGGAGGGTGAGCAGCTGGAGGTTGTGGTACATGCTGGTACCAGTGACATAGTCAGGAGAGGGGTAGAGGTCCTGCTTAGTAAGCTTAGGGAGTTAGGAAGGAGGGTGAAGAGCAGGACCTCCGATGTGGTAACCTCTGAATTACTCCCCCAACGAGCTAGTAAAGGTCAGAATAGGAAGATATCATAGATAAATAAGTCACTGAGAGAATGGTGCAGGGGCCAGGGTTTCAAGTTCTTGGATCATTGGAATCTTTTCTGGCGAAGAGGTGACCTGTACAAGGGCAGGTTGCAGTTGAACTGAAGGGGAACCAATGTTCTGGGATGGAGGTTTGCTAATGCTGTTGGGGAGGGTTTACATTAGATTTACAGGTGGGTGGGAATTGAAGATAATATGTTTCTTCTATTTAAACATCCCATGGGTTAACAGTGAAGAATCATATTCTGGAAGAATTAAACTTTTATTTACATTAATAAACAAACACATCTTAACCCTGCTACATGCTGAACCATTCTGGCAAACCCTGCAGATGCTCAGTGCTGTCCAATCAGGTACTGGCACATCACTGCATGTGATATCACCACAGAAGTGAGGAGGCAGAGGATGGGGCAGTTGGCGCTCAAGTAGAGACAGCTTGTAGGGAGTTTGTGAGGAAGGATAGGCAGATAATAGAGCAAAGATGCACTCAGCCTGATGGTTTGAGATGTGTCCATTTTACTGCAAGGAATATCATAAGCAAGGCAGATGAACTTAGAACATGGATCAGTACATGCACTTACGGTGTTATGGCCACTACAGAGACTTGGATGACTCAGGGTAGGAATGGCTGCTGAGTGTGTTGGGCTACAGATGTTTCAAAAAGGACAGGGAAGGAGGCAAAAGAGGTGGGGGCGTGTCACTGCTAATCAGGAATAGTACCATGGCTGCAAAAAAGGAGGAAGTCATAGAGGAATTGGCTACTGAGTCATTGTGGGTGGAAGTCAGAAGCAGGAAGGGAGCAATAACTCCACTGTGTTTTATACATAAGTCTCCCAATAGTAACAGAAACATCGAGGAGCAGATAGGGAGGCAGATTCTGGAACGGTGAAATAATAATAGGGTTGTTGTGATCGGTGATATTAACTTTCCTAATATTGATTGACATCTCCTTAGAGCAAGGGGTTTGGATGGGGTGGAGTTTATTAGGTGTGCTCAGGAAGATATCCTAACACAATATGTACAAACGTTTATAGATAAGCCAACTATAAGAGAGGCTGTACTTGATCCGGTATTGGGAAATGAACCTGGTCAGGTGTCAGATCTCTCGGTGGAAGAGCATTTTAAGGTAGTGATCACAACTTTATCTCCTTTACCACAGCACTGGAGAGGGATAGGAGCAGACAATTTGGGAATACATTTAACTGGGGTGTGGGAAATATGATGCTATTAGGCAAGAACTTGGAAGCATAAATTGGGAACAGATGTTCTCAGGGAAATGCATGGCAGAAATGTAGCAAATATTCAGAGAACATTTGCATGGCATTCTGCATAGGTATGTTCCACTGGGGCAAGGAAAGGATGGTAAGGTAAAAGAATCATGGTGTAAAAACAAGGTAGAAAATCTAGTTAGGAAGAAAAGCTTACAAAAGTTTCAAGAAACTAGGTACAATTAGAACTCTGGAAAATTACAAGGTTGCCAGGAAGGAGCTGAAGAATGATATTAGGGGAGCCAGAAGAGGCCATGAGTAGGTCTTGATGAGCAGGATTAAGGAAAACCCCAAGGCATTCTACAAGCATGTGAAGAGCAAGAAGACAAGTCATGTGAGAATAGGACCAATCAGGTGTGATAGTGGAAATGTGTACACAGAGCCAGAGGGGGTAGTAGAGGTACTTAATGAATACTTTGCTTCAGTATTTACCAGGGTAAAGGACCTTGGCAATTGTGGAGATGACTTACAGCAGACTGAAATACTTGAGCATAAAGACATTAAGAAAGAGGATGTGCTGGAGCTTTTGAAAAGCATTAAGTTAGATTAGTCACCAGGACTGGATGAGGTGTATGTACCACTGGCTAATGTGGGAAACAAGGGAAGAGATTGCTGATCCTCTGGCGATGTTCTTTGCATCATCAATAGGGATGGGAGAAGTACCAGGGGATTGGTAAGTTGCAAATGCTGTTCCCTTCTTCAAGAAATGGAGTAGAGATAACCCTGGTAATTATAGACCAGTGAATCTGACTTTAGTAGTTGGCAAGTTGCTGGATCCTGAGAGGCAGGATTTATGAGCATTTGGAGAGATAATCTAATTAGGGATAGTCAGCATACCTTTGTCAAGGGCAGGTCATGCCTTAGGAACCTGATTTAATTCTTTGAGGATGTAACAAAATATAGTTTTAAGGTGCTTGGAAGTAGGTATGGTGGGGGGGGGGGGGGGGTGGTGTTGAGAGGTGATGTCAGAGTTAAGCTTTTCCCTACAGAGAGTGATGGAGCATGGAATGCACTGCCAGCAAACATGGTAGAGGCAGATACAATAGGGTCTTTTAAGGTACTCCTAGATAGGTACATGGCACTTAGAAAATAGAGGGCTATGTGGTAGGAAATTTTAAGGTGATTTCTAGAGTAGTTTACATGGTCAGCACAACATTGTGGCCCAAAGGGCCTGTGATGCGCTGTAGATCTCTGTGTTTCTATGTTAATCATGAAATAGCTGGGGTTCCCTTCATTTATTTGGGATACTATGCTACCTATTGAGATAATAGACAGTTACTGAACAGTTTCTATCTAGCATTAGATGCAGGCACTTATGAGGCTGTTAGAGACTACACTGTGCTTAGAGCAAACAGTTTAAAAAATGCATCAGTTGTGTGTACTTGAGTTCAAAATGTATGATTCTTGTCACTGATAGTTGGTGAGAAATGAGTAGCAAGTAGCAGAACTGTTCTGCCCACTGCAGTTTCAAGCATGCAGGCTTGGGGATTTCAGAAATGTCTGGCAGTGAAAATTAAATAATATCACTACTTCAAAGAATTTGAAGGTATTGACAATCATTTTAAATGTTACAATGAAAATGAAGTTTTGGAGGATGCAATTGTCAACAACATTGCTTGGAGATAATCCATTTGCTACAGTAGGTGTTTGCACTGATTTTGTTCGTTTACAGTCAAAAGAACACACCATTGTACACTAGCTGAATTCCTTCATCAATAACCATTAGGAATAGTTTTAAAGTACTGTCGTAGTTTTGATAGTTTTAATTCATTCTGTATTTCATTTAAATATAATTTGTTACAGTTAAACAATAGGTTTTCTTTTTAATACCAATTCTGTTCATAGTTTGTACATTTGTATTTGTTAATCACTACTTCCCTTTTATAAATCCATGATGATTCTACCTAACCATGTTCTGCCTTTCTAAGTGCTTTTTAATGTTTCTTAGTAAATGTTGATAACTAATACAAGGATATTGACTCTGATATTCCCATATTTCACTCCTCTCTTTCCTTGAATAAAGTTGTCAAATCAGTTATTTTCCAATCTGCTGCAACCTCTAAGGAGTTTTAGAATATGATAAATAATGCATCCTTTGTCTAAGTAATCACTCAGAATTGTAAAATGCAGGTCACTAGATCCAGTGGTTTTATCTGCTATTAGATCCATAGTTTGCCATTAATCTTTGATTAGCAGTGATTATTTTACATTGCTCACTGTATTTTGTCCTATAATTGCCTCCTGTTTTTGGTATGTTTTTAGTGGTTTCTTCCGTGAAGCCAGAGATAAATTATTTGAACATTCTGCTATTTCCTTCCATTACACAGTGAATGGCAGGGCCCTGGGGAGGGCTACAGGTACACAAGTAGCAACATTGGTGGAGGGATTGGTCTTCATTGGCTGAGGCATCAAGTACAATAGTTGGGATGTCCAGTTACATTTGCACACTAAGCATTAGTGGCACTGTAGCATAGTAGTTAACTTAACCCCAGTTGCAAGATTGGGGTTCAATTCCCAATTCTTTTTCTAAGTCCATACGTTCTCCCTGTGACCACGTGCGTTTGCTCTGGTGCTCCATTTTCGCCTGCATTAAGCAAGTTGTGGGCATGCTGTGGTGACACATTCAGGCTGCTTGGTACAACCCTCGCTGACTGATTTGATGCAAATAATAGATTTTCAAAGTTTATGGTGAATTTCTTATCAAACATATACATCACCATATACAACCTCGAGATTCATTTTCTTGTGAGCATACTCAGCAAATCTATAGAACAGTAACTATAACAGAATCAGTGAAAGATCAACCAGAGCGCAGAAGACAGCAAACCGTGTAAATGCAGATAGAAATAAATAGCAATAAATAACAAGAACTTGAGATAGAGTCCTTAAAGTGAGATAATTGGTTATGGGAACATTTTAATGATGGGGCAAGTGAGTCTAGTTATCCTTTTTGTTCAAGAGCCCAATGGTTGAGGGGTAGAAACTGTTATTGAACCTGGTGGCATGTATCCTGAGGCACTTGTATTTTCTACACGATGGCAGTAGCGAGAAAAGAGCATGGTCTGTGTGGTGGGTATCTTGGATGATGGGTGCTGTTTGCATACAACAGCGTTTCATGTAGGTGTGCTCAATGGGCTTTGCCTTTGATGTACTTGGCCAAATCCACTACCTTTTGTAGGATTTTTCATTCAAAGGTGTTGGTGTTTCCATACCAGGCAGTGATGCAACCAGTCTATATATTCTCCACCACACAACCATGGAAGTTTGTCAAAGTTTTAGATATTATGCCAAAACTCCACAGACTCCAAAGGAAGTAGAGACGCTGTTGTGCTTTCTTTACAATCAGAATTCTGTATTGGCCTTGGACAGGCTCTCTGAAATAGTAACACCAAAGACTGGCTCATAGACCTCTGGTTTCCCTCTTCTGAAGTCTATAACCAGTTCCTTGATCTTGCTGACATAGAGTGAGAGGTTGTTGTTACAACACCACTCAGCCAGATTTTCAATCTCCCTCCTGTATGATGATTCATCACAGTCTTTGACTTGTCCCACCATGGTGGTGTCATCAGCAATCTTGAGTATGACATTGGAGCTCTGCTTAGTTACACAGTCATAAATGTAAAGCCAATAGAGAGGGGGACGAGGCACACAGAGTTGTGCCGCAACTGTGCTGATAGGGATTGTGGAGGAGATGTTGTTGCCAATCTGAACTGACTGGGATCTGTACGAGGAAATCCAGGATCCAATTGCACAAGGAGATATTGAGGCCAAGGTCCTTGAGTGCATCGATTAGTTTTTAGGGATAAAGGTATTGAACGCTGAGCTGTAGTTGATCAAGAACATCCAGATGTTGGCAGCTTTGCTGTCCAGATGTTCCAGGATTGAGTGAAGAGCCAATGAGATAGCAGTGGACCTGTTGCTCCAGTTCTGTTGAATGTTTTGATGTGCGTGTGACAAAGCTATTTCTTCATATTTGGTCTAAAGCTGGAGTAATGCTTGCAGTTCTGGTTACCACATTGCAAGACCAATGAGATTAAGCTCAGGAAGGTACAAAAACCAAATCACAAGGATGTTGCCTGGATTGGAAGGGCTGAATGGCAACAAGAGATTAGAAAGACTTTGTTCTCTGCAGAGCAAAGGAAGCTGAGATACGATGTGTCAGATGTACTGTATACAAGATGATGGTAGAATGGGTTGCGAGCTCAAGTCTTTCCTGTGGAAGTAGTGTCAAAAACCAGGGGTTATAGCTTTAAGGTGGATGGGAGGAGCTTTAAGGGGATCTGAATGGTAAATTATTCACACAAAGAGTAGTTTGTATCTGGGAAGAGCTGCCAGAGGAGGTAGTGAGGCAGAATAACAACATTGAAGAGACATCAGGCTAGGTAGGTGAATGAGAAGCCATAGAGGGGGCTGTAACAAATGTAGTCAGAATCTGGTTGTTACTAACATTAGTGGTAAAATTTGTTGTTTTGTCACAGCAATAATTATAATACACATAAATTACAATAATAAAAAAAGTGCGGGCCCTTCATAATGGATACACCTTTTGAGGCATCGCCTTTTGAAGATGTCCTCATTGGCAGGAAGGTTAGTGCCCATGACGGAGCTGGTTGAGTCTACAACCCTCTGCAGCTTTTCTAATAATGTGCATTGATGCCACCGTACCAGATGGTGATGGTACTCAGTTAGAAAGCTCTCCACGGTACATCTGTACAAATTTGTTAGCGTCTTCGGTGACATACCAAATCTTCTCAAACACCTAATGAAATATAGCCATTGACATGCCATCAATAAAGCTTCTCTCAACTGGCAACTGACCTGGGGCAACCTGAGGCCACACAGTCCAGTTGCAGAGTGTGAGTTTGGTATGAATCTCTCCAGAGAATGCTTTCTCTGTGTCCTCACTGTACCACCCCTCGCACCTACCCAGGGCTGATTGATTTCACGTGGATCAGCATGTGAGCGCAGTCGCCAATGGCAGACCAGACAGCAAAAGCACAGATCAGGCTTTAACTTCTCTTCAAAAGAAATTAAATTAACAATTTCTTAAAATTATGTTCAACAGAAAAGACTTATGTCAAAGTGAAAACAAATTGGTCTAAATTTATTACAATTATTAAACACAAAATAATTGATTGCATAATTACTCACCCCTTTCAAGTCAGTATTTAGTAGATGCACCTTTGGCAGCAATTGCAGCCCTGAGTCTGTGTGGATAGGTCTCTCTATCAGCTTTGTATATCTGGACACTGCAATTTCTCCTCATTCTTTACAAAACCATTTCAGTCTCTGTCAGATTGCATAGGGATTGTGAGTCAAATCCAGCCACAAGTTCTCAATTGGATTAGGTCTGGACTCTGGCTTGGCCACTCCAGGACATTAACATTGTTGTTTTTAAGCCATTCTTGTGTCGCTGTGGCTTTATGCTTGAGGTCACTCTCTTGCTGGAAAAGAAATCTTTTCCCAAGTCACAGTTATCTTGCAGACTGCATCAGGTTTTCCTCCAGGATTTTCCTGTATTTTGCTGCACTCATTTTACTCTCTACCTTCACAAGCCTTCCAAGGGCCTGCTGCAGTGAAACATCCCTACAGTATGATGCAGCCACTACCATGCTTTACAGTAGGGATGGTGTGTTTTTGATGATGGGCAGTGTTTGGCTTACACCAAACATAGCCTTTAGTCTGATAGCTGAAAAGCTCAATTTTATTTTCATCAGATCATCATACCTTCTTCCAGCTGACTTCAGAGTCTCCCAATGCCATCTGGCAAACTAGAAGAGATTTCATGTGAGTTTTTTTCTCAACAGTGGCTTTCTCTTTGCCGCTCTGCCATAAAGCTGTGACTGGTGAAGCACCCGGACAACATTGTACGCACAGTCTCTCCCATCTCAGCCACTGAAGCTTGTAACTCCTCCAGAGTTGTCATAGGTCTCTTGGTGGCCTCCCTCACTAGTCCCCTTCTTGCACAATCACTCAGTTTTTAAGGATAGCCTGCTCTGGGCAGATTTACAGCTGTGCCATATTCTTTCTGTTTCTTGATAATTGACTTAACTATACTCCAAGGAATATTCAGTCACTTGAAAATGTTCTTGTATCTATCTCCTGACTTGTGCTTTTCAATAACCTTTTTACAGAGTGAGTTAGAGTGTTCTTTTGTCTTCATGGTGTAGTTTTTGCCAGGAAACTGACTCACCAGCAGTTGGGCCTTCCCAATACAAATGTACTTTTACTACAATCAATTGAAACATCTTGATTGCACACAGGTGATCTCCATTTAATTAATTATGTGACTTCTGAAACCAATCAGCTGCACAGTGATGATTTGGTGTGTCATATTAAAGGGGGTGAATACTTATGCAAACCATTATTTTGTGTTTTATATTTGTAATTAATTTAGATCACTTTGTAAAGATCTATTTTCACTTTGACACAAAAGAATCTTTATCTGTTGATCAAAAAAAACAAATTAAATCCATTGTGATTCAATATTGTAAAACATTAAAACATGAAAACTGCCAAGGGGGGAGCAGTGAATACTTTTATAGGCAGAGAGACTGCACATACTATGATAATAAATTTACTTTGAACTTTGAACTTCTTGTTTGTTTGAACTAAAAAGGATAGGTGACTGGATGAGGCACAGTACCTGACTGAAGGCTACTCCCATTTAAGAAATTGAAGATTAGAAAGAGCACATTTGAAGCATTTGGAATGGAATCACATTGTGTGAGACATGGTCATTCAGGCTCCTGATACATCGAAAGCCGTACAGTGGCAATCGCAGAAAAGTGGTTCAGGGAGGCAGTGTACTGGACACTTCATATTCCTGTCTAGGTACTTGGGAAAGACGGGGATAAGTACAGACTTAGAGTGGCATGTCAGTACAGAAGAAGAAAACTATTATACCACTAGAGATAAATAGGGTAGTTGTAAAGTGCAAATGGAATCAGTTCAGTTGGACTGAGGAGCAATCGAGTAGCTGTTACATTGCTATGTTGGTGCCATAGCCCACTAAATAATGGGAAGGAGTTGATGGAACAAATTTTCAGGCAAATTTCAAGCTAGAGAAAGGATAGAGGACTTCAAACATCATAGCAGATACTGAGTTAACAAGTGGCAGGTATTTTTGAAATATGCACATACATTTTTAGACCACAAATATAGGAGCAGGACTAGGCCACCTGGCCCATCGAGTCTGCACTGCCATTTTGTCATGGCTGATCCATTTCTCCTCTCAGCCAAAGTCTCCTGCCTTCTCCCTGTACCCCTTCATGAATCAAGAATCTATCAACCTCTGCCTTAAATATACCCAATGACTCGGTCTTCACAGCTGCCTGTGGCAATGAATTCCATAGAATCACCACTCTCTGGCTAAAGAAATTCCTCCTCATCTCTGTTCTAAGAGAATGTCCTGCTACTCTGAGGCTGTGCCCTCTGGTCTTAGACTCCCACCATATATAACATCATCTCCATATCCACTCTCTCGAGGCCTTTCAACATTCAATAGGTTTCAGTGAGACCCCCTTACCCCCTCATTCTTCTGAATTCCAGTGAGTAGAGGCCCGGAGCAATCAAATGCACTTCATATGACAAGCCTTTCGAATCACGAATCACGAATCGTTGTTGTGAACCTCATTTGAACCCTCTCAAATGTCATCACATTATTTCTTTGATAAGGGTCCCAAAACTGCTCACAATACAGCAAGTGAGGCCACTACCCCAGTGCTTTATAAAGCCTCAACATTATATCTTCGCTTTTATATTCTAGTCATCTTGAAATAAATGTTCACATTGAGGTTGACTCCCTCACCACCTACTCAACCTACAAATTAACCTTTAGGGAATCCTGCACAAGTATTCCCAAGTCCCTTTGCAAGTCAGATTTTTAATTTCCTCTCCATTTTGAAAATTGTCTACCCTTTTATTTCTTCTACCAAAGTGCATGACCATACACTTGCTGACAGTATCCTATCTGCCATTTATTTGGCCAGTCTCCTAATCTGTCTAATTCCTTCTATAACCTCTCTACTTCCTCAAAACAACCTGCCCCTCCACCTATCTTCGTATTATCCACAAACCTGGCCACAACCCATTAATTCTGTCAACCAAGTCATTGACTTATAACATAAGAAGGAGCGGTCCCAACACAGAACCCTGTGGAACACCACTAGTCATAGGTAGCCAACCAGAATAGGCTCCCTTTATTCCTACTCTTTGCCTTCTTCCAATCAGCCACTGCTTTGTCCATGCTAATATCTAACTTGTTAAGCAGCCTCATGTGTGGCACCTTGTCAAAGGCCTTCTGAAAACCCAAGTACACAACATCCATCAATTCTCCTTTGTCTATCCCATTGTACTTCTTCTAAGAATTTCAATACATTTGTTGTGTTATGAATGTACCACAGCTCTGAGGGGCCGAAGGGTGCGGGGTAGCCCCCTCCTTTGTGAGAATCGCAAGATCACTATTGAGTCCGTTCAGGAGACCCAGGAAATGAGAGAAAGACATGCAGAATTCACAAAGAGTGGAATGTGTCCCGGCCTCCGAGAGGCGGACCCGTTGATACTGGCTATTGTCTCTTGGAGATGGCCTTGTGTATTGCATCCTGTGCGATGCATCGAAGCCCCAGGCAATGAACCCAGGGGGAGGTTGGTGGAGAGATTGCATCATCTCAACCTGATTGACATCTGAGACCCTGTGAGTCAGGATAAAAGAGGGTCTGTGGAACAGCCCCTCTGACGCACCAGAAGAAACGTTAAGCGACCACGTAACAGCAGGAAGTCATCTGAAGGAAGCCACGTGCGTTCGATTCCATGGCTGGAATCAGTGGCTGGAACCACGGAAAACAGCTTTTAGCTAACAACGGGGAAGCCCGCTCCCCTGACCCCTGACTCAATGGATTGGCATCTTAAAAGACCTGGGCAAGTTTAAACCGCATCACTTTTAAACCCAACAACGCTGCAGCTTGGACGAACTGATAGTGACTTATCTTTCCATCGGACAATACAGTAACCCCTAGACAACGATAGAGTTATTTCTTATCGGTTATTATTATACCCGCGCTTAGATTTAGTATTGACGACATATATTATCTGTATGTTTGCATTAATCTTCTTTTTGTGCTCTTTATCAATAAATACTTTTAAAAATAGTACCATCAGACTTCAACAGACCTCTCTATCTTTGCTAGTAAGTGATCCAGTTATGGGAATTCGTAACAGTTGGGAAAGATTTTCCCTTAAGGAAACCATGCTGGCTATGGGCTATTTTATTGTGTGCCTCCAAGTACTCCGAAACTACATCCTAAACAATTGAACACAACATCTTCCCAATCACTGAGGTCAGACCTATAACTTTCTTTCTTCTGCCTCTGTCTCTTCTTAAAGAGTGGAGTGACATTTGCAATTTTCCAGTCTTCCAGAATCATGTCAGAATCAATTGATTCTTAAAAGATTAATTCTAATGCTTCTACAATCTCTTCAACCACGTCTTTCTGAACCCTCTGGTGTATACCATCTGGTCCAGGTGACTTATCCATCTTCAGGTGCTCCGGTTTCCTCCCACAGTCCTTAGACCTACAGGTTAGTAGGTTAATTGATCATTGTAAATTATCCTTTGATCAGGCTAGTATAAATAGGTGTGTTGCTGGCTGGTGTGGGCGTGTTGGTCCAGAAGCCCATTCTGCCCTGTATATCTAGACACATAAATTCACATATAATTCCTGGATCTAATCTGGGGGGTGATGGGTAGATATTAGATGACAAGAATGGTTTACTGGAAAAGCAATCAAGAAAAAACACCACCAGGTTTGGAACAGTAAAGTAAGAAACAAGATACAATCAAACGCAACAGTACTTCACCAGAAAAGAAGTAACTGATGAGCTGAAAGTTCAAGGCAAATGTATAGGAGGCTGGTAAGACCGCAGTGGAATATTGTATGCAGTTCTGGTCACCACACTATTGGAAAGGTGTGAGTGAGCTACAGAGGGTGCAGGAAAGATTTGTGTAGATTTTGCCAGGATTGGAGGGCTAGAGTTATCATGAGTAACTGGGCGGGCTGGAGTTGCTTTCCCTGGGGTGTAGGAGGCTGACAATTGATTTTACAGGTTTTTATAAAATCCTGATGGGAATATATAAGGTGGATGGCGAGTCGTTTTGCCAAAGTAAAGGAGCCTAAAATTAGGGCGTAAGTTTAAGATGAGAAAGGAAAGATTTAAAAAGGATCTAGGGATTAATTTTTCACTGAGAAGCTGATGGGTATATGGAATGAGCTGCCAGAGGAAGTGGTAGGTGCGGATACAATAATGACATTTAAAAGATATGTTGCCAAGTACATAAATAGGAAAGTTTTAGAAGGATACTGGCCAAATGTAGGCAAATGGGATGAACTCAGCAAAATAACTTGGTTACCATAGATTAAGTTGTGCTAAAGGGCTGGTTTCTGTACTGTATATAACTCCAGGACTCCCATGACAAAATGCTAATTGAACAATGCAAATTGGCAAAGAATAACAAATTTCCAAGTACAAAGTAGAAATCTGAAAGTGATTTTAAAGCCATTAAAGATGTATGAAGTGAAACAAGGTGGCTAAAGGGGCTTAGAACTGTTGTAACGTAAATGACAAAGTAAAGAACTTAACTGTATGTTTAAAGAACAAAGGAGATTGAAATAAACAAAATGTACAAAGAGAGATTCGGGTTAGCGGTTCTGAAAGAAAACAATTTTTACAATTTATTTTATTTTTATTTGGACATGAAACATGACAACAGGCCTTTAAGGCCCAATGAGCCCATGCCTTTCAATTACACCCTGTAATCAGCCCACTAACCTGTACATCTTTGGAATATGGCTGGAAACCAGAGCACCAGGAGGAAGCCCACACTTATGGAAAGAATGTACAAACTTCTTACATGTGGCACTAGAATTGAACTCTGAACTGTGGAATATTTCAGGCAGTAATAATTTTCTCCCTGAAGGCCTGTTGGTTTTTCCCTGCGGCCCTGGTTTCCCCTCACATTCCAATGACACATAATGTAAGTTACAAGCACAAGAGATTCTGCAGGTGCTGTAAATCCAGAGTAACACACACAAAATGCTAGAGGAACTCAGCAGGTCAGGCAACATCTATGGAGGAGATGGCCTGGGCCGAGACCCTTCATCAGGACTAGAAGGGAAGGGGAAGAAGCCAGAATAAGAAAGTGGGGAAGGAATACAAGCTGGCAAGCGATAGATGAGGCCAGGTGAAGGGGTAGGTGGATGCGTGGGGGAGAGGGATAAAATGAGAAGCTGGGAGGTGAGAGGTGGTAAAGGGAAAGGGTTGAAGAAGAAGGAATCTGATTGGAGAGGACAGGGAGAAAGAGAAGGAAGAAAGGTACCTGAGAGAGTTAACGGCAGATGAGGAGAAGAGAAGGGGTAAGAGCTGAGCCAGAAAGTGAAAGTATGGGAGAAATTACCAGAAGTTAGAAAAATTGATGTTCATCAGTTTGGAGGCTACGCAGATGAAATATGAGGTGTTTTTCCTTCAACTTGAGACTGGTCTCATCGCGGCAGTAGAGAAGGCAATAACCAACATATCGAAATGAGAATGGGAAGTGGAATTAAAATGGTTTGTTACTGGGACTATTGGAGCAAAGACACTCAGTGAAACAGTCCCCTAATCTACATTAGCTCTCATCAACGTAGAGGAGGCTGCACTGGGAGCATTGGATACAATAAATGACCCCAAAGCATAGTAGTGTGAATTACGCCCAGTTTAAGTGAGTGATGGGATAATCGGAGGGGAATTGTTGAGCACATGAGCAAGAATAGTTACAGGGAAATACATGGGAGAATGTGATTGCTCAGAGCTTGTATCAACTCAATGGGCTGAACAGCCTCTTCCTATGTAGTTAGAAATTATTAAGAAAACTAAATGCAAGTCTGGCATTTTATCAAGTTCTAGGAATATTGACTTCCACCAGAGTCCAAGAGTGAGTGGGAACATCCCGAGTAGTCAAGGGAGAGAGTGGAAGATAGTAAAACATTCTTTCAGAACCAGGCTGAACACTCAATCCAAGAATGTAGCAGGGATGAAGTGGAGGTACATGGATTTTCCTAAGTCTTTTATTTTCGTCCCATATCCTACAGACGTGCTTTTTGGTAGGTTAACTGATGGCTGTAGTTTATCCCTGGTGTAGATGTCCTGTGCAAGAGAATCAGGAAGGCTGATAGGAATGCGGGAGAAAGTGGACTTACAGGAAATAAGTGAATTATTACAAAGAAAAATAATTTCAGGATGTATATGATATGCATCTCTCTGACATTAAATGTACCTATTGAAACCTATTGAAATAAGTGTGGGAATGGGACTGATGAGATCGCTGTGATAGCTGGCATTGATCTGAAGTCAATTCTCCTGTGAATAATATCATTTACTCAGTTTAGATAAATGGCATTTCACAAAGGAGGCTTCAGGGTCTGTCAAACATTTTCTCAGCTGTGTCAGTAGTGAGGTTTGCTCTTGCACCCAATTTCTAATCATCTCTTTTGTCATTATAGAATCACCATTCATAGTGCACAGAAACAGGCCCTTCAGCCCATCATATCCCTGCGCCCATTATACTCAACCACACTAATCTCTCTGGCCCATATTTGGTTCAAATCACAATGTTTTGCCATCTGTAATAATCCAAGCAGGCTCTCTCTAATACTGTCATCTTCAAGGTCATTGTTCAGATTAACAGACTCTTGTAGTTTCTTGACTAGACAGCAGATATTGACATCACTTGTTGAGAATGTCGTGGTTCTCCTCTCCCAACATTCCCACAGTGCAGAAACATATAATTCTCCCATTTAAGGGGATAGTTCCTGTCAACTCCAGGATGGAAAACAACCATTCCTGGCCTTCCTTCTACTCTAATGCCAATACTAACAAAAAATAATTATGCAACATGCCATTTTATTTACGGTTACCATATCAACATCTATTTTCAAGTGTCCCAAATTTCTCCTGCCAACTGTCTTGTTAGTAATTTTAAAAGGATGCATTGATTGACAAACACATCAATATGAAGCAAAACTAGACCGCAACCTCTCAATCACTTCATTAGCTCAGTCACTTCATTAGGTCATTGCAACTGGAATGTGTTTCTTTTTCTTTTCATACTTGGCATCTCTCTTTACTGAGTTTCTTTCGTGCACTTTATAACTCTCTAGTCACCAGTTCCTGGCTTTCTGTAGCTGACATTTTGCCTTTTTCAAGCTTTCTCTACTGGGTCTATGTTCTCTGTAAATGCTTCAGTCACCCGTGGTTGCTTTCATTGGCAAGTTGAGCTATTGCTCTTCCCCATAAAATGCTTATGTATCACATTCATTTTGTGTGACCACCTCCCAGTGACCTTCTGTTGTTTTGCTAGCAACAGATTTTTGCAGAGGACAGTATTTATTGCATCAGCTTTAATCACGTCAAAAAGTTGGGATTAGTTTTACAGTTTTCTTTGTCATGCACTTAAGATTTGGATTTTCATGTATTGTTTTCATGTTCATTCTATTTGGTGCAGCCAGACCAAATCTTCTGGGACATTTTGTGCGGAGCTTTCTACAAAATGCCAGTATCTTGATGCTAAACAGTGGGACATTCCCCCTGTGTACATTAGGGACAGTAGGATTCCAGGTTGAAGCAGTACTCCGGAACTTGCTGACTGTTTGACCATCTGTGTGCTGATCAATGGACAGTAGTAGAGTACAAATTGACTAAAATGGAGAGACTTGGCTGAAAGGGAAAAGGGTAAGAATTAGAACTTTGCATTATTTCAAAGAGGAATATTTTAATTATTTATAAGCTTTTAAATATTATTTATGTTTTTAAATTGCTTCATTGATTTTTGTAATTTTTGAATGATTTTTAATGCGTTTGAACTTCAGGGTGATAATGATTTAGTCGGGGATGTGGAAAAACGGGACAGTAGTTTTCACGTTTTATGGGAAGGGCTTGCTTGTCCCATGCTTTTCATCATACAGAGTCTCATATGATTCAGTATGATGCAAAGTGCAGGACAAGCAAATGTTTTCCTTTGTCCATGGGCAGCAAGTCAACACTAGTAAATGCTGACAAGCAGGCAGCAAAAGTCTGGTCTATAACCTGTCCTCTCACTCGTGGAAATAAGGAAAATAATTAGTCCTAAGTGGTTTAGACCATATGACATAGGAGCAGAATTAGGCCATTTACTCCATTGAGTCTGTTCCACCATTCAATCATGGTTAATTTATTATATCATTAAACACCACTCTTATGCCTTCTCCCTGTAACCTTTGATGCCCAGTCTAATCAAGAACTTATCAAGCTCCACTTTAAATATACTCAGTGACTTGACCTCCACAGCCACCTGTCTGGCCATTTTGGGGAGAACTTGACCACAATGGCCATCTTAGGATTCTGATTGAATGTCATTTTAATTCTCTTTCCCAGTTCCACACTGGGCTGTCTATCCACATCCTTCTTTTCTACAGAGAAAGCAAATACAGATTGGAAAAAGAACATCCCCATTCTGCCTGGTTGGGTTTAAACTCAATGGTCTGGTTCCATTTGCCTGTCATTCCCTCCTCACATGGTTCCAGCTTTCACCTTCCCAGTCCACATATAGCTAAACACTGGCAATCTTTCCTCTTCCTTTTCATGTAGCAGTTAGCATGACATTATTACTGCTCATGGGAATCAGAGTTCAGAGTTCAATTCCAGCACCATACGTAAAGAGTTTCTACATTCTCCCCATATAAGCATGGGATTCCTTCGGGTGCTCCAGTGTCCTCCCACAGTCCAAAGATGTACCAGTTAGTAGGTTTAAGTTCATTGGTCATTGTGAATTGTCTTGTGATGAAGCTTGAGTTAAATAAATGGATTGTTAGATGGCGAAGCTTGGTGGATCAGAAGGGCTTGTTCTATGTTGTGTCTTTAAATAAATAAATAAATAAATAAATAAGTCAGTCCGTCCCAATGCAGGGTCTCGACCCAAAGTGTCGATTTACACCTTTTACCTCCATAGATGCTCAGTGGACAGTGACTTTGCTGTGTCCAGATTCAGTGCCTAGAGTGAATCTCTTCTCATCAAGGAGCCTGATGAGCCTGAAGTCACATCTTCCGCTCCACCATCAGATTTCTGAATGGGCAATATACACAACCTCACTTTTTTTGCTCTCTTTTTGCATGACTTATTTAATTTACTTTTTATATGCAAATAGTACTTTTTATTGTGGGTTACAGTTTTTTTATTATTATTCTGAGGTATTGCGCTGTACTCCTGCCACAAGACAACACATTTCACTAGATACCTGTATGCCAGTGGTATTAAATCTAATGCTGATTTTGAGAGGAATGGCAGGAAGCCTCTGACTGAGTGGTTTCTCTTCTGCATAAGCCTTTGAGGAATAAAGGTCCACATATCCAAGGTGGGCTGTAACTGGAAGCTATGGATTTTGAAATATAACCACTGAGATCAACCTCCTACAGGTCTCTAACTGCAAACCAGTACCAGGACGGCCGTACCTGTTGAATTGTTTGTTGAGGGATACAGTGTGGATTAGACCTTCAAACCACCCACCCCAGATGAACCCAGTTAACCCTAGCCTAATCTTGGGACAATTTACAATGACCAATTAACCTACCCGGTACGTGTTTGGATCGTGGAAGGAAACCGGGGGGACTTGGAGAAACCCATGCATTCCACAGGGAGGACATATGGAGACTTCTTACAGATCGGCACCTGATTTGAACTCCCAACTCCGAAATTCCCCGAGCTGTACTAGTGTCATGCTACCATGCACACCCTGAACTGAACCTGTACAAGGTGTTAGCAGGGGGAGTAATATTCCAGTATTGATTAATGACTAGTGTTTTGATGTTACAAATCTGGGTTGTTGTGTGAGGAGGTTATAGATTAATTTAGCTAAGATTTGTTTGTCACATGTACATCAAAACATACAGTATAATTTGTCTTTAGTGTCAACGACCAGCACAGTCTGAGGATGTGTTGCACATGAAGCTGCTTAACAAGAGAATGACAGGAAAGATACTGGCATAGATTAAAGATTGGCTAACCGGCAGGAGACAGAGTGGGAATAAAGGGGAGTCTAATCACAAATAAAGGCTGAAATTTCTAAAAGGAAATCAGGAGTCACAGGATGTATACTTCCCAAAGAGACAAGATGACACAGCCATGGCTAACAAAAGAAGTCAAAGCCAACATTCCAAGCTGTGCTGCAGTCAGTCAATATATACTCTGCAGCACACATCTATAGAGGTTCGACCAAGTTTCAGATGTCTTGCCTAATCTTCGCAAACTTCTAAGGAAGTAGAGGCACTATTGTGCTTTCTTCATGATTGCACTTATGTATGGGGCCCAGGACAGATCCTCTGAAATGATAACACTGAGAAATTTAAAGTTGCTGACCCTCTCCATATCTAAGGTTCTGATGAGGGCAGGTTCATGGACCTCCAATTTCCTCCTCCTGAAGTTAATAATCTGCTTCTTGGTATCAATAATCTGCTGACATTGAGAGAGAGGTTGTTGTTGTGGCACCACTCAGCCAGATTTTCAATCTTCCTCTTGTACATTGATTCATCACCATTTTTCACTCAGCCAACAACTGTGGTGTCATCAGCAAACTTCCCCATTCTGATGTTTGGTCTGAACAACAACTGAACTTCTTGACCACATCAGCATGCTTTTATGCATTGAGTTGCTGTCACATGATTGATTACGTATCTGCATTATTGAGCAGGTGTACAGGAGTGCCTAATAAAGTGGCCACTGAGTGTATGTCTGTAAGGGTAGATAAACATTTCCTAAACAATTTCCATGACACATCAGGACTATCATAGAATGCCTTCTACCAGCCTACCTGAATACTGTTACAAATGCTGATTCTGATTCTGAAATCTACTGAAGAGGCCTCAACTCATTCAACACAAAGCAGCCTGCTGCATTGTCACCCCCATCAACCACTCTGAACACTTACTGCTGTGGAAGCTGGAGACTATTATGTCCTAGATTTAGTCTGCCTTACAGCTGCTGTTTGACAGAAGCTTAAGTCATTTACTCTCTGGAACTCCCTTGTGAAAGCTTTCACACTGTTTCAACCTTCATGCTACAAACCTGTCTCTTGGCATAACGACTCCCATTTATTATACACAACGCCAAGACACTTGTGGTGCCATTGGTATTACATTGAATATCTGAATATCCTTATAGCTTTTTGGTGGATGAGCCAATTCCTAAAGTATTGAATTAATATATGCAGAGAATGTAGGTTTGTCAAATAATTCCAGCAGTCTAAAACAAAACCTCACACTAACAGGTTAAATTGATTGTCCATGTTTAAGAAACGGATCAAACCATAGATTTGTGCAGCAAAGAAACAGGCCTTTAGGCCCAACACATTCATGTGATCATTTGCCTCCAATTGGCCCATATCTCCATAGCCTTTCAATCCATTTACCTGTCCAAATGCCTTTTCAATGTTGTAACTGTATTCATTTCTACCATTTCCCCTGGCAACTTGTTCCATATGTCCACCACCCCCTGGATGAGTAAGTTACCCTCATGTCCCATTTAAATCTTTCTCCTCACCCTCCTCTAACCCTATACTAATTTTCTAAGACCAAAGAATTGAATGTGGACGTCAGAAAGGGGAAGTCGAGGGAACACACACCAGTCCTCATCAAGGGATCAGCAGTGGAAAGGGTGAACAGTTTGAAGTTCCTAGGTGTTTACCTCTCTCAAGATCTATCCTGGGCCCATCATATTGATGCAGTTTATGGAGGGACAACTGCACAGGATCACCTATGCAGGGCCCTTAGCATTGTCAATGATCTGTCCCATCCATTCAACAATCTCTTTGACCCTCTACCATCAGGCAGTAAGACCGTTGAACTCCCTGTCACTGCCCAGGTCTCATCACGTATGAAACACCGGTGGCTTTTATACTGTTTAACTTGTGTTGTAAATGCATCTTATTAGTTGTTAATTTACTTGTCGTAATATTACTTTATGAGTTATGTGTGTGTTATATGTACTGTATTGTGCATCTTGGCCCAGAGGACCATTGTTTTGTTTAATGGTATACATGTATACAGTTGAATGATGTCAAGCTGGTCATGAACTTGAACTTGAAGAACTGAAGAGGGCTGTGAACTTAGCTCCATCATGGGCAGTAGCCCCTCCAGCATCAAGGACATCTTCAAAAGGGAATTCCTCAAAAAAGTGGCGTCCATCATTAAGGACCTCCACCATCCAGGACTTGCCCTCTTCTCATTACTACCAACAAGGAAGAGGTACAGGAGCCTGAAGACGCACAAAGTTTTAGGAACAGCTTCTTCCCCTCTGCCATCAGATTTCTGAACCTTACATGAACCTGTGCACACTCCCTCACTATCTTTGCTCTCTTTTTTGCAGTTCTTGTTTTTGATATACAGGTTTTCCCCGCTATCCGAAAGTAGAGCGTCCCTATGAAACCTTTCGTAAGCTGGAATGGTGTAAAGCGAAGAAGTAATTACCATTAATTTATATGGGAAAATTTTTGAGTATTCCCAGACACAAAAAATAACCTACCAAATCATACCAAATAGCACATAAAACCTAAACAAACAGCACGTACACAAATGCGCACACATCTGCCCGCACAAGGCTTCACAGTCATGGTAGTCTTTCTCAGGGTAAAAGCAAGTTTAAAGCGGGTGCCTTTTTTCCTATATAAAGTAGAAGTAATGTATGTACACTGTAGTTTCACTTACCAGAATCAGGAAGGTTTAAGCAAAAAACGATTTGTAGAAAAAAAATCAGCACGTACACGCATGAGCACACACCTACCCGCGCAAGGCTTCATGGTCATGGTAGTCTTTCTCGGGGTAAGCACAAGTTTAAAGCGGGCGCTTTTTTTCGTAAAAGCAAAAATCCTCTTAGGATTTCTTTTGGTTAGCGAAAACAGGTACTAATGTAGGTCTTTAGTAAAAGCGAAGTGGCCTAATGTGTACTTTTGTAAAACAGGGACCCCTGCTGCATGTTGCATATTTTAAAGTGTGGAATATTTAATGTATTGCACTTTACTGCTGGAACAATGCAACACACTTCATGACGCATAAACCTGATTCTGATTCTGATTCCTATCCTTGAAACATGACTATGACCACCTACCTGCTCTATGCCTCTCAAGGTTCTATATACAGGACATACCAGGTACATAATAAGTATAAACAGGACAGGAATTACTGTTTCCCAAAACACCAGAAATGTTCTACTATGTTTGAGGTCTTGATCTTTAAGAACTCTTTTCCTCAGATGGCCAAAGGCTATGCTTGTACACTAAGGGTGATGGTTAATTTCAACATTAACATGTCTTCATTTGCTGAGAGATAGCTCCCAAGATATGAGAAGTAGTCTACATTTTCCAGGCTCTTACTGTGAAACTTAAATAACAGGGACCTCTCTAGATACAATGCATAGGAGATGCTTTGGTCATGGGTAACACCTTCCTTTAGCGAGAAGACAAGCAGTAGTTGTGGCATACCTCAATACGGCTGCTGGCCCCAGTTAGAATATACTATTGTCCAGGCCAGAGATCATACAATTGTCTAGGTGTCCTTGTTCATCAGTCACTGAAAGTAAGCATGCAGGTACAGCAGGCATTGAAGAAAGCTAATGGCATGTTGGCCTTCATAACAAGGGGAGTTGAGTATAGGAGCAAAGAGGTCTTTCTGCAGTTGTACAGGGCCCTGGTGAGACCACACCTGGAGTATTGTGTTCAGTTTTGGTCTCCAAATTTGAGGAAGGACGTTCTTGTTATCGAGGGAGTGCAGCGTAGGTACACGAGGTTGATTCCCGGGATGGTGGGATTGTCATATGTTGAAAGATTGGAGTGACTGGAATTTAGAAGGATGGGAGGGGATCTGATTAAAAGATATAAGATTATTAAGGGATTGGACACGCTAGAGGCAGGAAATATGTTCCCAATGTTGGGGGAGTCCAGAGCCAGAGGCCACAGTTTAAGAATAAGGGGTAGGCCATTTAGAACAGAGTTGAGGAAAAGCTTTTTCACCCAGAGAGTTGTGGATCTATGGAATGCTCTGTCTCAGAAGGCAGTGGAGGCCGATTCTCTGGATGCTTTCAGTAAAGAGTTAGATAGAGCTCTTAAAGATAGCGGAGTCAAGGGACATGGGGAGGAGGCAGGAACAGGGTACTGATTGTGGATGATCGGCCATGATCACATTGAATGGCGGTGCTGGCTCGAAGGGCCGAGTGGCCTACTCTTGCATCTATTGTCTATTGTCTTCAAAACCACATGCAAATGACTGCTGGACTCACCATTGCTTAATCAACTCCCTTATCTCCATCTACCTGGCACCTCCAAACACCTGTGTGAACAGGAGTGTTGCTGTAAAATAATTATTCTCAAATCTCTCAAGGATGCCACAAGTTGATCTGTGGAAGAGGATTTTACGAAGATTTTGAGACAGCACCCATAATCAATTGGAATTGAAGAGCTCTGCAACATGTTGCTGCTCCTCATCTGTATGAACATAGACATATGAACAGTGATTGGACCCGTTCTTCTCAATCCATTCTGCACTCAGTATCCTTTAGTCAGAGTGAAAATCTCACATTATCAATATTAATCACAGTAGGAACCCTCTTGTGTCAATCTCATTTAGTACGTCATTTTGGTCCAGATCCAAATATTGCTCTTACCAGCTTCAATATTTGTGAAAGCTTAGCATTGGCAGAGTTTTTGCTGGTCTTAGTCTCTGAGTGAAGCATCAGCTATACTTTCATATACTGTAGATCCTAGTAATGTAATAAAAAATGGGCATTGTCTTACACGTTGCCTGGTGTAGATTCAACTTACCTCAATTACCAAGGCTCACATTTAGTATTGTGTATGAAGTGGGTGTCTTGGTGGTCACCCATTTTAATTCTACTTCCCATTTCCATTCCAACATGCCACTCCAAGGCCTTCTCATTTGCTAGGGTGAGGCCACTCTCAGGTTGGAGGAGCAACACCTCATATTCCATCTGGGTAGCCTCCAAACTGTTTCTGTAAGTTATGATAAGTTTTGCTCCCAGCCCCTTCTCGTTTTTTCAATTCCTTATTCTGGTTATCTACACCTTATCTACACCTCGGACTTCAACTACAACACAGAGTCTTGCCATCTTCAGAAGTTTTCTGATGACTCTGCCATAGCTGGATCCATCAGCAAGGGAGATGAGGCTGAGTACAGGGCTACGGTGGGAAACTTTGTCACATGGTGCGAGCAGAATCATCTGCAGCTTAGACTAAGGAGCTGGAGGTGGACCTGAGGAGGGCTAAGGCACCTGTGACCCCTGTTTCCATCCAAGGGGTCAGTGTGGACATAGTGGAGGATTACAAATAGCTGGGGATACGAATGGACAATAAACTGGACTGGTCAAAGAACACGGAGGCTGTCTACAAGAAGGGTCAGAGCCATCTCTATTTCCTGAGGAGACTGAGGTCCTTTAACATCTGCCAGATGATGCTGAGGATGTTCTATGAGGCTATGGTGGCCAGTGCTATCATGTTTGCTGTTGTGTGCTGGGGCAGCAGGCTGAGGGTAGCAGACACCAACAGAATCAACAAACTCATTCGTAAGGCCAGTGATGTTGTGGAGGTGGAACTGGACTCTCTGACAGTGGTGTCTGAAAAGAGGATGCTGTCCAAGTTGCATGCCATCTTGGACAATGACTCCCATCCACTCCATAATGTACTGGTTAGGCACAGGAGTACATTCAGCCAGAGACTCATTCCACCGAGATGCAACACTGAGCGTCATAGGAAGTCATTCCTGCCTGTGGCCATCGAACTTTACAACTCTTCCCTTGGAGTGTCAGACACCCTGAGCCAATAGGCTGGTCCTGGACTTAATTCCACTTGGCATGATTAACGTATTATTATTTAGTTATTTATGGTTTTATATTGCTATATTTCTTCACTATTCTTGGTTGGTGCTGCTGTAACGAAACCCAATTTCCCTCGGGATCAATAAAGTATGTCCGTCTGTCTGTCTGGTTCCTCTCTTACCCCTTCTCTTCTCCTCACCTATCCATCACCTCCTTCCCATTTTACCATGGTCCACTCTCTTATCAGATTCCTTCTTCTTCAGCCCTTTACCTTTTCCACCTAACACCCCCCAGCTTCTCCCATACCCCCTTCCCACCCACTTTCCCCTCACCTACCAACTTGTACTCATTCCCCTCCCCCACCTTCTTATTCTGGCTCCGTCACACTCAACTTCCTTTCTGTCCTGATGAAGGGCCTTGGCTTGAAACGTCAACTGTTTATTCCCCTACAGAGATGCTACTTGACCGTGTGTGTGTGTGTGTGTGTGTGTGTGTGTGTGTGTGTGTGTGTGTGTGTGTGTGTGTGTGTGTGTGTGTGTGTGTATGTGTAGTCAGTGTCTGCTGTGGGGAATATCTGAGGTAGAATTTGCTGTCTCAATATATTTGAAAATTATTAACATCAACTTTACCAGCATGTGCTTTACTCAATTCAGCCTGCTTTGGCCCACAGGGGGCCATTGTCTCTCTGAATAATCACTAGAAACCCCCAATTAAGCAGTGTCATTCTAGCATGCAGTTGGAAGTCTTCACCAGGGAGCTAAGAAAAGCACTGTAGATGTGCCTATATTACATAAAAAGTGCAGGGATGTTAATACATTCATTAATTATCTAATGAAACATTTAGAGGCTAAAGCACCGCATTAAGTTGATGAGAGAATCTCATTGAAAATATTTTTACTCAACTATGAAAAAGGAAATGGTGTCACTAGTGGAAATATCAAAGTGCATATCTTTATGGTAGAACCAGTACATTTGTGAAAACAGCACTCTCTGAACATTCTCACTACTTCAATCTTTGATGTTAAATTAGATTCTATTAGTAAATGATTGTCTGTGAATTGCATTTGGTGCACAGAATGGATTACAGAACACACCATTATTTCTGCAGTTCTTTTGATTTTCATTTGACATCTCTAATGTCTATAAATGTTGGATTGGCTTGAATGGTACACCATAAAGCAGGAAGGAACCACTTGGCCCATTCAATCCACGTTGTTTGCCAATAGAGCAATGCATTCAGTCTTATACCCCTTCTCTATCCCCTTTGCCCCACAACCTTACAGCAAGGATCAAGATTTAGCTTTATTCACCATATACTGTACATTTATATTCATGAAGTGTTTGCTGTGGTTGGTCACAGTGTGGCATGCAACCAAGACAACATTCAATAATTATAAAAATAAAGAATTATATATTAAAAAAGCTAATAAAGTTAGAGGTTAGAGTACAGATATGGATAAAATGTGTATAAACTCATGAATACCAGTGTGTATTTAGAATGTAAACAGCATTATAAAAATGGTTTAAAGTGCAGTGACTGAGGGAGAAATGTAGATGGGGCTTGGGGAGCTAACTGGAAAGGTTGATCAGATTAACTGCCCTGGGAGAAGAAACTTTTAAGATGATGTGAAGTTTTTGTTTTAATAGCTCTATAGTACTTTCCAGAAGGGATCATTTAGAAAAGGTATTTTGCAGGTGGGTAGTATCCACAATGAATTTTTTTTCTGCTCACTTCTTTGTCCTGAATCCATACATGGCCTGCAGTGATGGTAGACTGCCAGTCCTGCCAAACGGTTTCAGCCCTAAACATTGACTGTGCTTTTTCCCATTGATGCTGCCTAGCCTGCTGAGTTCCTCCAGCATTTTGTGTGTGTTGCTCGGATTTCCAGCATCTGCAGATTTTCTCTTGTTTGTGACTGCAGTCAATGACCTTTTCTGCTGACCTGAGAGTTCACTGTAGTTTTTGTGTATTGTGAGAAGATGCTGCACCAAACCAGACAGTAATGGCTGATGTGAAGATGCTCTCTATGATAATGGTGTCAAATTGAACCAGTATGTTCTGAGGAAGTTAGAATTTCACCAAGTGACACAAGAACCACATCCTCTGCCAAGCCATTTTGTAAATGAAGGAGATGCAGTTCTCCCACATCTCTACTCCCTTAGCCCTGCAAACTTATTTCAAAGATTTTCCCATCTGCTTCTTTGTCCTAGACGCATACAAATCCTGCTGTGGTGGTAGACCGCAGCCAATAATCTTCCCTGCTTGCTGCAGAAAGTGATTCACTTTGCTCTTGTAATCTTTGATTGTGTCTCTTTCCACCCCTGTTATGAGCAATGAAATCCAGGCCATCACTTGACACATCATCCCTTATCTCTTGCAAAGCACTTTCATCTTCAGCTGAAGAGAGCATTCTTCCTCCCTCCATCTTACCTAAACCTCTGGATTCCTACCACTTCCCTCACGTCTCCTCTCAGTCTCCTTTGCTCCATGGAGAACAATCCCCAGATTCCCCAACCAGACCTTGTTACTGAAATTTTTCATTTTCTGAAACATTCTGGTCAAATTCTCTGTGTCCTCTTTAGTGTGACTGGAACTGAACATGGTGATGTAGGGAAACCTCTCTGATCTCTGCTTTACCAAACTCTACTAACAGAGCCCCATGTCCCACACCTATTGCAAACAACTGTTTCAATATGTTCGCCCTTCTTCAAATCTTGGTGCCTATGATCCCTGGTGCCACTGAGTCTATAAACCTCTCCCTGTTCTCTCTGCCAAAGTATATTACCTCACACGTCTCTCTCTTAAATTCCATCTGCTGCTTACAGGAAAAACTGAAAACTAAACCTACCTCACCTCACCTATAACCGCCTAAGCCTGTTGAGCCAAGCCGTTAAGCCTTCACTGCTCCCAGCTCCCTCTGCTACCCGCTGTAAAAGGCTGTGTCCTTTTTAAATCTTCCCCGCTTCACTGCCCAACGTTACACGCCTG
The DNA here is from genome assembly GCF_030144855.1 of Hypanus sabinus. Classification (NCBI taxonomy): domain Eukaryota; kingdom Metazoa; phylum Chordata; class Chondrichthyes; order Myliobatiformes; family Dasyatidae; genus Hypanus; species Hypanus sabinus. The sequence goes on along the minus strand of NC_082724.1, from coordinate 59,326,758 downwards.
CGCAGTCCCGCCTCTCTTAACTCCGATGAGAAGAAGAAGAAATCAAAATGGCTCCCGCTGCTCTCCCGTTCTGATTCTCTGACTTCCTTCTCCAAATATCTCAGAAAGGATGAGTTGTCATTGGAGAGAGTCCAGAGGAGGTTTGACAGATTTATTCTGGGAATGAAAGGGTTAACATATGAAGTGTGCAGGTTTGGACCTGTACTAACTGGAATTTGGAAGAGTATTTGAGGGTCTCATTGAAACCTACTGAACGTTGAAAGGACTAGATGGGGTGGATGTGGAGGGGATGTTTCCTCTGGTGCAGGTATTCAGCAATAGAGGGAACAACCTCAAAATTGAGGGATGACCTTTTAGAACAGGCGTAAGGAGGAATTTTTTTAGCCAGAGAGTACCAAATCTGTGGAATGCTCTTTTCACAGACTGTAGTGGAGGCCAAGTCCATTGATATATTTAAGGCAGAAGTTGATCATTTCCTGATTGGCCAGGGCATCAAAGGAGAGATGACAGATGTATGGGATTGAGTAAGATCCGGGATCAGCCATGATAGAATGGTGGAGCAGTCTTGATGGGTGGATGACCAATTCTGCTCCTATGTCTTATGATCTTACGTTCTGCTCATCATTCTTCACCCAATCTCAGTTCACTTACTCTGCCCAGTCCAGCCATACCACCCTCTCTTCATTATATTGGCCATCTCCCATCTTCATTTCAGTTCTGATGCAGGGTCACGACCTGAAATCTCAACAATTCCTTCACCCTCCCCCACCCCCTATCTGGAAGGGGATAGGAGTTTGACTCACTGAGTTCCTCTGGAAGATTGTTCTTTGTTGCAACATAATCTGCCTGTCTGTTGCCTCAACAACTATGAATTCTGACTTTGTATTCCTAACCCTCACTAAATCCAGATCGCCTACAGCTGCCATGAACAGTTAGATCTATTTGGTTTCCCAAGAATAGTCAAATCTGACGACAGACATCACTGATAACTTCCAAATCCAACAATTACTAGCTCTACATGTTTGCAGCACCTTTCCAATTTTTACAATATTGTCCCAATAACTACTGAATCCAACTGTGTAGATCTCATCAATAACTGACATGTCTGACTGTACTGTGTAAGTAACATGTTAGTTCCTACTGCTACATCCTGCAATCAGGCCCTTCATTTAATCTGATCTGAAACACACTGTAGCACCCAATAATCTTGGTTATGTTGTTGGTCAAATTGGGTCTCTCCTGCATAATTTCTGCACCCCATTCAGCTGCACTCTTCTTACAGAAAGAAAGAAACAGAAAAACTACAGCACAATAAAGTTCAGCCCACAAAGTTGTGCTGAACATGTCCATACCTTAGAAATTACTAGGGTTACCCATAGCCCTCTATTTTTCTAAGCTCCATGTACCTATCCAAAAGTCTCTTAAAAGACCCTATTGTATCTGCCTCCACCACCGTTGCCGGCAGCCCATTCCACGCACTCACCACTCTGCATAAAAAACGTACCCCTGACATCTCCTCTGTAGCTACTCTCCAGCACCTTAAACCTGTGCCCTCTTGTGGCAACCATTTCAGCCCTGGGAAAAAGCCTCTGACTATCCACATGATCAATGCCTCTCATCTTCTTATACACCTCTATCAGGTCACCTCTCATCTTCCGTTGCTCCAAGGAGAAAAGGCCGAGTTCACTCAACCTGTCTTCATAAGGCATGCTCCCCAATCCAGGCAACATCCTTGTAAATCTCCTCTGCACCCTTTCTATGGCTTCCACATCTTTCCTGTAGTGAGGCGACCAGAACTGAGCACAGTACTCCAAGTGGGGTCTGACCAGGGTTCTATATAGCTGTGACATTACCTCTCGGCTCCTAAATTCAATTCTATGATTGATAAAGGCCAATACACCTTCTTAACCACAGAGTCACCCTCCGCAGCTGCTTTGAGCATCCTATGGACTCAGGCCCCAAGATCCCTCTGATCCTCCACACTGCCAAGAGTCTTACCATTAATACTATATTCTGCCATCATATTTGATCTACCAGAATGAACCACTTCACAATTATCTGGGTTGAACTCCATCTGCCAGTTCTCAGTCCAGTTTTGCATCCTATCAATGTCCTGCTGTAACCTCTGACAGCCCTCCACACTATCCACAACACCTCCAACCTTTGTCTCATCAGAAAATTTACTAATCCAAAAAGTCTATTGGGCTATTGACTGTAGCTGTTGGACAAGCAAGCATGAGCTCTTGGATAAAACTACATCAAGTAGTGGACACGGTCAGCTGCATTACCGATTAATCCCTCCCCACCAATGAACACATCTGGATGGAGCACTGCCTCAGATTTACAAGGAGGAAAGCAACGTCAATCATCAAGCGTCCCCATCATCTAGCCCTTGGTCACTTCTCACTGCTGCCATCAGGAAGGAAGCACAAGAGCCTCAAGTCCCACACCACCAGGCTCATGAACAGTTATTAACCCTCAACCACTAGGCTTTTGAACCAGAGGGGATAGTTTTTCATTGATTCTATTGTGTTTCTTTATATTTACTGTGAATGCCCACAAGAATCACATGCGGTGACATGTACTTTGATAATAAACTTACTTTGAACTTTGAGATGGAACTTTGAGGGAGTGTGAGCCTTGTTCCTGATATAAATAAAAGGAATGAGACCCACACAGAAAAGCGGTAACATTGAGGTTGTCATAGAACACCACAGCACAAGAATAGCACCTTCGGCTGACCTAGTCTGAGCTGAACCATTAGTAAGCCTAGTCCCATCAACCTCCATACCCCTCCCATCCATATACCTATCCAAATTTCTCTTAAAAGTTGAAATCAAATCTGTATTCACCACTTGTGCTGGCAGCTCATTCCTCACTCTCACCACTCTCTGGGTGAAGACAGTGCAGAGACCTGACTGCTGTGGCTTTCCTCTGCAAGTCATTCTGCACCCCCCCACCACCACCCAACCCCAAGAGTATCCAAAGCATGTGTTTTGATACATGGTTCTCCCGGTGCCTTCAACATCTTGCATCATCTTCATTAACCCCCTGCATATCTTTGTTCTCCTGTGAAAACCTTCAGTTTCTGAGAACCACATTTTGAATTGAATTGAATTGACTTTATTATTTACATCCTTCATATACATGAAGAGTAAAAATCTTTACATTACGTCTCCATCTAAATGTGCAATTATAGTAATTTTGTAATAAATATTATGAACATCAGGATAGTCAACATAACAGAAATATAGTTACGTAGGCATGAATTATGCAGCCTGGTGGAAGAAGCTGTCCCAGAGCCTGTTGGTCCTGGCTTTTATGTTGTGGTACCGTTTCCTGGATGGCAGCAGCTGGAATAGTTCGTGGTTGGGGTAACTCGGGTCTCCAATGATCCTTCGGGCCCTTTTTACACACCTGTCTTTGCAGATGTCCTGAATAGTGGGAAGCTCACATCAACAGATGCGCTGGGCTGTCCGCACCACTCTGTGCAGTGTCCTGTGATTGAGTGAAGTACAGTTCCCAGACCAGGCAGTGATGCAGCCAGTCAGGATGCTCTCAATTGTGCCCCTATAGAAAGTTCTTAGAGTTTTGGGGGGGCCATACCAAACTTCTTCAACCGTTTGAGGCGAAAGAGGGACTGTTGTGCCTTTTTTACCACATAGCCAGTATGTACAGACCACATGAGATTCTCGGTGATGTTTATGCCGAGAAACTTAATGCTGCTCACCCTCTCAACCTCAGATCCATTGATATCAATAACCTGTCTCCATTCCTCCTGTAGTCCACAACCAGCTCCTTTGTTTTTGCAACATTGAGGGAGAGGTTGTTTTCTTGACACCACTGAGTCAGGGTGATGATTTCCTCTCTGTAGGCTGCCTCATTATTATTTGAGATTAGGCCAATCAATGTAGAATCGTCAACAAATTTAATTAGCAGATTGGAGCTATGGGTGGTGACATAGTCACAGGTATACAGAGAGGACTGGATACAGAGCCCTGGGGGCACCTGTGCTGAGGGTCAGAGGGGCAGTGGTGAGGGAGCCCACTCTTACCACCTGCCAGCAATCTGATAGGAAGTCCAGGATCCAGCTGCACAAGCTGAGGTCTCTGAGCTTCTTGTCGTACCTGGAGGGAATTATGGCCTCACAATCTCCAGCTCAACCATGACACTTAATAACCTCACTCCATTAAATAATGACAAGAAAAGCTTAAATAATGAAACAATCCAGTTATTTCTACTGTGATCCCAGGCAGGATTGTTATCGAAAGTTCCAGATGTCTTCTTATCAAAGATAAATATGACTGAAACATCTCCTTCTGCCTCTGATATTTGAGCAGTGTTCAGGATGGTAGCTTCACAGTGACAATAAGATATACTTGTAATGCATTAGCTTGCTAGTTTATTTAGAACATGGTGAATACTTAGGTGAATTGCAAATAAAACACACAGGTGCCAACTGTGAATGTACACGGGTTTTGCTATTATATCAAGGATGTTGTGATGAATGCATGGACGATATATTAGTGACTGTATCAATTATATGGTATATATATTAATGATATGGTGGATATCCTGATTATATTATGCGCTCCTTACTGATTACACATGACTATATCAATATTTTTATTCAGAATATATTAATGAATATAAACTGCGTGTGTCTGTACTTACATGGCAGGTGTGTCAGTTACAAATTTAGGTGCACGAGTGAACATATGGGAGGGTATCAGTGATTATGTGGTGGGTTTATCGGTGATTATGTGGTGAGTGTGTCAGTGCTTATGCAGTGATTGTGTCGGTGATTATGTGGTGGGTGTGTCAATGGTTATGTGGTGGGTTTATCAGTGATTATGTGGTGAGTGTGTATCAGTGCTTAAGATGTGAGTGCGTCAGTAATTATGTGGTGAGTATGTCGGTGATTATGTGGTGAGTGTGTCGGTGATTATGTGGTGAGTGTGTCAGTGATTATGCAGTGATTGTGTCGGTGATTATGTGGTGAGTGTTTGGGTGATTATGTGCTGAGTGTGTCGGTGATTATGTGGTGAGTGTGTATCAGTGCTTAAGACATGAGTGTGTCAGTAATTATGTGGTGAGTGTGTCGGTGATTATGTGGTGAGTGTGTCAGTGATTATGTGATTATGTGGTGAGTGTGTCAGTGATTATGTGGTGTGTGTCGGTGATTATGTGGTGAGTGTATCAGCAATTATGAGGTGATTGTGTTGGTAATTATGCAGTGGTTGTGTTGGTGATTATGCAGTGATTGTGTGATAAGTGTGTTAGTGATTATGTGGCGAGTGAGTTGGTGATTATGTGGTGGGTTTATTGGTGATTATGTGGTGAGTGTGTGGGTGATTATGTGGTGAGTGTGTCAGTGATTATGTGGTGGGTTTATCAGTGATTATGTGGCGAGTGTGTATCAGTGCTTAAGATGTGAGTGCGTCAGTAATTATGTGGTGAGTATGTCGGTGATTATGTGGTGAGTGTGTCGGTGATTATGTGGTGAGTGTGTCAGTGATTGTGATTATGTGGTGAGTGTGTCAGTGATTATGTGGTGTGTGTCGGTGATTATGTGGTGAGTGTATCAGCAATTATGAGGTGATTGTGTTGGTAATTATGCAGTGGTTGTGTTGGTGATTATGCAGTGATTGTGTGATAAGTGTGTTAGTGATTATGTGGCGAGTGAGTTGGTGATTATGTGGTGGGTTTATTGGTGATTATGTGGTGAGTGTGTGGGTGATTATGTGGTGAGTGTGTTAGTGATTATGTGGTGATTGAGTTGGTGATTATGTGGGGAGTGTTTGGGTGATTATGCAGTGGGTGTGTTGGTGATTATGTGGTGAGTGTGTTGGTGATTATGTGGTGTTGTTTCCATGATTAGATGGTGGATATGACTGATATATGCCTTGGGATGATGATAATTATAAGTGGTGTAGTGTGTAGGGATACTTGGGGATAATGTTCCAGGTATGTTGCTGATTATTTGCAGTTGTCAGCTTTTCCTGCTGTGTTTTAGCTTTGACATCAGTTGAAAATGGCACCCATCTGCAGTCATTTTCCTATTTTTCTTGTGTGCTTGGAAGTTCGAAATTAATTTGAATTACTGTTAAAATTAATAATGAGACAGGGTTTTTCTCGCGTCCTCCATAAGGAACTCTGATCTTCTCTGTCAGATTTGCTTGGTTGAGTTTAACATTCTCACACAGTTCTTCATAAATATGCCACTATTTATTTTATGAAGTGCTGGTTCATTGAATCAAATTTCTGCACCTTCAAAAAACCCTATCCTATTAGTATCGAAAAGCTGTCTTCCTTACATGGTTCTTATGCATTTCATGAGAGTATTTAATAATTTCAAACTCACCATTTTCCACAAATTAAACACAAACTGTGTGTGCACTCTCCTGCCTTTTGCACTGCCCAGATCCACACTCACAACATTTTCAATGCTGTCACTTGATCTACTCAGAGGCAAGCTGACAAAACGCACTTCAGGACGTCTGATGCTCTCACGCTGAGGGAACCCAACACATGCACTAAGGAAACTCTAATGAGAGGTCAGGTCATATGTTGACACGGAGGGAACCTAATATGCTAACATTGTTCACACACACACACACACACACACACACACACACACACACACACACACACACACACACACACACACACACACACACACACACACACACACACACACACACACACACACACACACACACACACACAACTGTTTCACTCAGGAATCCTGCTGTATCATCCGGGAGTCTGCAAGCACAAGCTAATCTGTACAATCACTTACCAATATCAAATAATCCTAATAATTGCAGTCAGACTCGAAGGAACTGTGAGACTTGAGACTGTGAAGGAACAGGCCATAACTGAAAAATAACATTAGTCTTCCAACACTCAGAAAAGGGAATTTGGCAAAGTTTACTTGAAGCATGTGTGAATGTTACACATTAATATCCGGCACAATCCATGCATTGGAACATTGCCACATCATAACAGCAGAAAACTAGTGTTCCAACATAAATGAGGTATGAATTAGTGTGAAGTAGACATATCCATGTAATTTTGAAATGGTAAGACACTGAGTTGCCTTGGCAATACCAGCACAAGCCCATGTGTGCCTACTTACAACTGTTCTGGTTGCAGTGTGTTGATTATCCTGTGAAGGGCAGTTTTGTTTCGAAGGTAATCAGTTTAAACATTCAGGATGGAGTGAATCAATGACCAATCGAAGAGGAATTTAGTCAAGTTTGTGACCAAAGGCGACTCTGAGAAAGACGGATGGCAAGGCAAAGTTGAGTTAGAGAGGTCTGACAGAATTGAATACCATAGCAGAAGATGCAGCCACCCAGGGAAAAGCATCTGATCTGTAAAACCGTTGCCAAGTTGAATATTGGCTACAGGTTAAGGACACACTAATCTGAAGCCTTTTTTTATTTATTCTTATATTTTTTTTAGGAGCGAGACGTTTTATACTTTGATGCAAAAGCAGGAACATCTGATGTAAGTCCAGAAGTTGAATATTCGTTGCATGTTTGACATTCAACTTTCGGCTGTGATTTCTCTGTCTTTGGTGCTGTAAGAGGTCTTGTCTCAGTGTGGTGTGGGAAGCAGAGAACCAAGGAGCATGGCAGTTTACTGATTTCTTGATAGGAGCTGATAGCTTCACAGGGCAAGGTAACTCAATCGACCACCATCCACCTCCTTTCCCACCCCACCTTTCTGTAGTCCAAATAAGGCATCAAAGTCCTTGCACTTCCAGTAAGTGGCCACCCACACAGACCATGAAGATTTAGTTCCTCCTGTGCTGAGTTGCCCATCCTCTGAATCTAGAAGGAAGACAACAGGCAGGATGGAGGTGCCTGATAGTATCCCAGTAGTAGCTTCTGGCACCATGCAAGAAAGTGCCCACATAACTAAATGGGCTACCCACAAGCACAGATGAGGATCTTGACACATTTTAAAGTATCAGAATGCCTGTCGATCTGTGTCACAGGAAGGGTAAGAATAGGGAAAGGGGTGTTGAATGAAGGTGCATTTGAAACATTGAATCTGGGCTCTTGATAGGACAATCCATTCAACACATGGAACATGTTAGAGCGAGGCAGCAGGAGCCTCAGGTACAAAATATATAAGAAAGGCGACCAGGAGGTTTACTAAGCCAGTCCACTACTGACGGGCTGTGATTTGTGTTCTTTTTCACACCAACCATTCATTCTTGAGGGAGCAAAGAGGTGGAGACCAATTCAGAAAAAGCAGTTTCCCATCCGGTCCCCAGAGTGGTGCTGGCATTCTGCATATGCTATTTGCTGCTTTCATGTTGTGTGTTTGTGTTGTTTGCTGTGTATGTGACAGTGTCCCTACAGTTATTTCCCAACATGGTGAATCGTTGCCAAATGCTTTGTGAAACAGAAGCCTGAACGACGTGTCTTTTTCATTTGTAGACTCTCAAATGTCACTCAGAAATATTTTGGTAAATGTGCATTTCAGTGCTACTGAAGGTAAGTGCTGGAACACTGCCCAATCTGAAACCCCGTGTTAACACCAGCCTCTCTCTGGTCAGTCATAGAAACAGATCCTATGATCCAACTCCTCCGTGCTGACCAAGTTGTCCAGCTGAGCTGCTCCCATTTGCCTGCATTTGAACAGTATCCCTCTAAACCTTTCTTGTCCACGTATGTGTCAAACGTTGAACGTACAGTGAGAAGTGTTCAAGACTCTTCACCATCTGCTGTTTTGATATCACTTAGCACTGGGTTGTGTGTTTGAGCTCTTGCACATTGAGGAATTAACATTGGCAACAACGGCATTTCACATCACCCTGACAGCCCCGGCAAACCAGTCAGCCTCTTCTTACGATCAACTTCTCTGAAGGTTAAAGAAACATGTTGGCTGACAAAGTTGCTGACAAATCAGCATATAAGACCATAAGACATGGGAGAAGAATTAGGCCATTCAGTCCATCGAGTTTGCTCTACCATTCCATCACGGCTGATCCCAGATCCCACTCAACCCCATACACCTGCCTTCTCGCCATATCCTTCGATGCCCTGACTGATCAGAAAACTATCAACTTCCGCCTTAATTATACTTACAGACTTGGCCTCCACCGCAGCCTGTGGCAGAGCATGTCACAGATTTAGTACTCCATACCTCTGTTCTAAATTTGAAGCTGTGCACTCTAGTTCTGGACACCCCCACCATAGGAAGCATCCTCTCTACATTCGCCCTATCTAGCCCTTTCACATTCTGTCAGTTTCAATGAAATCCCCATGCATTCTAAATTCCAGTGAGTACAGGCCCAAAGCTGCCAAACACTCTATATATGTTAACCCCTTCATTCCCAGAATCATCCTCCTGAACCTTATCTGGACTCTCTCCAATGAAAACACATCCTTTCTGAGATATGGGGCCCAAAACTGTTGACAATACTCCAAGTGTGGTCTGACTAGTGTCTTATAAAGTCTCAGCATAGGACACATTATGTTGCCACTGCATAAAAGGGTTGTGGTGACAGCTGGCATTAAAGTAGGTTGCTGTAAAGGAAAGTGCAAGGAGTCACTGGTCGGCAGATCATTTGGCTCTGTATATACTGCCTTGATTGTCGATGGCATTATTGCAGCCGGTGAGATTTATAGGCCATGACTGTGTTCCTATCCACCATTACTGGTGTTGTCCAGTGTAGAGTCCAGCTGATCACATGGGAGTTTCAAATCGTGGTCAGCACTAACAGCTGCTCTCAGGGTGAGGAGATTAGCCATGGTTACTGCAGCTTCTTGCTGCCCAGGGACACTGCTGGGTGTGATGAGGTAGAGACTGGGTGAAAGCAAGTAGAGCACAATTACATATCTGTATTGTAAAAGTGCTCTTGTGTTTCTCAAAAGTGCTTTCAAGCTAAAAGTGACACCAAAAAAAAAACTAGGGCAGAATAAAGAGATAGACCACGGAATATATTAAAGGGAAAGGAGGGTACAAAGGAAACTGAGGAACTTAAGATAAGCAGGGATATAGTCACCAGTGACAGAGATGAAAATTGTCATAGAGTCGAAGAAATCCCTCTGAGTATCTTTGTACACATATATGTGTTACCGTGTAGCCATATCAAATGGAGAGATCCTTTACCCCACTGATTTCATGATAGCATCAGTGACCATTTACACTAATCCTACTTTAATTTTTTTTTTAACTACTGTCAACTCTCCACAGATAACACTACTCACCTACATATTAATGTGAACCATTAAACCAGCAACCTGCCTGTCTTTGGGATATGTGTGGAAACTGCAGCACCCAGAAATTCACTTTGTCATAGGAGATGGGTGCAGACTCCACCCAGACAACAGTGAGGGTCAGCATTGAACCTGGGTCTCTGATGCTGTGAGACTGCAGTTCTGCCAGCTATGCCACTGTGTCACCCAGTGTTGCAAATGTACAAGAAGACAGAATTAGAGACTCCTGGAGGTTGAAGAAGATCTCAGGGATAATGAGGGATGAAACCATAAACAGTCACATAGTATACTCTGATAAAATCAGGCACAGAATGGGTTGGACAAGGTGATCTTGACCAATTTAGCACTCCATCTCTTTTTATAATAGAGCTTTGGCTAACAACCAGTCAGGTTTTGAGAGGAGGTGATTTCACTCAGGTCCACTGTCCAAGTAGAAAGGGGAGCAGTGGTCACTGCAGCATAATAGATCTTTGACCACCGACCGATTGGTGCTTTGGATTGTTTAGCAGGAGCAAACTAAAGGAAGGCAGTGGCAAGTGCAGTGGCCATCATCTGAGTGGACAGAGTCAGAGTGGTGATCTTGGAGCTTTAGCTCTTTGAGGCTTCACTCAGAGAAATCAAAGAAAAGAAAAGCTCAAGGGTAAGTTTCTTTCTCCTTTCCTTCTTTACTTCTGCTCAACTAGGACAATAGAGAGGCCAGGCAGGGTAGTTGAATGCTTCTCTTGTGGAATATGGGAAGTCAGGGAGACATCCAGTGTCCCTGACAATTATAACTGTGCATCCAGCTGCAGATTTTAATAAACCACATTAAGGAATTGGTGCTGGAACTGAATTCAGGAGGCTGAAGTAGGACTTGGAGAGAGGTAGTTATACCAAAGGTATAGGACACAGGAAACTGGATGACAGTCAGGAAGGGGAAAGGGGGTAAAGGAGCCAGTGCAGAGTACCCCTGTGGCCATCCCCTCAACAACAGGTTTATCACTTTAGATTCTTTTGGGGGGAGGGAGTTAACCTAACAGAGGGAAGTTCCAGTGGTCGGGTCTCTGGCATTGAGCTGGCTCTGTGACTCAAGAGGGGAGAAAGGCACATTGTGGTGATAGAGGATTTGTTACTTAGGGGAATGCACGGGAGGTTCTGTGGGCAGGAAGGAGATGGTATGTTGCCCCCCAGCTGCCAGGGCCCAGGACATCTCAGGTAGAGTCCTCAGCATTCTTAAGTGGGGGAGTGAACAGCCAGAAGTCGGGGTCCATGTAGGAATGAATGACATCGGTAGGATGAGTGATGAGGTTTTGCACAGAGTGCTAAGTTAAAAGGCAGCACCTCCAGGGTTGTGATCTCAGATTTGCTACACATGCCACGTGCTAGTGAGGCTAGAACTAGGAAGATTATACAATTTAATACGTGGTTAAGGGGTTGGTGTAGGATGGTGGGACTAAACTTTTTAGATCATTGGTTTCTTTTCCAGGAAAGATGGGACCTGTACAGAAGGGATGGTTTACACCTGAACTGGAGGGGAACTAATACCCTAGTGGGAAGGTTTGTTAATGCTGCACCATGGGGTTTAAACTAGAGTTGCAGGGGGAAGGGAACCAGAGTGCCACAACAGTTGGAGAGGTTGTGGAGATAGATGTTGGTAAGACCTCAGACAAAGTTAGGAATCAAAAAGTTACGCTTGTTGCGACTAATGTCCTAAGCTGTGTATATTTCAGTGCAAGTAATATCGTAGGAAAGGTGGATGATAATGCAGAAGAGGAGGTAGCTGGTTTACAAACAGAGGCAATGTGTAGGGATGAGAGACTGTTGATGGGGCAAAATTCCAGTCAATAGAATCAGTTGCAATGTAAAAGGCAGACAAAATCAAAAGGGGTGAATTCAGGACTGAAGATGTAATATTTGAAAGTGCGCAGTATACAGAATAAGGTAGATGAACTTGTACCACAGTTACAAATTTGCATGTATGATGTTAAGGCATCGCTGAATCATGGCTGAAAGAAGATTATCACTGGGAGCATAGTGTCAAAAGGAACACACTGTACCAAAAGCACAGGAAGGCAGAGGGGGAGGCAATGCTGTCTTGGTAAAAAATGAAATCAAATTATTCGATAAAGATGACATAGGGTTGGAAGGTGTTGAATCATTGTGGATAGAGTTAAGGAACCGCAAGGGTAAAAAGACCCTGATGGGTGTTATATTCAGACCCCCCCCCCCCCCAAACTGTAGTAAGGATGTGATCTACAAATTACAACAGAAAATAGAAAATGCATGCCAAAAGGGCAATGTTACCATAGTCCTGGGGGACTTCACTATGCGGGTAGATTGGGAAAATCAGGTTGGTGCTGGATTCCAGGAGGGGGAGTTTCTAGAATGCCTATGGGATGACTTTTTAGAGCAGCTCGTGATTGAGCCCACTAGGAGATCAGCTGTTCTGTTGGGTGTTATGTAATGAACCAGAATTGATTAGTGCGCTTAAGGTAAAAGAACCTTTAGGGGTAATTTGATCTAATTCACTCTGAAATTTGAGGAGAAGCTAAAGTCAAATGTTTCAATATTACAGTGGAGTAAAGGGAATGAAAGAGGAGTTGTCCAGAATTGATTGAAAGAACACTGGAAGGGATGAGAGCAGAAAAGCAATAATTGGAATTTCTGGAAGTAATTTGAAAGGCACAGGATATATACATCACGATTGAAAATAAATTGGAAATAATAAAGTGATCAGAAAGAGGTGAAATGCCATTGGTCATTAGAAGAGCGTTAGGCTACAGTCGGTCAACGATCAGAGCAATTTTAAAGGATAAAGGATAAAGTGAGAATAATGGAGCATGTGAAAGGCCCTGCCCCAATGAAAGCTACAATTATTACTAAATCACGCAGTGGTTTAATTATTGGAATACTTGAGTTTCTTAAGTGTTTTATATGCATAGAAAGGTAAAATATATACTATATGCTAAGACAAACATTTGACTAACTGACGCTAAATAATACCGGATGTACTAGTTCCGACTTGCGTACAAATCCGACTTAAAAGACGGACTCAGGAACGGAACTTGTTCATAGACTGGGGACTGCCTGTACTTGGATTTTCAGAAGGCCTTTGACAAGATGCCACACGTGAGTCTGCTTAACAAACTCTGAGTCCATGGTATTACAAGAGCATTCCTAGCATGGATAAAGCAGTGGCTGATTGGCAAGAGGCAAAGAGTGAGAATTAAAGGGAGCTTTTTCTTGTTGGCTGCCAGTGACAAGTGGTCTTCCGCAGGCGTCGTGTGTTGGAACCAATCCTTTTTAATGTTATCCGTCAATGATTTGGATGATGGATTAATGGCTTTATTCTGAAGATATGAAGATAGGTGGAGGGGCAGGTAGTTTTGAGGAAATAGAGAGGCTACAGAAAGACGTAGACCAGGGTTTCTCAACCTGAGTTCCGTGAAAGGTCGCTAGGGTTCCACGAGAGATTGTAATTAATAAAAACATTGTATTTCGAACTTCGTGCAATGCACGGTGCCAGCACTCACAGTGGTGGGCAGTAACAAAGCAGCCCCATTACCAATCACAGCCCAGAATGGCATTCTGCAGTTGGACAGTGATTATTCTCAGCTTTTGACGTGAGATAGGAGAGGCTGTTGATAATTGGTGAATACTGTGTTGCAGTGAGGGAGGACGGTAGACTCATGGGGGGTGTTGTATTACAGTGAGAGAGGACGGTAGGCTGATGTGGAGTCTTGTATTAAACTGAGGGAGGACGGTAGGCTCATGGGGGGTGTGAAGTGCATGTTGCGAGCCTTGAATGGACTTTCCCAACTTGTGTTGTATCATCAGCCTCTCTCTTCTGAATTAGCTCTCCCAACTTCCCCTTACGCACCACCAACTGACTTATGGGAGGAAATAAACTCTCCCCCATGGTAGAAAATTGGAGGGAAATCTTCATTCTAAAGACGGTCCAATGTGGTAACTTTTGAAGAGGAGGTGTGAGATGGAAGAGGAGGATTCTGGGCCTCGGCCTCCAGACAACTTTGATCAGGTTAATGATGAAGAATTAGTCTTCTGAGTCATTTCACTGCACTAATGTAACAATGGACAAAATATCTGTCTCTTCACAAAACTACAAAAATTTATTTTCAGTACAAATACAGAAAGTACAAACTAAGTATTTACAAGACAGTGAATAAATTCAAATTAAAGTATGATCACTGCTGTCTGTAAAACAGTCATTTCCCTGGGGGTGGCACTGCATCTGGAAATCCCCCACTGTGCCTAATGTGAGCACGTGCTCCCTCTCCAAAGACAGCTGGGCACAAACGTATCCTCAGAAGAGGGTCAGGCAGTCAGCCATGGCAGAGCCCTTGAATTTTCCGCTGTCTAGACCTGTGAACGGCCACCTTGGCCAGGCCCGGGGTCTTCCTCGCAAGGTGTGCAGGGCTGGAGTGCAACAATAACCTGAGCCACCCCTTCAGGTACTCAAACAGGGGCTGCAACCTCTCACACTCCATATAAGCCTGGTACACTGACTCCTCACGGACACAGAATGGAGAGGTAGACGAGGTGTCAGTGAACCTGCTTCAAAACCTGTTACATGGTACTGCTCGATGCCAGACCTTCCACCCCAGGTCCCCGATGTACAGGGGAAAGACCCCAGTATGAAGAGATTCCCACTGGGGAACTCCTCTGCTACCAAAGAGTAACACACACTGCAACAAGCACTCCCAGCCCCTCAGATGGTGGCGCAGCCAGAACCTGTCCACTTCCCCAAGCCCCCTCGACACCCACCCTGATAGGATGGGAACCAGTTCCCTCAAAGCAGCGTGCCTGATGCTGCCTGCTGGAAGCCAAGTGCCATCCTGCAGGTGTTGTGCCCGGCAGAGAAAATGCATCGCCATCGTATGCCATCTCGGAGGGGGGTGTATCTTTGCAGGGTCCTGAGGCGGGTGCACACACGCACCAATGGCTGACTGCCTTCTGCAATCAGAAAATTCAGGATCACAACGGAGACCCAGTGTCTCCTGCTGCCCCAGAAGAAATCCACCAGACTCTTTCTGGGTCCTGGAGACAAAAGCACTAAAGCTGGTACCATACCTTTACAATGGAAGCTACTTATCAATGGGTTTGACATGGACTGGGGAGCCAGGCTGTCCTTTCCATTGTGGCAAACAACATACAAATGCAGCAATGGCTGCAGAAAAATTGAAAAGACACTGAACTACAAATCACAGCCACACGACACGTAGAAGTGCTGATTATTCTAAACAACTATTGGAATCTCAAACAGATTAAAGCTTTTGAAAATAAAGTCACAGTCAGTAAAAAGATTCAGGAAGCAAGTTATTTAGTAGCTTTCAGAGCAGTTCACACGAGAATGTTTAAAAAAACTGTGTGAATACATGGTCAAAGAGCACACCAATCTTCTGCTACTTACAGAAATCCAGTGGCTTAGCAGAGGAAGATTTCTCAACAGGGTGTTCGAACTGAAAGGGGAATTTCAGGAGTAATTTCAAGCAAATAGTAAGCCAGGTTTTGCTATTACTTTTGAAGATGAAGAATGGCTGCAGAAACTAGCCTACTTTAAAGGCATTTTTCATCATATGAACCAGTTGAATAAGTCTCTGCAAGGCCCTGGAGAAAATGTTTTGACTTCAAGTGACAAGATCCTTGGATTTAAAAGTAAACTGAACCTTTGGAAAAATCATGCTGCAAAAGGAAACCTTGAAATGCTTCCACTGCTGCTTGGGCTTGAGAGTGAGGAAGGATCAGAAAGTCTCGAGTCTTATTGAAAACCACCTGGAAGACTGCAGAACAAAATTGAACAGTATTCTTCCTCCCTTTCAACACGAGTGTATGGGTGAGGGACTCTTTCTCTAAATATTCTGCTCAGCCTGAATATTTGAGAGAACTTTGAGAGAAGAGGAAGAACTTTGTGAGCTGCACTCTGATCATGCACTCAAGATTAGATTTACTGACCTGCCCCTGGACAAGTATTGGATTTCTGTGAAAGAAGAGTATCTTGCCATTCATAGGAAAACAATGAATATTTTGCTGCTGTTTTCAACTTCTTACATGTGTGAGCAAGTCTTTTCGTTAACAAGCATCAAGAGCAAGGATAGGAATCGTCTCCTTTCAGTTGAAGGTGAAATCCATGTGTGCTTATCTCAAGTTGAACCCAGAATTAAGAAATTTATTATGTCTGCCTTATGAGTTTTTAAAATTTATGAAAGAGAAAGGAAGTGTAATTCCAAGAAAGGTAAGTGAAGCTTAACTGTTTTTATCAAGTAAAAAAATTCTCTACTCAAAAGAGCATTGACAATTATTCTTGGATTATTATATCTACAATTTACTGATCTCACTATATACAATGAGTTCTAGATATAATGAATTTACGCAGAGATTCCCTGAGACCTGAAAATTATTTCAAGGGTTCCTCCAGGTCAAAAAGTTTGAGAAAGGCTGACTTAGACAGATTAGAAGAATAAGTAAAAAGTTATAGATGGAAAACAGTGTCAGAAAGTGTGGGGTCATGCACTTCAGTAGAAGAAATGAAAGTTTTGATTATTCTCTAAATGGAGAGAAAATACAAAAAACTGGGAGTGCTTGTGCAGGATTCCCTAAAGGTTAATTTGCAGGTGGAGTCTGTGGTGAGGAAGACAAATATACAATGTTAGTATTCATTTCAAGAGGACTAGAATATAAAAGCAAGGATGTAATGCTGAGACTTTATAAAGAACTGGTGAGACCTCACTTGGAGTATTGTGAGCAGTTTTGGGCCCCTTTTTTTAAAAAGGATGTGCTGAAACTGGAGAGGGTTCAAAGGAGGTTCATGAAAATGATTCCAGGATTGAATGGCTTATCATATGAATAATGTTTGGCGACTCTAGGCCTGGATTCACTAGAATTCAGAAGAATGGGGGTGACCCGATTATAACCTATCAAATGGTGAAAGGTCTTGGTAGAGTGGATGTGGAGAGAATGTTTCCTACAGTGGGAGAGTCTAAGACCAGAGGGCATACCCTCAGAATAGAGGGGGGTCCATTTCAGAATGGAGATGAGGAGGAATTTCTTTAGCCAGAGAGTCATGAATCTGTGGAATGCTTTGCTACTGGCAGTTGTGGAGGCCAAGTCATTATATATTTAAGGCAGATGTTGATAATTTCTTGATTGTTCGGGGCATGAAGAGGGAAGGCAGGAGATTTGGGCTGAGAGAAAAATTGAATCAGCCTTAATGAAGTGGCAAAGCGTTCTTGATGGACAAAATGGCCTAATTCTGCTCCTATTCCTTATAGTCTTATGGTCTTATAATAGAGCCCTTGTTGCTGTTCATAGGGGTTGGTGTATTGTTGTTCCGATGAGAAGGAGGAATTATTGATTAGAACCATAGAACATTACAGCACAGAAACAGGCCTTTTGGCCCTTTTTGGCTAAGCCGAACCATTTTTCTGCCTATTCCCACTGACTTGCACCCGGCCCATATCCCTCCATACACCTCTCATCCATATATCTGTCCAAGTTTTACTTAAATGTTAAAAGTGAGCCCCCATTTACCACTTCACCTGGCAGCTCATTCCACACTCCCACCACTCTCTGTGTGAAGAAGCCCCCCCAATGTTCCCTTTAAACTTTTCCCTTTTCACCCTTAACCCATGTCCTACGTTTTTTTTTTCTCCCCTAGCCTCAGTGGAAAAAGCCTGCTTGCATTCACTCTATCTATACCCATCATAATTTTATATACCTCTATCAAGTCTCCCCTCATTCTTCTATGCTCCAGGGAATAAAGTCCTAACCTATTCAACCTTTCTCTGTAACTCAGTTTCTCAAGTCCCGGCAACATCCTCGTAAACCTTCTCTGCACTCTTTCAACTTTATTAATATCCTTCCTGTAATTCGGTGACCAAAACTGTAGACAATACTCCAAATTCAGCCTCACCAATGCCTTATACAACCTCACCATAACATTCCAACTCTTAAACTCAATGCTTTTATTTATAAAGGCCAACGTACCAAGAGCTGTCTTTACTACCCTATCTACCTGTGACGCCACTTTTGGGGAATTTTGTATCTGTATCCCCAGATCCCTCAGTTCTACTGCACTCCTCAGTGCCCTACCATTTACCTTGTATGTTCTACCTTGGTTTTTCCTTCCAAAGTGCAATACCTCACACTTGTCTGTATTAAACTCCATCTGCCATTTTTCAGTCCATTTTTCCAGCTGGTCTAGACCCCTCTGCAAGCTTTGAAAACCTTCCTCACTGTCCGCTACGCCTCCGATCTTTGTACCATCAACAAATTTGCTGATCCTATTTACCACATTATCATCCAGATGATTGATATAGATGACAAATAACAATGGACCCAGCATTGATCCCTGTGGCACACCACTAGTCACAGGCCTCCACTCAGAGAAGCAATCCTCCTCTACTACTCTCTGACTTCTCCCATTGAGCCAACATCTAATCTAACGGAATTAGTTCTTACTCTCAATAATTTCTCCTTTGGCTCCTCACACTTCCTCCAAACCAAGGGTGTAGCCATGGGCACCCGCATGGGTCCCAGTTATGCCTGCCTTTTTGTTGGCTTTGTGGAACAGTCCATGTTCCAACTGTATACGGGTATCCATCCCCCTCTTTTCCTTCGCTACATTGACGACTGCATTGGCGCTGCCTCCTGCATGCATGCTGAGCTCACTGACTTCATTAACTTTGCCTCCAACCTTCACCCACCCCTCAGATTTACCTGGTCCATTTCTGACACCTCCTTCCCCAATTTTGATCTTTCTGTCTCCATCTCTGGAGACGGCTTATCTACTGACGATGAGAGAAAGCTGGCAGGGAACATAAAAACTGACTGTAAAAGAAAAAGATTGGTCAAGACAAATGTAGGTCCTTTACAGTCAGAAACAGGTGAATTGATCATAGGGAACAAAGACATGGCAGACCAATTGAATAACTACTTTGGTTCTATCTTCACTAAGGAGGACATAAATAATCTTCCAGAAATAGTAAGGGACCCCCGATGGTCTAGTGAGATGGAGGAACTGGTGGAAATACATGTTAGTCGGGAAGTGGTGTTAGGTAAATTGAAGGGATTAAAGGCAGATAAATCCCCAGGGCCAGATGGTCTGCATCCCGGAGTGCTTAAGGAAGTAGCCCAAGAAATAGTGGATGCATTAGTGATAATTTTTCAAAACTCCTTAGATTCTGGATTAGTTCCTGAGGTTTGGAGGGTGGCTAATGTAACCCCACTTTTTAAAAAAGGAGGGAGAGAGAAACCGGGGAATTATAGACTGGTTAGTCTGACATCGGTGGTGGGGAAAATGCTAGAGTCGGTTATCAAAGATGTGATAACAGCACATTTGGAAAGAGGTGAAATCATCGGACAAAGTCAGCATGGATTTGTGAAAGGAAAATCATGCCTGACGAATCTTATAGAATTTTTTGAAGCTGTAACTAGTAGAGTGGATAGGGGAAAGCCAGTGGATGTGGTATATTTAGATTTTCAAAAGGCTTTTGACAAGGTCCCACACAGTGTGCAAACTTAAAGCACATGGTATTGGGGTTATGGTATTGATGTGGATAGAGAATTGGTTGGCAGACAGGAACCAAAGAGTGGGAGTAAACGGGACCTTTTCAGAATGGCAGACAGTGACTAGTGGGGTACCGAAAGGCTCAGTGCTGGGACCCCAGTGGTTTACAATATATATTAATGATTTAGACGAGGGAATTAAATGCAGCATCTCCAAGTTTGTGGATGACACGAAGCTGGGCGGTGGTGTCAGCTGTGAGAAGGATGCTAAGAGGATGCAGGGTACCTTGGATAGGTTAGGTGAGTGGGCAAATTCATGGCAGATGCAATTTAATGTGAGGTTATCCACTTTTGTTGCAAGAACAGGAAAACAGATTATTATCTGAATGGTGGCCGATTAGGAAAAGGGGAGATGCAACGAGACCTGGGTGTCATTGTACAGCAGTCATTGAAGGTGGGCATGCAGGTACAGCAGGCAGTGAAAAAGGCAAATGGTATGTTGGCATTCATAGCAAAAGGATTTGAGTACAGGAGCAGGGAGGTTCTACTGCAGTTGTATAAGGCCTTGGTGAGACCGCACCTAGAATATTGTGTGCAGTTTTGGTCCCCTAATCTGAGGAAAGACATTCTTGCCATAGAGGGAGTACAGAGAATGTTCACCAGATTGATTCCTGGGATGGCAGGGCTTTCATATGAAGAAAGACTGGATCGACTAGGCTTATACGCACTGGAATTTAGAAGATTGAGGGGGGATCTTATTGATAAGATCTAAAGGGATTGGACAGGCTAGATGCAGGAAGATTGTTTCCGATGTTGGGGAAGTCCAGAACAAGGGGTCACAGTTCAAGGATAAAGGGGAAGCCTTTTAGGACCGAGATGAGGAAAAACTTCTTCACAAAGAGAGTGGTGAATCTGTGGAATTCTCTGCCACAGGAAACAGTTGAGGCCGGTTCATTGGCTATATTTAAGAGGAAGTTAGATATGGCCCTTGTGGCTAAAAGGATCAGGGGGTATGGAGAGAAAGCAGGTACATGGTTCTGAGTTGGATGATCAGCCATGATCATACTGAATGGCGGTGCAGGCTCGAAGGGCCAAATGGTCTACTCCTGCACCTATTTTCTGTGTTTCTATGTTTGTGTGTTTCTATTCCTCTTCCCACCCTGTCTCTTGCAAAAATGCTATCCCCTTCTCACAATTCCTCCGACTCTGCCACATCTGCTCTCAGGATGAGGCTTTTCATTCCAGGATGAAGGAGATGTCTTCCTTTTTTAAACAAAGGGGCTTCCCTTCTTCCACCATCAACTCTGCTCTCAAACGCATCTCTCCCATTTCCCGCACATCTCCCCTCACCCCATCCACCTGCCACCCCACTCGGGATAGGGTTCCCCTTGTCCTCACCTACCACCCCACCAGCCTCCAGGTCCAATGTATAATTCTGCGTAACTTCCGCCACCTCCAACTGGATCCCACTACCAAGCACATCTTTCACTCCTCCCCCCCTTTCTGCTTTCCGCAGGGATCGCTCCCTATGTGACTCCCTTGTCCACTCGTCCCTCCCATCCCTTCCCACTGATCTCCCTCCTGGCATTTATCCTTGTACGCGAAACAAGTGCTACACCTGCCCTTACACTTCCTCCCTCACCACCATTCAGGGCCCCAGACAGTCCTTCCAGGTGAGGCAACACTTCACCTGTGAGTTGGCTTGTGTTGTATACTGCATCCGGTGCTCCTGGTGTGACCTTTTATATATTGGTGAGACCCGACGCAGACTGGGAGACCGTTTCGCTGAACACCTATGCTCGGTCCACCAGAGAAAGCAGGATCTCCCAGTGGCCACACATTTTAATTCCACTTCCCATTCCCATTCTGATATGTCTATCCATGGCCTCCTCTACTGTCAAGATGAATCCACACTCAGGTTGGAGGAACAACACCTTATATACCGGCTGGGTAGCCTCCAACCTGATAGCATGAACATTGACTTCTCTAGCTTCTGTTATTGCCCCTCCTCCCCTTCTTACCCCATCCCTGACATATTTAGTTGTTTGTTTTTTTCTCTCTCTCTGCCCATCACTCTGCCTGTTCTCCATCTCCCTCTGGTGCTCCCCCCTCCCCCTTTCTTTCTCCTGAGGCCTCCTGTCTTATGATCCTTTCCCTTCTCCAGCTCTGTATCGCTTTTGCCAATCACCTTTCCAGCTCTTGGCTTCATCCCACTCCCCCCGGTCTTCTATCATTTCGCATTTCCCCCTCCCTCCACTACTTTCGAATCTCTTAGTATCTCTCCTTTCAGTTAGTCTGGATGAATGGTCTTGGCTTGAAACGTTGACAGTGCTTCTCCCTATAGATGCTGCCTGGCCTGCTGTGTTCCACCAGCATTTTGTGTGTGTTTTCTAATCCAGTATACTACCTCACCATGTAAACCTAGCGACTGAATCTTCCTAACCAATCACACATGCGGGACCTTGTCAAAGTCCATGTAGACAACATCCACTGCCTTCCCTTCATCCACTTTCCCAGTAACCTCCTCGAAATACTCTAATAGATTTGTTAAGTATGACCTATCACGCACAAAGCCGTGTTGACTCTCCCTAATAAGTCCCTGTCTATCTAAATACTTGTAGATCCTATCTCTTAGTACTCCTTCCAATAATTTACCTACTACCGAAGTCAAATTTACCGGCCTATAATTTCCTGGATTACTTTTAGAACCTTTTTTAAACAACAGAACAACATGTGCTATCCTCCAATCCTCTGGCATCTCACCCATAGATACCGACATTTTAAATATATCTGCCAGGGCCCCTGCAATTTCAACACTAGTCTCCTTCAAGGTCCAAGGGAATACCTTGACAGGTCCTGGGGATTTATCTACTCTGATTTGCCTCAAGATAGCAAGCACCTCCTCCTCTTCAATCTGTATAGGTTCCATGACCTCACCACCTGTTTGCCTTATTTCCATTGACTCCATGCCAGTTTCCTTAGTAAATATAGACGCAAAACAACATTTAAGATCTCCTCCATTTCTATGATTCCATACATAGCCGACCACTCTGATCTTCAAGAGGACCAATTTTATCCCTTACTATCCTTTTGCTATTAATATACCTGTAGAAGCTCTTTGAATTATCCTTCACCTTGACTGCCATAACTACCCCATTCTTCTTTTAGCCCTCCTGATTTCTTTCTTAAGTTTTTTTTTGCACTTTTTATACACCTCAAGTTCCTTATGTGCTCCCTGTTCCCTAAACATGTCATACATCTCTCTCTTCTTCTTTATCAGAGTTCCAATATCCCTCGAGAACCAAGGTTCCTTATTCTTATTCACTTTGCCTTTAATCCTGACAGGAACATACAAACTCTGCACTCACAAAATTTCTCCTTTGAAAACCTTCCACTTACCAACGACATCCTTGCCAGAGAACAATCTGTCCCAATTTAGATCCTTTCTCATTTCTTCAACTTTGGCCTTTTTCCAGTTTAGAACCTCAACCCGAGGACCAGATCTATCTTTATCCATGATCGAGTTGAAACTAATGGTGTTAAGATCACTGGAACCAAAGTGTTCCCCAACACACACTTCTGTCACCTGCCCTAACTCATTTCCTAATAGGAGATCTAATATTGCATCCTCTCTAGTCGGTACCTCTATATATTGATCTAGAAATCTTTCCTGAACACATTTTACAAACTCTAACCCATCTAGACCTTTAACAGTATGGGAATCCCAATCAATATGTGGAAAATTAAAATCCCCTACTATCACAACTTTTTGTTTCCTGCGGTTGTCTGCTATCTCTCTGCAGATTTGCTCCTCCAATTCTTGCTGACTATTGGGTGGTCTATTATACAACCCCATTAATGTGGTCATACCTTTCCTGTTTCTCAGCTCCACCCATATGGCCTCGGTAAACAAGCCCTCTAATCTGTCCTGCCTGAGCACTGCTGTAACATTTTCCCTGACTAGCAATGCCACACCCCCACCCTTCATCCCTCTGCCTCTATCACATCTGAAACATCGGAACCCTGGAACATTAAGCTGCCAGTCCTGCCCCTCCTGTAGCCAAGTTTCACTAATCACTACAACGTCATAATTCCATGTGTCAATCCATGCCCTCAGCTCGTCAGCCTTCCCCATAATACACCTCGCATTGAAATAGACACACCTCAAGATTGTTACCACCACACACAACCCTTCTATTTGTGACTTTGCATGAAACTTTAACATAATTTATTTTCACCCCCACTCCACTATCTACCCTGGCACTCTGGTTCCCAACCCCCTACAAATCTAGTTTGATCACCCCCCCCCCCAACAGCACTAACAAACCTCCGTGCAAGGATATTGGTCCCCCTGTAGTTCAGGTGTAACCTGTCTCTCTTATACAGCTCCCACCTACCCCAGAAGAGGTACCAATGATCCTGAAATCTGAAACCCTGCCCCCTACACCAGTTCCTCAGCCACTTATAGATATTTATAGATTAAATAGCTATAATGATATGGGTTTATCTAAATACATTAATGTTCATTTTTATGTGACTTCTCTGGCTCAATCTTTCTTCTTTCTGCTTTCAAGCAGTGAGTGATCCATCCTTTAGATATAATGACATTAAAGCTCCCAACTTGTAAGAATACAAATGTATGTAATAAAACAAGATAATTGTACAGTGGAAGGTTAAATGAGTTGAAGATTAAGAGCGAGGCCAAAAGTATTCTAGGTAAAATCATGTACAGACTCAAATTTTCAACTTGCTGTACGTGGTTTACTCTTGGACTAAGAGCTTTAAGGTGTTTCTCAGAAGGTTCAGCCAAGATAGTAGGTTGTTAAATCACTGTCTCCACTCCAAACTAGGGAATTCTTTAATGTAGCACTATGCTGACCACTTTTGCTTTGAATTACACTTTTTTTGGTGTGAACTAAGTCTTCTAAGGAATCGGAGTCATTTGACATGGTGGTCTTACTTCTATCTGCAATGTTAGTGGTAGGTCTAATCCAGAATGTTCATATCCCCACTTTTTCTTCATAGCATGCTTCAACAATGAGATGAAAACGTATAACGTGTGACTCAGAAGATGGTTCTGTCAATCCTAGTCAAAAGACTGTGAGTTAAAGGCACACTCCAGAGAGCCATGCGTTTATGAGAAAGAGCGAAACCCACTGCACTGCTGCCTTCTGAGTGAATTATTCAAGCAAGGCCAGCCTTTTCTCCCAGATACAAACTGCCTATTGAAGTTGCCTACTTAATTTTGAAGTATTCATGTGCTGACCAGTATGCCGTATAGCCCTGGGTCACAAATCAGATTATTAGTCATAAACTTGACAATTTTGAGATATTAGATAGTAGGTCTCCAAAAGTGGCTGTATTCAATGCTTACTTTGTTGGTGAAATAAAATACTGCTGTTCCTAAATAAGCAAAAATCTGGAACCTTCCTGGACTCCTAGCCCTATCTAGCCTCTTGATCCTTTGCTTCAGGAAAGGCGCATTAATTCAGCAGTCAAAGCTTTCCATTCACAGCCCCACCACTATAAATTTTTCAGGGCACAAGGCCCAAGTCAACACAAGACATAAATTGGATGTAGCCAAGTGAATGGAAAATGCAAACAATAGGCCATAAATCTATGATAACAGGTGATCTGAGGATATCAAAGCCCAAAGTTGATGATTATCAAATTGATTGTCATCATATACAGTGACTATAAAAAGTATTCATCCCCCTTGGAAGTTTTCATGTTTTATTGTTTTACAGCATTAAATCACAATAGATTTAATTAGGCTTTTTTGAAACTGATCAACGGAAAAAGACTCTTTATTGTCAAAGTGAAAAAAGATCTCTACAAAGTGATCTAAATTAATTACAAATGTATAACACAATATAATTGATTGCATAAGTTTTCATCTCTTCAAGTCAGTATTCAGTAGCTGCATCTTTGGCAGCAATTGCAGCCTTGAGTCTGTGTGCATAGGTCTCTATCAGCTTTGCACATCTGGACACTGCAATGTTTCTCCATTCTTTTTTATCAAACTGTTCAAGCTCTGTTAGGTTGCATGGGAATCATGAGTGAACAGCCCTTTTCAAGTCCAGCCACAAACTTCAATTGAATTGAGGACTGCACTCTGACTTGGCCATTCCAGGACATTAACTTTGTTATTTTTAAGCCATTCCTGTGTATCTTTGTCTTGATGCTTGGGGTCATTGTTTTTCTGGAAAACAAATCTTCCAGTTGCAGTTTTCTTGAAGGCTGCATTAGGATTTCCTCCAGGATTTCCCTGTATTTTGCTGCATTCATTTTACTCTCTACCTTCACAAGCCTTTCAGGGCCTGCTGCAGTGAAGCATCCTCACAGTATAATGCAGCCACCACCAGGATTCACAGTAGGGATGGTGTGTTTTTGATTCTGTGCATGTGATGTTTGGCTTCTGCCAAACATAGAGTGTAGAGTGATGTCAAAAAGCTCAATTTTGGTTTCATCACACCATAGAAACTTCTTCCAGAAGGTGGAGTCTCCCACATGCCTACCTGCAAACTCTAGCTGAGATTTCATGTGAGTTTTTTTCAATAGTGGTTTTCTCTCCCAAAGGCTATGACAGGTGAAGCACCCGGGCAAGAAGTGCAATACACGGTCTCTCCCATCTCAGCCACTGAAGTTTGTAACTCCTCCAGAGTTGGCACAGGTCTCTTGGTGACCTCCCACACTAGTCCCGTTCTTGCACAGTCACTCAGTTTCTGAGGACGGCCTGCTCTAGGCAGATTTACAGCTGTGCCATATTTTTTTCCATTTCTTGATGATTGACTTAACTATAAACCAAGAGATATTCAGTAACTTGGAAATGTTTTCATATCCATCTTCTGCTTTTCAATACCCTTTTTGCAGAGATGTCTGGAGTGTTTTGTCTTCATGGTGTAGTTTTTGCCGGGATACTGACTCACCAGCAGTTGGACATAGAATATAGAAATGTACCGTGCACCACAGGCCTTCAGCTCACAACGTTGTGCTGACAATGTAACCTACTCTAGAATTTCCCTAGCACATAGCCCTCTATTTTTTTAAACTCCATGTACCTATCTAAGAGGCTGCTAAAAGACCCTATTGTATCCGGCTCCACCACTGTCACTGGCAGTACATTCCACGCACCTGCCACTCTCCCTGTGAAAAACATAGCCCTGACATCCCCTTGGTACCTATTTCCAAGTACTTTAAAATTATGCCCCCTCGTGTTAGCCATTTCAGCCCTGGGAAAGAACTTCTGGATATCCACACGATCAATGCCTTTCATCATCTTATATACCTCTATCAGGTCACTTCTCATCTTCATCGCTCCAAGGAGAAAAGGCCAAGTACATTCAACCTATTCTCATAAGGTATGCTCCCCAATCCAGGCAACATCCTTGTAAATCTCCTCTGCACTCTCTCTATAGTATCCACCTTCCAGATACAGGTGTATTTTTATTACAATCAATTGAAACGCCTTGAATGCACACAGCACATTCTCCATATAACTAGTTATGTGACTTCTAAAACTAAGTGGCTGCACCAATAGGGATTTGCTGTATCATATTAAAGGGGGTGATTACTTATACAATCAATTATTTTGTGTTTTATATTTGTAATTAGATCTCTTTTAGACATCAGTTTTCACTTTGATGTGAAGAAGTTTTTTTCTGTTGATCAGTGTCAAAAAAGCCAAATTAAATCCACTGTGATTCAAAGTTTCAAAACAATAAAACTTGAAAACTTCCAAGGATGGGGGGGTGAATACTTTTTATAGGCACTGTACAATTTCTTTTTCTAATGGGTGTTCATAATAGATACAAACACAATAGAATCACTAAAAGGCAGCACATGACAGACAAACAACCAACGTGCAAAAGACAACAAACTGCAAAATCAAAATAAGAATAATTAATAAGTAAGCAATAAATATCAAGTGCATAAGTTGTACAGTCTTTAATGGTGAATCTATAGACTGTGGAATCAGTTCAGTGTTGGAGTGAGTGAAGTTATCTCCTGTGGTACAGGAGGCTTAAGTCTAGCACCACCAGGTTTATCAATAGTTAATACCCCTCAACCAACAGTCTCTTGACTGTTTTATTATCAACAGTTTTGCTAATAACAGTAGTGAGAAGAGAGCATGGCCTGGATGGTGGCGAGCCTTGATGATGAGTGCGAATTTCATGCAACAACGCTCCATGTGGATGTGCTCAATGGTGGGGATGGTTTACCCATGATTGACTGGGCTGTTTCCACTACTTCTTGTAGGATTTTCCATTCAATGGCACTGGTGTTTCCAAACTAGGTCGTGATGCAACTAGTCAATATACAGTACTCTCCACCACACATTCATAGAAGTTTACCAAAGTTTTAGATGACATGCCAAATCTCTGCAAACTTCTAAGAAAATAGAGGTGCTGCCGTGTCTTGTTTCTAATGGAAGTTACATTCTGAACCCTGGGCGCATCCTCTGAAATTATAACACTGAAGAATTTAAAGCTGCAGACTATGTCCACCTTGATGAGGACTGGTTCGTAGACCTCCAGTTTCCTTCTCCTGTAATCAGTAATCACCTCTTTGGGTTTACTGACATTGAGTGGAAGGTTGTGACCATCCCATCATACTTCCAATCTCCCATATAAATGCAATGTTGACTGGAAGTGGTAAAATGGATCCAGAAAGTGGGAAAAAAGAAAGCATTTTGGATCGTGCATGTTAGTCTTTACAGGAGGATTGTGGGAGCCTAAGATAAGATTAGGGTTAATCAGGGTTGAGGGGTTGCTGGGACTGCATGGCTTGAAGGGACAGAAGGGTTTACTCTGCACTGTATCACTAAATAAATAAGTAATGGAGCAACCGGAACCAAAAACAGTCTGTCTAAAGTTTTATAAAACTGCAGCATGACTTACTTATCTTATACTTGACACCCCTATAGCTGTGAAGGGTAAATCGAAAGCAGAGGTTCTTAATTAGTAATGATGTCAAAGGTTATGGGGAGAAGGAAGCAGAGTGGGTTCAGAGGGGTAATAAGTCAGCCATGATGGAATGTTGGAGCAGACTCAATGGACTAAGTGGCCTTAATCTACTGCTATGTCACATGGTCTTATGGTTATGTCGGAATTCTGAGTGAAGTGCTGGGTTATCTTATTCTGAGAATCAGAATCAGGTTTATTATAGCCTAGAGTGTAAACACAGAACAGTACAGCATAGGAACAGACTTTTCAGCTTACAATGTCTGAACTAAATTAAATCACTTTTTGCCTTAGGTGATCCATATCCCTCTATTCCCTGTATTTTCATGTGTCTATCTAAAACTCATATGTCTCTTTGCATCTGGTTCTATCACATCCTTTAGTGGAAAAATCTCGCCCCACATATCTTGTTTCAACTTCTTTCTCCTCACCTCTGGCTTTTGTCAGACTGATGCAATTGATGCAATCACATTCCCTTTTTTATCTCGACGAAGTTCTTGACTCATTGGGTTCGGCACTTGGGTACAGTTTGCTACGCTACACCGTCTCCAGCGTCTGCTCTCCCAAACTGCAGCATCGGACGAGGCCGCAGTTTGAGACCTAGTGCTCATTACAACTGAGGCCATTTGTCGTGCCACCAAACAAGCGAAACAGGCCTGTGGCATCTTATATTATCGATGTCCAACAGGGTCTTGTGATCACAAGAGTAACATCCAAGACAATCGCCCAACTCCAATGCTTTAATTCCTTCTTGTGGCAGGCAGCAACACAGTCTGCACCCAGGCCAGCTTCTTGTGACACACCATACAATTCCACTGACACCCTCAAGTTCCTCCAACACCCAGCCCAGCTCCCCTGATCAGTGAGCAGCTCACTGTTGGGGTGTACCTGGAGAGCCCCAAGTTCTTGGAGTCCAGTATAGTTTTGCAGTCATAAAAAAGACATTTAAAAATCTTTGGTTGACCCTGAGAGGTCACTGCATCTGAATGTGCCACCATCTTACTGGAAGGTCATGCATTTTTGGCAGAACAAATAAAGTTGTAGACTGTTTTCTAAACGCGGAACTAATTCAGAACTCAGAGATGCAAAGGGACTCGGGAGTTCTTGTACAGGGTTCCTTAATGGTTAACTAGTAGTTTGAGTCAGTGGTGAGGAAGGTAAATGCAATGCCAGCATTAATTTCAAGAGGAATAGAATATAAAACCAAGGTTGTAATGCTGTGGCTTTATAAGGCATGGGTTAGACCACATTTTAGAATTAGAATTAGAATTTATTTAAATCTTACATCTATCCCACAATGTGAGGGAGTAAAAATCTGCATTATGATTCCGTCACAATATACAGCCATGTGAATTTAGAAGTCTAATGGCTTGTAGCAAGAAGCTGTCCTGTGGCCTGTTGGACTTGACTTTAATGCTACAGCACTGTTTGCCAGATGAAATTAGCTGAAACAGTTTCTTTCTGCACCTGCTGCTGTAAATGTCCTGAATGGAGGGAAGTTCCAATCCACAGATGCGCTGGGCTGTCTATACTACTCTCTGCAGTGCCCAGCGATCAAGGATGGTGCAGTTCCCATACCAGGCAGTGATACAACCAGTCAGATGCTCTCAATTTTGTCCACGTAGAAGAGATGCTGTTGTGCTTTTTTGGCCACAAAGCTGGTGTGTACAGTCCAGGTGAGATCATTGGTGATGTGTACTCAACTCTCAACTGCAGACCCATTGATGTTGATTGGGCCGAGCCTGTCTCTGTTCCTCCTATAGTGCACAATCAGTTCTTTTGTTTTTTGGACATTGAGAGACACTATCATTGTCCCATCTGGCAATTCACCATCTTGCTATTACCTCCTTAATTGGGCCTTAATCCCCTCGTCTGATTTCCAATCATTCCCAGTTTTACTAATGACCGCACACCTGGTTCCCATTAGCGAACATAGGATAGAACTCAGGCATCACAGCCATGCTTTGCCAGTATGTTGGTTGACTAGTGTGAATAAACCTTGTTTCCTGATTCCTTAGGGCCGGCAGTTCTAAGCTCTGCATCATTTCCTGGATACTCTATGTAAACCTTGTCTCCGTGTAAAGTCTCTCCCGGATACCAGTTCCCCGGTCGCGACGGTGCTAACGCCTCACGATCTGCCTCTGCGCCTGTGTCCTGCACTTAGGTTCGTTGTCAGCCTCATCCTTGCAACAGAGACGTTATCCTGGCACCACTGTGTCCGGGTGTCAGCCTCTCCTCTGTAGACTGTCTCATTACCACTGGAACTAAGACTGATCAAAGTTATGTCATCTGCAAATTTGATCATCAGACTGTGAGCAATTCTGGGCTCCTTATCTCAGAAAAGATATGCTGGAATTGGAGAGAGTTCCGAAGAGGTTCACGAGAATTACTTTGAGAATGAAAAGTTAACATGTAAGGAGGGGTTGATAGTTCTGAGCTTGTACTTGCTGGAGTTCAAAAGAATGAGTGGAGATCTCATTGAAACCTATCTAATATTGCAAGGGGTGGATAAAGCGGATGTAGAGAGGACGTCTCCTACAGTAGGGGAGTCGAGGACCAGAGGGCACAACCTCAGAATAAGATTAGGTCACTTTAGAACAGAGATGAGGAGTAATTTCTTTAGCCAGAGGGTGATGAATCTAGAATTCATTGCCACAAACACTTTGGCAGCTAAGTCATTGGGTATCATAAAGGCAGAGGTTGAAAAATTCAGAATTGAATCAGGGTTAATATCACCGGCATATATGGTAAAATCAGTACAGTACAATACATGATAATATAGAAAAAAACTGAATTACAATTAGTGTGTATATATATATATATATATATAAAATAGTTAAATAAGTAGTGAAAAACAGAAATAAAATGTAATGAGTTAGTGTACATAGGTTCAGTGACCATTTAGAAATCAATGGCAGAGTGGAAGAAGCCTTGATTAGGAAGGGCATCAAAGGTTATGGAGAGAATGGGGTGGAGAGGTTTAATAAATCAGCCATGATTGAATGGTGGAACAGACTTAATGGGCTGAATATCATACATCTGCTCCGGTGTCTTATAGTCTAACATGTGTCCTCCCTCTGCACACACTTTCTCCGCAACACCTTGGTCTTCTGTGTGCACAACACTTCACACCCTCTCCCACCCCCCCCAACACACCCTTTCCCACCCCCAACACACCATCTCCCAACACCCCAACACACCCTCTCCCACCCCCCCAACACACCCTTTCCCACCCCCCCAACACACCATCTCCCAACACCCCAACACACCCTCTCCCACCCCCCCAACACACCCTTTCCCACCCCCAACACACCATCTCCCAACACCCCAACACACCCTCTCTCACCCCCCAACACACCCTCTCTCACCCCCCACACACACCCTTTCCCACCCCCAACACACCATCTCCCAACACCCCAACACACCCTCTCTCACCCCCCCAACACACCCTCTCTCACCCCCCCCAACACACCCTTTCCCACCCCCAACACACCATCTCCCAACACCCCAACACACCCTCTCTCACCCCCCAACACACCCTCTCTCACCCCCCACACACACCCTTTCCCACCCCCAACACACCATCTCTCAACACCCCAACACACCCTCTCTCACCCCCCAACACACCCTCTCTCACCCCCCACACACACCCTTTCCCACCCCCAACACACCATCTCCCAACACCCCAACACACCCTCTCTCACCCCCCAACACACCCTCTCTCACCCCCCACACACCCAAGACCCCGAACACACCCTCTCCCACCCCCCCAACACACCCTTTCCCACCCCCAACACACCATTTCCCAACACCCCAACACACCCTCTCTCACCCCCCAACACACCCTCTCTCACCCCCCACACACCCAACACCCCCAACACACCCTCTCCTACTGCCCCAACACACCTTTTCCCACCGCCAGAAGAAGTGGTGGATTTGGATTTGCTTTCAACATTTAAGAGAAGTTTCAATAAGTACATGGATGGGAAGGATATGGAGGGCTAGGGACTAGGTAGCATAAATTCAGTATGGACTAGATGGGCCAAAGGACCTTCTTAAATGCTGAAGTGCTCTGACTTTAACAAGTGCCATAGAAGTGCCAGACTATGGCCATACCCTGCAAGTGTGAGTGAGTCCAAGTACACTTCTCGTCCCGATGAAGGGTTATTGAACTGAAACATTAAGAAAGCTTTTGGTATGCTGGTCTTTATAAATCAGAGCATAGAGTATAGGAGTTGGGATGTAATATTAAAATTGTACAAGGCATTGGTAAGGCCAAATTTGGAGTATTGTGTACAGTTCTGGTCACTGAATTATAGGAAAGATGACAACAAAGTAGAGAGAGTGCAGAGAAGATTTACTAGAATGTTACCTGGATTTCAGCACCTAAGTTACAGGGAAAGATTGAACAAGTTAGGTCTTTATTCTTTGGAGCGTAGAAGGTTGAGGGGGGACTTGGTAGAGGTATTTAAAATTATGAGGGGGATAGATAGAGTTGACGTGGATAGGCTTTTTCCATTGAGAATAGGGAAAATTCAAACAAGAGGACATGAGTTGAGAGTTAGGGGGCAAAAGTTTAAGGGTAACATCAGGGGAAACTTCTTCACTCAGAGAGTGGTAGCTGTGTGGAATGAGCTTCCAGTAGAAGTGGTAGAGGCAGGTTCGATTTTGCCATTTGAAAAAAACTGGATAGGTATATGGACAGGAAAGGAATGGAGGGTTATGGACTGAATGCGGGTCAGTGGGACTAGGTGAGAGTAAGCGTTTGGCACGGACTAGAAGGGCTGAGATGGCCTGTTTCCATGCTGTAATTGTTATATGGTTATTAAATCTGTTTCTCTTTCCGCAGATGCTACTTGACCTATTGAGTGTTTCTATCATTTTCCATTTTTAACATCCTCGTCAATCAACGGCATTACATCACTGGGTCCATCACCATTAGCACTGTGACCAGTGCCCCATCACAACCAACCTCATAAATACCGTGTCTGCAAGAGCAGGTCCAACGTTGGGTAAAGGGCAGTAATAACTTACCTCTTGTCCACCATCCAAAAGCTGCGAGTCTGTGGTGTGATGGAAACTCTCAACTTGCCTTGTGGTATAGCTTAAACAAGTCTTAAAAAGGTCAGGAAGGTTGGCACCATTCCCTCCATCACAATACAGTGTGCACCAGTTATAAAATGCACTGCTGTTACTCACCCAAACTACTCTAAACCTACCTCCTCTATCACTACAAAGGACAAGGGCAGCAGGTGAATTGCAACACCACCACCCACTGGTTCCCTACCCCATGCACACCATCCAACTGGAACTATATCAATAGACAATAGACAATAGGTGCAGAAGTAGACCATTCGGCCCCTCCAGTCTGCACCGCCATTCTGAGATCATGGCTGATCATACACTATCAATACCCAGTCCCTGCCTTGTCCCCATATCCCTTGATTCCCCTATCCATCAGATATCTATCCAGCTCCTAATCTAAATCCTAGAGCTCCTCTCCCTCACTCTTTCAGCACCTTCATCAGAGAGATACCATTGTTTCAAACAGAAGACTCACTTCACCCTCACCACACCTTCACCAGGACAATTCCAGATGGAAAATAAATGTTGGTCTTGCTCGCACTGTTCTGATCTGGAAAAAGTGAATTTTTGAAAATCCTACTAATATAAACAGTGCTGGAAACACTCCATAGGCCGGGGGCAACTGTGGAGAGGGTGGCAGAAGTAACATTTTGAGTAGGAACCATCTGCACAATATAAATGGATCTCTTTCATTCTAATGCTTGATATTTGCCAGCATTTGATTTTTGTTTTGGATTTTACGTATCTGCAGTTCAAATCCCAACATGACAGTTGAAGAAATTAAGTTCACAAAGGCATTTTTTACATTTAGCGGCAAACAGCAGCAGCAACTAGTCCTTGTAATGGTGACGAGATGAGAAGAGGATTGATGCTTCTGGTTCAGTAGTGAACATCAGGAGAGGAACCTGCTGCCCTTGTCCATCCCGGCCTGTATCAGACTCCAGATAACAGAATAGTAATAGTTGGGCTCTTGAGCCCAATTATATCCATGGGATCAATTAACCTACTAACCCGGAATGTGGAAGGAAACCAGAGTGCCCGGAAAAAGCCCACATCGTCACAGGAAGAATGTACAAACTCCTTACAGACAGCAGCAAGAACTGAACCTGGGTCGCTGGCCCTGTATGGTGTTATGCTAGCTGCTACACTACCATGCTGCCCTTGTATGTTTGACTTTTAAAGAGTTTGTTTGATTTTCAAATGAAACAGAGAAGGATGGTGGCAGTGAGTGATGCACAAATTAAGTCACAGTAAAGTCCCCCGCAATGCAGTCAATCTTGTACAGCCTTCACAAATGTCTAGGAGCTGGTGCCTAAATTGTGAGAGTCTGACACTGTTATCCTGACAGAATCACGCAATGTGTCAGATTCCTCTGTCACTAGCATCTTGTCCCATCTGCAGGGCAGACCCACTAAAGTGGCCAGTACATGGGTATGCAGATGGAAGGGAATAGTGAGATCTTAGCATTGATTTTAGGAAGTCTCAGAGCCTCAGGTCAACTTTGGCTATAGAAGCCTCTAGCGTGGTAGTGTAGCAATTGGCTT
This sequence comes from Hypanus sabinus, assembly GCF_030144855.1. Taxonomy (NCBI): domain Eukaryota; kingdom Metazoa; phylum Chordata; class Chondrichthyes; order Myliobatiformes; family Dasyatidae; genus Hypanus; species Hypanus sabinus. The sequence continues at coordinate 59,291,421 of NC_082724.1, read as the reverse complement.
AATCCTATTACAGTGCCAGGTTAAATTCCCACCGTCATCAATAAGGAGTTTATACATTCTCTCCATGACCACATGGGTTTTCTCCAGGAGCTCCATTTTCTTCCCATTGTCCAAAGACGTACAGGTTAGTTGGTTAAATGGTCACAAGGCTGTAATTGGGCTGCGTGTACTCGTAGGGCCAGAAGGGCCTGTTACTGTGCTGTATTTCTAAATCTGAATCTATATCTCATGATGTAAGCCTTGTATTTAAGGAAAGCTGGAGAATGAAACTGGAAATTGTAGACTATTTAACCAAAGGATTTAGCTCAAATGTATTTTTAAGGAAGTAGTAACTGGGCACTCCAATAATGGTAAGAGGAGTTGGATCAGCGTGGACGTAAGAAATGTTTGCATAGATTCTGTTCGGTTTGTATGTACCAGTGGATGTATGTAAATGTTTGCTCTGGCTGGTGTATCTGGAATCACGGACAACATTGTCAAATATTGGGGCAACCATTCAGGATAGAGATGAGAAAGGACTCCTTCAATGAGAGGGTGGATTGACGGATGGATGGATGGATGGATGGACGAGTGATCGAGCACAGAATGGTCCCTTCCACCAACTACGTCCATGCTGACCATTTTGTCCATCTATGTTAATCACATTCATCTGCTTTAGGTACATATCCCTCTAGGCCTTGCCTATTTAAGTGTCCATCTAAATACCTCTTAAATTTGATAATAACATCTGATTCCACTATGAAATTTGGCAGTGCATTACAGATATCAACTGCCCTCTGTGTAGAAACACAGAGTCTGCCAGAGGAAGGTCTTTAGTAACTCCTCCCAATGGCTGATAAGGTGCTCCCTGAATTACAGTGTGGATTCCATTTATCAATCCATCTGTCCATTCATCGACCCATAGATCCACCTGTCCATCCATCCATCCTTCCACCCACCCGCACATCTATCCATCCTTCCATCCATTAATCCATCTATCAGTCCATCCATCTGTCCATCCGTCAATCCATCCATTCTTCTGTCAAACTATCCAACCCTGTCTACTCATCCACCCATCCATCCATCCATCCACCTACCTGTCCACCCATCCATCCATCCATCCTTCCACCCACCCATACATCTATCCATCCTTCCATCAATCCATCTATCAGTCCATCCATCTGTCCATCCTTCAATCCATCCATCCTTCTGTCAAACCATCCATCCATCTGTCTACTCATCCACCCATCCATCCTTCCATCCATCCATCTGTCCATCCATCCAGCCATCTATCAGTCCATCCATCCATTCAGAGGCACACTGGTGGAGATTCTGCAGATGTTGGAAATCCTATGTAACACACACAAGATGCTGGAGGAACTCAGCAAGTTAGGCAGCTTTTCAGGAGAGGAATAACCATTGACACTTCAGGCTGAGACCCTTCATTAGGACGGGAAAGAAAGAGGGCAGAAGTCAGAATGAGAAAATCAGTGAGGGGAGAAGTACAAGTTAGCAAGTCTCTTTCAAAGAATGGGGTTTCCCTTCACCACTATTGATGCTGCCCTCAGATGGATCTCCTTCGTTTCCCACACATCTGCCCTCCCATCACCGTACCATAGACAGGATTCCCCTTGTCCCTACCTGCCACCTCACGAGCCTCTATTCTCATTCATCGTTCTCTGCAACTTCCACCATCTCCAACAGGGTCCTACCACTAAGCACATTTTCCCTCCCTCCCAACTCTTCTCCTTCCACAGGGATCGGTCTCTATGTGACTCCTGTGTCTACTTGACCCTCCCCACTGACCTCCCACCTGGCACTTATCCTACAAGCAGGACAAGTGTCACACCTGCCCTTACACTTTGCCCTTCATCACCATTCAAGGCCCCAAACCATCCTTCCAGGTGAGGTGACACTTTCTACTAAATCGGGGGCTCCCAATGCAACCTCCTCTACATCAGTGAGACCAATGCCTAGACCAGCAGACTGCTTTGTTGATCCCACAAAAGACAAGATCTCTCAATGGCCACCCATTTCAATTTGACTTCCCATTCCCATTCTGACATGTCAGTCCATGGCCTCCTCCACCAGCAAGGAGAAGCCAAACTCAGGTGGAAGGGACCACACATTATATTCTGTCTTTGCAGCCTTTGACCTGATGGAATGAACATTGATTTCTCCAAATTCCAATAATTTCGCCCCCCACACTTCCCTCTTTTTCCATTTCCCATTCTGGTTCCCTGTTACCACTTCTTTTCTCCTCTTCCACCCATCACCTTCCTCTGGTTCCCCTCCTCCTTCCCTTTCTTCCATGGAGGAAGACCAGCCTGGCACAGACTATATGGGCTGCAGGGCATGTTCAGCACGGTAGTAACCTGTGACTCAAGTTGAATATTGAAAGATCTATCAAACTGTCAGTGACTAGGCTTCCTAGAGGAAATGGGCTTGTTTTCCCCATAGTAAATGAAACTGTGTGGTAACATGATGGATGTGCTGTGACTTTCTGTCTGTAGAATAGTGAATGTTTCGAAGGGAAGCCTCCACTGTATCTCCACAGTGATCTCCACCACTGCTCTCAGTTGATGGAGGAGAAGAAAGGACACGTGCATTGATCTCTGTGTTTCTCTTGGAGTGGTCACAGGGTGAAGCACAAATCTACACTGAGACCCTGAATGGATGAAATCCACATTGTGCTTTGAAGAGCAGTCCTTCAGCCTCTGGGAGTAGATAGTCATGGAGTTCCATGATGACCTTCCTCTGGCAGACAGAAGTCAAGTGAGATTTGTTTCCTGTCTTGAAGTTGGCTCTGATTATACCACTTCTGTGGCCCTCTTTCCAGAAGGGATAATGAAGCTTTAGATTCGGACTGTGATGGTCATAGACAGAGATAGATACAAGCAGCAGTAGTTATAGGCAGACTGGTAATCATAAACAATGGGGCATTAACGGAAGTTAGAGGAGTCAGTGTTCATGCCATCCAGCCTGAGTGTGGATTAATCTTGACAGTAGAGGAGGCCATGGATAGACATATCAAAATGGGAATGGGATGTGGAATTAAAATGTGTGGCCACTGGGAGATCCTGCTTTCTCTGGCGGACCAAGCGTAGATGTTCAGCAAAACGGTCTCCCAGTCTGCGTCGGGTCTCACCAATATATAAAAGGCCACACCGGGAGCACCAGACGCAGTATACCACACCAGCCGACTCACAGGTGAAGTGTCGCCTCACCTGGAAGGACTGTCTAGGGCCCTGAATGGTGGTGAGGGAGGAAGTGTAAGGGCAGGTGTAGCACTTGTTTTGCTTACAAGGATAAGTGCCAGGAGGGAGATCGGTGGGAAGGGATGGGGGGGGGACAAATGGACAAGGGAGTCGCGTAGGGAGCGATCCCTGTGGAAGGCAGGGAGAGGGGTGGAGGGAAAGATGTGCTTGGTAGTGGAGGTGGTGGAAGTTACGGGGAATTAAATGTTGGACCTGGAGGCTGGTGGGGTGATAGGTGAGGACAAGGGGAACCCTATCCCGAGTGGGGTGACAGGCGGATGGGGTGAGGGCAGATGTGCGGGAAATGGGAGAGATGTGTTTGAGAGCAGAGTTGATGGTGGAAGAAGGGAAGCCCCTTTGTTTCAAAAAGGAAGACATCTCCTTCGTCCTGGAATGAAAAGCCTCATCCTGAGAGCAGATGAGGTGGAGATGGAGGAATTGTGAGAAGGGGATAGCATTTTTTCAAGAGACAGGGTGGGAAGAGGAATAGTCCAGGTAGCTGTCAGAGTCTGTAGGCTTATAGTAGATATCAGTAGATAAGCCGTCTCCAGAGATGGAGACAGAAAGATCAGGAAAGGGGAGGGAGGTGTTGGAAATGGACCAGGTAAATTTGAGGGCAGGGAAAGTTGGAGACAAAGTTAATGAAGTCAACGAGCTCAGCATGCGTGCAGGAGGCAGCGCGAATGCAGTTGTTGATGTAGCGAAGGAAAAGAGGGGGACGGATACCCGTATAGATTTGGAACATGGACTGTTCCACAAAGCCAACAAGAAGGCAGGCATAACTGGGACCCATACGGGTGCCCATGGCTACACCCTTGGTTTGGAGAAAGTGGGAGGAGCCAAAGGAGAAATTATTGAGAGTAAGAACTAATTCGGCTAGACAGAGGAGAGTGGTGGTAGAGGGGAATTGGTTAGGTCTGTAATCCAAAAAGAAGCAGAGAGCTTTGAGACCATCCCGGTGGGGGATGGAGGTATATAGGGACTGGACATCCATGGTGAAAATAAGGCGGTGGGGGCCAGGGAACTTAAAATCATTAAAAAAGTTCAAAACGTGAGAAGTGTCACGAACATAGGTGGGAAGAGATTGAACAAGGGGGGATAAGACAGTGTCAAAGTATGCAGAAATGAGTTTCATGGGGCAGGAGCAAGCTGAGACAATAGGTCTACCTGGACAAGCAGGTTTGTGGATTTAACACAGGTATGGAGATGGGTCTTAAAAGAACATTTTGGCTACAAGATAAGTAAAATGATATCAGTTATTTTATGTCCAGTTTGTTATATTCAGTGTAATTATAAGCATGTGCTTTTCAATTTTTCTTACAAATATTTGGCATGGAAGTGCCCATGAGCCCCTCAGCAACATGGTAACTCAATTCCTCTCCTCACAGATTCATGCTGCATGATTTCAGGATATAAATGTCAAAGCACGCAGCTCTCAGCTTGCTGCTTCCTCACTCACTGAGGTGTGTACTTTCCCTTCATCACCCCTGACCCTAACACCAGTCCTGCTGCCTGCAGAGGGAAGCTGCTCCAGCAGGTGAGCACTGTGCCAGAGCTGTGCTTGCTCTTGCTCGTTCTCAGTTCTGCAGCCTTCGTTATTGAGCTGTAATTCACCAAGCAGAAAAGACTGCAAACAGCCGCATCCAAGACTCTTTAGTATCTGTAAGCATTAATGAGCAGCTGTCAGTACTCCTGCCTTCTCCTCTTCAGTGATCATCTTCGGAGCAGTCTGCACTTCCCGTCATCCTTTGCCTCTTCTGAGAGCAATCAGCAGGTGAATGTTGATGTGCTTCAGAGCTCGTTCTGCTCTGTTGCTGGAGTAAAGCTTCAAGCCAAGACTGCAATTTGAAGGAGCATTTGTGCTGATTGAACTCCAGCCAGCCAGCTTGCTGATTGCTGCAGCCTCTTACTACCTGGCACATAGCAAAGATGTGGGAAGGAAAGGGCATTTTGTTAAAGAGAGAGCTACTGAACAACATACACATCTCAAGGTGACCTTGTGGCTTTTATCAGAAAGAAATGGGCAAGTTGCTTTCAGGAGGATTGTCGATACTGGTGAACAACTACAGTAAGTTGGGAGACAGAATTGCACTGTTAATAGCATAAGTCAAAGGGACAGACTCAAGTAGGGATAAAGTAAGTGGTTGCAAGAGGAAAAGGTCACACAGTATAGAGATTAGCTCCACAGTAAGGGTGTTGCAGGTGCTGATCTACTTCCAGTTTGGTGCCTGATTTGTGTGTGCACATTGCAATCGGGATCAGATATTGGAAAAGAAAATATTTAAAAGGTCAAAAGATGAAAGTAAATTTATTATTAATATATGTATAAGTTACCATATAGTACCTTTAGATTTTCTTGGAGGACATTCCTGGTGACGCAGGATAGTGCAGGTATAGTCTGATCAGTTGATTCAAAGGCTACAGACAACAAGTAGAGATTACATTCTTCATAAGTGAATAGAATACCAATTGAATCTTTCACCATTTCAATGGTACAACATGGGCAGAAAACCATTTTGAGAGGTTCAAACAGGAGATTTGAATGTTGACAGACTACACTGATTTAGGTACACAGGATGTAGTTGACTGCAAACACAAGAACCAGAGGCTCCACCTTACCTCAAACGAGTAAAAAGCTCCACAAGTAATTGCTTTATTATTCTCATATGTACAGTGATACACTGTGTTTTGAATGCCACCCACACAAGTCATTTTAAACATATGTATATAGTACAAAAGGATAAACAAATGAATGCAGAGAAAATGCAGTGAAGATTGACAATAAGGTGCAAGAGTGATGACAAGGTAGACTGCCAGATCTTTGTCATATGAGGTCCATTCAAGAGGAGGCTTAGATCCAACTTAAACCTGTGACCCAAAGAATGGATTGTGATGGGAAGAATATGGGAGGCTTAGCAACTCACTGCAAGTCTCAGCATGTATGGGTTCTGCAGCCTTGTTAAGGCTATCTCTGGCCCAAAGACCCAACCCACTGAGAGCTGAAGACAGAGGTGAATTTCTCAGAACAGAGAGGTTGCCAGCACCTACTAGTTGGAACACTTAGAAGATCTCCTACACATGGGCTTTGCTTTTGATGTGAAAGCCCTTGTTACATCCACAAACGTACCCAGACTAATGTTGCTGCCACCCCAGATCAAAAAGCAATGGAAAAGATTGCATACCAATGGAAAGACAGCAGGGCCAGTGGAGCAGATGATATCCCTGCTGAGGCTCTAAAACTTGATGGAGGAGAGCTTCACTCTCAGATTCAGAGTCTTTTCTCCCATGTTTGATTTGGTGTGCACATTGTGGGCTGAAGGGCCTTTTCTAGTCCTAAACTGTTCTATATTCTAGGAAGACATCTTGACTCTTCCAAATTGCCATAATTCTGGCCACCTTCAAGAAAATAAAGTAATCTGATAATAATAACTAAGTAGAATTTGTCAATTAAGAGGGACTGTGGTTGCCCACATAAATTTATCGCCATCTTATGCCTGCAAACCATGATTTTATGCAACAAGTTCACAATAGACCTGTCTCAGTAAAGATCAGTGTTAAGCTATGCTGGGTCTGCACTGCAACACTTTCTCAAGTTTTATTCAGACCATTTCTGCATTTCATCAATGAGCTTCCCGCTGGAGTGAAACAATGCTACTGCCTCCATTCCAGATCAAGGTCAGTTCACAGTATCCAGAAGGTGCAAGTACTTTGAAATCCACCAGTAGGAAATGTGATCAATGATCATCTCCTTTGTCGGATGCCCTGAATCAGCTCCATCGAACAGACCACATCATTTTTCATGCCTGACACCAAACTCCCCAAACATTCATCCCAGTCTGAGCTCTGCCATATTACACATTATCAGGTGATCAGAAGAAACAATTCGAAAGAATATAATATATTAAAAATATAAATATCAATGTAGATTCAAATGAGGAGTCTGCAAAGCTGTACTTCAACATATAATTTAATCCTCGGCATAATTCCTCCTGTCCATTTCTTTTCTATTGTATCCATTCCTTAGATAACTATTATAGGTTTTCGACTCTTACTGTTGAACAGTCAATCTAAATTTTATAATAAAAACAGAATATGCTGGAGAAGTTCCACAAGTCAGGCAGCACCTGTGGAAAGAGAAACAGTCAGTGGCTCAGAAACAGATACTGGAACCTGGATCAACCTGCAATCTTCTGGGGGAGCTCGGCAGGTCAAGCTGGATCTGTGCAGGGAGAAGGAACTGATGATGTTTTGGCTCAAAACCCTGCTTCAGGTCTGGGAGTGGAGAAGGGAGATGAGCCAAGGGGAAGGTGGACAGGAGCCTGTGGTGATTGGTCAACTACAGAGAGGTGTAAGGTGACTTAGTTTTGCCAGGGAGGAGGCAGAAAGGGATGTAGTTGGAGGGCACATGAATAATAGATAACAGATGGAGGCAAACAAAGTTTGAGGAAATAAAAAATATAGGGAGATAAAGCCTTTCAAGTCTGGAACATTCAGGGGATGAATGATGACTTGTTTTCATACATGTTTTTTGGATTTAGATATGTAATGAGATTCACCTGAAGATTCTTCCACTGGTGGTGGCTGTTAGGTCAGATAGTGGTTAGCTAGTGTCTCCTTCCACTGCTTAAGTTGTGGTTTAGACTCATACTGCACTGATGAAGACTATTCAGCCCATCTTGCCTACGTTGGCTCTTATCCCACATGTGGTGGTCCAAAGCAACACATACAAAATGCTGGAGGAACTCAGTGGATCAGGCGGCATCTATAAAAATGAATGAACAGTCAATGTTTAAGGCCGAGACTCTTCATCAGTATGTACCTGTCTATAATCTTATTGTAATTGTTCTTGCCTCCACTTGTTCCTCTGGCAACGAGTTCAAAATACCCATCAGCTGTCTGTAGAAGTTGCCTCTCAGGGCCTCTTCAGTGAAGGAACTTGAATTTTGCAAGGCTCAGGAACTTAGTGATCTCCTAACTCAAGGCCTCAAGATCCCAAATACTCCTCCTCCATCTGAGCAATTATGGGCCAAGGATACCCAGAGATCAGCGAGGAAGACACATTATATCAGGGATGTATATCTGTCTGCCTGGTAAACTCTTTTCATGACAGAGCTTGGAATACAATCTCAGTTTTACAAGCTTAGAATCGAGCAAGCAATCAATGTATGTGTCCTGCCCATTGTAGTTAGATGGATGTAACAGGGACCTTAATGTAACAGGGCTGTTAACCAGGGATGGGACACTGACTTTGGGAGAGGGCACAGGTGACTCCTGCAAATGAATTTGGAAGGTTATGCAGCAGCATCTTTCCAGAGCTGCAGATTAGACGAGGTCTCAGAGGTTATAAGAGGACAGGGCTCGCTTCTGCCCAGACAACAGGTTCTGCACCAGGTCTTAGGTCTTGATCTTTACTCTTTTCCTCAATGAAACAAGGATATTGAAGATACTGGTAAATTTCATCACCCATATCTGCCATCTACCGCTTCCACTGCTGTCACTTCCGCATTTTGTCTTTTGCACTACTTCAGATCGTATCACTGCGCTCGTCACTGTGCTTGACTTTCTATTTGTTGTCATGTCATTGTGGCTGCGTTTACGATTATATCTGTGCTGCACTCATTCCTGCGTTTATTGGTGCATTTATTACACCATACACACTATTTATGTTATACATTTTTGTGAGCAAAGAATTTCATTGCATCCTGATGGATATGAAAATAAACTAAACGGAATCTGAGAATGATTGGCGGCTGATAAAGCTACCATGCTCTGATTAGCAGGGTGTGATGCATATTGTTGGTAGAAGGCACTGATAGATAGGCATTGTATGAGATTATTACTGATATGAGAACAGTACACTGGCCTGCGATGTCTGATATGCAGAGAGGTGTCTGGCACTATCTACTGTGAGAGGAACAACACACTGAGAAACAGAGTGTAGTTTAGAGACAAGGCAAGGCTGATGTCGTAAGGTATTGTTCATGAGGTAACAAGACACTGATTTAGTTATGAATTGACTTTGATTTAGTGAGAGGGCATTTATCTGATACAAGAACAACCACTGGCTGGTTTATGATAAAACCTGAGAAAGGGCGAGGAAACTAAGTACACATTTAAAGCATTTAAATGATATTTGGATAAGTATATGGAGTGAGAGGGATGTGGACCAAATGCAGGTAAATGGGATTAGCATAGCTTGGTCAGCATAGAGGAGTCGAGTCAAAAGACTTTCCTGTGTGCTGAGTTATTCTGTGGGGCTGACCTTATACTGTACACTGTAATTTGAATACAGTTATGGGGCAGACAGTAACCTGTTCTGTGTAATATGTGTACTATCAGTGAGTGACTCTAGATGGTATAGTTACTGGTTTAGACCATAAGACATAGGATCAGAATTAGACAATTTGGCCCATCAAGTCTGCTTCATTTCATCATGGCTGATCCATTTTTCTTTCAGCCCCAATCTCCTGCCTGCTCCCCATATCCCTTCATGCCCAGGCCAATCAAGAATCTATTAACCTCTGCCTTAAATATACATACACACTTGGCCTCCCCAGTTGCCTGTGGTAACAAGTTCCAAAGATTCACCACTCTCTGGCAAAATAAATTCCTCCTCATCACCATTCTGAAAGGGCAGGAAATTGAGCAATACTGTATGATCTATTTACCAATATAAAACGGGGGCTTGCTTGCAGAATGTGGTCTGGACAGGGTAATGGTAAGAGTTATGGTGCAATTGTTGTACAGAGGCAGGGCACTTACTGCTTGAACAGTGACCGATGAGGTGCAAAGCAACTTATGACAGTGTGTGATACAGTAACTGATGCCAAGGCAGCACACTGACTGGCCATGTGTGATATTGTTAATAAAAACGAACAGGTTGCAGGCAGGCAGCTACTGAGACAGAGAGAGGCCACAGACTAACTGTGAGTACTAAAGGGGCAGAGCACTGAATGACAATGTGTCTCTACTTACGCTCTCTAATGCAGAGATTGACGCAGAAACAAAGAACTTAGGAATTAATCCATAAGTGTAAGAACTGTTCACTTGTTTGTAGCATCTAATCGAGGATCAAGAATCAACTTTATTTACCATATACATTTATCTGTGTTAGGAATTTGCTGTCAACACACACAAAATGTTGGAGGAACTCAACAGGCCAGGCACTCTATGGAAAAGAGTAAAGTCAATGTTTCGGGCCAAGATCCTTCAGTAGGACTGGAGAAAAAAGATGCGAGTTAGATGGTGGGGAGGAGAGGCTGAAACACAAGGTGATCAGTAAAATCCGGAAGTTGGATAGGAGGGGGTGAAGTAAAGAGTTGGGAAGTTGATTGGTGAAAGATATACAGGGCTGGAGAAGGGGGGATCTGATAGGAGAGGACAGACGGCTATGGAAGGAAGAAAAAGGGGCAGGAGCACCAGAGGGAAGAGCTGGGCAGGCAAGGAGTTAAGAAGAGAGAGGGAAAAGGGGATGAGAATAGTGAAGGTGGGGGGGCGGGCATTACCAGAAGTTTGAGTAATTGATGTTCATGCCATCAGGTTGGAGGCTACTCAGACAGAATACAAGCTGTTACTCTTCCAAGCTGCAATGGTGTGTTGGTCAGGGACATGCACCAAATAAACAATATTCAGTAAAAAAATAAAGAATTCTGTAAAAAGTAATATTAGAAGTTAAAGTATGGACATAGAATAAAATGTGCATAAATACATATAACAATGTATGCACAATATGAACAGCATTATATAAAGTGTTTACAGTGCAAAACAGTGATGGGGATAATAGAGGGGTGAGGGAGGGTAAATAGAATGGCTGATCAGATTAAATTCCTTTGGGAAGAAATCTTAACGATGGCTTGAAGTTTTTATTTTAGTAGACCTATAGCACTTTCTAGAAGGGAGTTTTTCTAAGACCAGAGGACACAGCCTCAGAATAGAGGGATGCCCTTTCAGAATGGAGATGAGGAGGAATTTCTTTAACCAGAGAGAGTAGTGAATCTGGAGAATTCTTTGCCATAGGCAGCTGTGCCATAGGCCAAGTCTTTATGTATATTTAGGGCAGAGGTTGATTGATTCTTCCAATCAATCCGTTTCTCGGCCCGAAACGTTGACAGTGCTTCTCCCTATAGATGCTGTGTTCCACTAGCATTTTGTGTGTGTTGTTCGAATTTCGAGCATCTGCAGATTTCCTCATGGTTGATTGATTCTTAATTGGTCAGGGCATGAAGGGATACGGGACTGAGAGGAAAATTGGATCAGCTGTGCTGAAATAGCAGAGCAGACAATGAACCAAATGGCCTAATACTGCTTCTATATTTTATGGTCTTATGCTCTTTTAGAAAAGACATTTTGCAAGGTGGGTAGTAATATATCCACTGATATAGGAATGAAACACAAACCCATTGATGATAACTGCGTTGTATATTGACTGCTATCTTTCAGTCCAGTTACTGAAATATAGATAGGGATTGTCGAAACTGGGCAAATTTTTATTTGGTATCAAGAGGAGTCTAGTATATGCTACAGGGACAATAACTGACTATAGGACACAACCATGAATGGAAGAGGAGCTTACTGTTACTCCTCTTTGGACTGATATCAGAAACTCAAAAATGCCAGGGGTCAGAAGTAAGGATAGTTGCAATTCCTGGGGAGAAGGTGCTTGGGAAGCTGAAAGGTCTGAAGGTAGATAAGTCACCTGGACCAGATAGACTACACCCCAGGGCTCTAAAGGAGGTAGCTAGAGAGATTGTGGAGGCATTACCGGTGATTTTTCAAGAATCAGTAGATTCTGGAATGATTCGGGAGGTCTGCAGAATTCCAAATGTCACTCCACTCTTTTGAGGAGGGATGGAGGCAAAAGACAGGTTGAGTTGGTGGTAAGAAATGTAAACACAATATCAGGATTCATTTTAAGAGAACTAGAATTTTTTTTATTTTATTGAGATATAGCGCAGAATAGGCCTTTCCAAACCTGCTGCCTAATCACGGGACAATTTACAATGACCAATTATCCTACCAACTGATTGTTCTTTGGACTGTGGGGGGAACTGGACCTTCCAGAGGAAACAGACGCAGTCACAGGGAGAATGTCAAACTCCTTACAGTCAGCGGTGGAATTTGAATCTGGGTCACTTTTACTATAAAGCATTGTGCTAACCACTACACTACCGTGCCTCTTCCCTTTTTCTTCCCAGCCCTAATGAAGGGTTTTAGCATGAAATATCAACTGTTTATTCCTCTCTATAGATGTTGCCTGACCTAGAGTTCCTCCAGCACTTTGTGTGTTTTATTACACAAAGTTATGACATAAATTTTATTACATAAAATTATGATGGGGATAGATAGAGTTGACGTGGATAGGCTTTTTCCATTGAGAGTAGGGGAGATTCAGACAAGAGGACATGAGTTGAGAGTTAAAGTGCAAAAAGTTTAGGGGTAACACGAGGGGGAGCTTCTTTACTCAGAGAGTGGTAGCTTTGTGAAATGAGCTTCCAGTAGAAGTGGTAGAGGCAGGTTCAATTTTGTCATTTAAAAAAAATTGGATAGGTATATGGACAGGAAAGGAATGGAGGGTTATGGGCTGAGTGCAGGTAGGTGGGATTAGGTGAGAGTAAGCGTTCGGCGTGGAATAGAAGGGCCAAGATGGCCTGTTTCCGTGCTGTAATTGTTATATATGGTTATTACCTAATTAGGATAATAAGACATAGGAGCAGAATTAGGCCATTCAACCCATCGAGTCTGCTCTACCATTCCATCATGGCTGATCCCGGATCCCATTCAACCTCATAAATATGCCGCCTTGCCATATCCTTTGATGCTCTGACCAATCAGGAAACTATCAACTTCCACTTTAAATATGTGCATGGACTTGGCTTCCAACACAGTCAGTGACAGAGCATTCCACAGATTCACTACTCTCTGGCTAAAAAATTCCTGCCTAGCTCTGTTCTAGAAGTTCACCCCTCAATTTTGAGGCTGTCCCCTCTAGTCCTGAATACCCCCACCACAAGAAAACCCTCTGTACATCCACCCTATCTAGCCCTTTCAACATTCAGTAGGTTTCAATGAGATTCCCACACATTCTTCTAAATTCCTGTGAGTGCAGGCCCAAAGCTGTCAAATGCTCCTCATATGTTAACCCTTTCATTCCCAGAATAATCCTTGTGAATCTCTTCTGGACTCTCTCCAATTACAACACATCATTTCTGAGAAATAGGGCCTAAAACTGTTGACAATACTCCAAGTGCAGCCTGACTAGTGTCTTATAAAGCTTCAGCATTATCTCCTGCTTTTATATTCTATTCCCCTTGAAATAAATGCCAACATTGCATTTGCCTTCATTACCGCAGACTCAACCTGTGAATTAACCTTCTGGGAGTCTTACACGAGAACTCCTAGGTCTCCCTGCACCTGTGATGTGTGAACTTTCTCCCCATTTAGATAATTGTCTATGTTATTGTTCCTTTTACCAAACTGCATTATCATACATTTCCCAACACTATATTCCATATGGCACTTTTTTGCCTATTCTTCCAATTTGTGTGTCCTGCTGCAATCGCATTGCTTCCTCAGCCCTACCTACCCCTGCACCTATCTTCGTATCATCCACAAACTTTGCCAGAAAGCCATCAATTCCATTATCTAAATCACTGAAACAACTTGAAAAGCAGCGGGCCCAACACTGACCCCTGAGGAACACCACTAGTAACTGGCAGCCAACCAGAAAAGGCCCCTTTTATTCCCACTCTCTGTCTCCTGCCTGTCTTTCCTGTAACGCCATAGAATTTTATCTTGTTAAGCAGCCTCATATGAGGCACCATGTCAAATGCCTTTGGAAATCTAAGTAAATGACATCCACTGCCTCTCCTTTGTCCATCCTATTTGTTACTTCCTTGAAGAATTCTAGCAGATTTGTCAGGCAAGATTTCCCTCCACAGAAACCATGCTGATTTTGATTTATTTTAACATTAGTCTCCAGGTACCTTGTAACCTCATCCTTAATAATAGCCTCCAACACTCCCAACCACTGAGGTTAGGCTAACTGGCCTATAATTTCCTTTCTTTTGCCTTCCTCCCTTCTTGAAGAGTGGAGTGACATTTGCAATTTTGCAATCCTCTGGGACCATGCCAGAATCATGTGACCCTTGTGCCTAATTGCCTACCTGCATTGCACTATGTCTGTAACTATAATAACATTTCTATTATTGCTTTTCTTTGTACTATCTCAATGTGCTGATGTAATGAAATTATCTACAATTTTTCTACTTCACCTCTGTATATATAACAAGAGTACTAAACAAATCAATACAGTAAGGGAGAGGGAACTGATTGTATGTAATCTGGGAAGAGTCAGAGTATCGGGAGTGAGTTATAATGATATAGGCACAGGGCAGTAAATGATCTAGGAACTGGTCATCTACCTAATATCATCATAGTTGTACAGACAGAGAACTGACCACTGTGTGTGATATAGTGATCTGTAGAATGAAAGAGTAACAATCCACAGTACTGATCAATGATTTAACACTTGATTTCAGTGTTGCCCATCTTATGTTTTGTACATTAAACTTATTCAAGGGAAGACACGGGAGTCCGAAGTCTAAGTCTAACTTCACGTTGACTTTCAGCAAGGCGCACACATATCAAGTGGTAATGCGATGACATATGCAATTCATGTATTTTTATATATATAACTTGTAATGAGTGATTTAAATGAACAAGAATGCTTAATCAACCAATATATATACAAGATTACTCAAATATTACTTAAATATCAAATATACAGCAGCCCACAGTAACTGAACTGGTGGACAGGGCAATGCGCTCGAGACAGGTTGATGACTGCAAGTATGTGATATTATTGCTGGGAGATGGACAGGACAATTGCTGACAATGTAAAATATGATTGCCCATACAGTGAAAGTGCTTGATACAGTGAGCTTAGATCGCCCCCGACAAGGCTCTGGAATGTAGTTTAGATATTACAATACAGGACTGACAACCTGATGTGATACAGATGCTGAAAGGACACTTTGAGGCTGACAGAAGACAGAATGGGTTATTATTACTGCTGTTGGGACAGGTTGAAGTTGGATATTGTTAGTGATAAAGGGATGGGGTCTAACTGACAGCAAGGAATATATGGGCAATAAATTGAGTGAATATGGAATTTTACTGATGCCTAATACTGATATATAATCCTGTTATGTATCTCTCTATGACCCCAGGTAAGCTGAGAGCACTAAGTGGAAATTTCTGAAACAAGGCATTGAGAAGCAATTTTAAAAAAATTAAATTATGAGGGTATTGCATGCTGATCCCATCATTATTGTCCATCTGTACTTTCCTTTGTTGAACTATTGTGGACAATCTCATGAAGTCTCTCAGATTTAGACCCACAAATGATGAGGAAATGCCAATGAATTTCCATGTCAGGCAAGTGTGCAACATGGGGGAAACGTACTGAAGGGGTTGTCCACCTGGCTCTGCTGCTTTTGCCTTTTAGTTCAAAGTTCAAAGTAAATTTTATTATCAAAGTACACATATGTCACCATATACAGCACCAAGGTTCATTTCCTTGTGGGCATACTCAGCAAATCTATAGGACAGTAACTATAAGAGGATCAGTGAAAGATCAACCAGAATGCAGAAGACAACAAACTGTGCAAAGGCAAATATCAATAAATAGTAATAAATAACGAGAACATGAGATAATGAGATTAAGAGTCCTTAAAGTGAGATCATTGGTTGTGGGAACATCTCAATGATGGGGCAAGTGAGTGTTTATGATTATTGCACACACCCTCTATAACCACGCGTTTTTCTTCTGGTGGGTCACGGCCCAAAACTTTGACTCTTTACTGCTTCCCATATATGCTGTCTGACCTGCTGACCTCTTGTGCTTTGTGTGTGTTGCTCTGGATTTCCAGCATCTGCAGAATCTCTTGCATTTCTTCTGGTAGTTCCAGTTTGCTCATATATGGTAGGTTAAGTGTAGGCTGTAAATTTCCTCTTAGTTTGGTTTAACAGTATAACAAATCAGGGAATAATGAATTGATATTTATTAGAGGAAGTTGCAGGGATAAAGGGAGATAAGAGAGTGTGTGTGGTATGGTAGTGATGGAATTGATACCCCCTGGAGTGGGAATGGACTTAGTGCCATTATAAGTGAAAGTATTGCAGGGACTGTGGGATATAGATACAATATTTGCTGGAAAACTCAAATTTCTTCAATATTCTTCAAACTGACGATAGTTTTTGTTGGACAACAGCAAGGACAGAGAGGTCAGAATGGGACTAGAGCGGAGAATTAAGGAACTGAAAGAACTGCCATCAACTAAAGATTTGTAAGTCTGTTACTCTCTCCATGGATGCTACCTGACCACCTGAGTATTTCTAGTGTTCTGTTTTTTTTTCAGATTACATCATCTACAGTTTATTTTCATGCTTTAAGTGTAACCCTGATATACCGGCTCATATACAAACTCCGCTAACAGCCACGTGACTCAGTGGTGAGAAGGCTACCTTTCATAAACATATACGTCTAGGGTCAGTATGATTTGAGGTTCAACCAAACAGGAATGTCACAGTGTTCTGATTAAAGAAACCTTGATCTGAGTGAATGCGGTGTAAATACTGCCCATACACAATTGTCAGTCAGCAAGAAATAACAGATCATGCACCACATAAAATTATAAAGAAAGTATACTTACTAATTTCAGTTTTATTGAACAGTTATTAATAGACAGAAAAAGATAGAAGGGCCCATTACAGTCTAAATGTGTACATGACCATTGGCTCTCATCTCTTCCAAAGCTGGGTATAACTGTTACTCACGCCGCCGAACCCAGATCTGTATGAAAGCACCTGCCACAGTTTGAACTTCCCACGAAGTCCATCTCGAACAAACTGGCTCTCTCAGGAGTATTGTTCCTCCTCCTTGGAGCCATTCATCTGCACAAAACACTTCTTGTACTGCATCCTCTTCCCTTCTGTCCCACTCCACAGCTCCCACCATAAAGACCCCAAACCAGACCTACTGTCTGTCACAAATCTCTCTCCACCCCACTCTCTCTGGAACTTTTGCCGGATCCCACCATTCTGATTGGCTGTCACAACATACCTAAGTTGAACAGCAGGAATTCTTACCTTTAGCCTAAACCAAAACATTCTACCATCAGGGCACTCTGCTTTTGAAGAAAACTGCTAAAATGAAATACATACAGCATAGCAATAGAAATCTCAACCAGGACATTACGGATTTATTCTGTGATGAAGTACTGTTACAGGGAAGAGGCCCATCCTGATTGTGTGTGACACAGTTCCTGAGCATGAAAAATGCAGTGACTGTCAGGTCAGCAAAAAGGATCATTGACTGCAGTCTACCATCACTGCTGGACATGTATTTGTCCAGGACAAAGAAGTGGGCAAGAAAAATTATTATGGACACTACCCACCCTTCAATCTGCCTTTTCCAAAAGATTCCTTCTCAAAAGCACTATAGGACTATAAAGACAAAAACTTCACAGTGCCTTAAAAGTTTCTTCCTCAGGCAGTTAATCTGATCAACTGTTCTAGTTACCTCCCACCCTATCCCCCTCTGTTGGTTAACCCCATCACTGTAGACACTGGAAACCATTTTTATAATGATGTTTACATTGTAAATATCTGCTGCTATTTATGATTTATGGAAATTTTATTCCATCTCTGTACTTCATTCTTTGTAATTGTTTATTCTTTGTAGCTGTTAGATGTTTTTTGTTGCATGTTGCACCCAAAGAAACACACCACAGCCAGTTCCTAACATACAATCAGGGTACCTCCAGTACCTAGTAAAGTGGCCACTGGGTGTATGTCTGTGCTCTTCTGCTGCTGTAGCCCATCCACTTGAAGGTTTATTGTGTTGTGTGTTGGGAGTTGCTGTTTTGCACACACTGTTTATGCATGGTCATTTGAGTTCCCATTCCCTTCTTGTTGGCTTGAACCAGTCTGGCCATTCTCCTCTGACCTTTCTCATGAACAAAGCATTTTTGCTCCCGGAACTGCTGCTCAGTGGATTTTTTCTGTTTTTCTCACCACTCTCTGCAAACACTAGAGACTGTTGTGTGCAAGAGTCCCAGGAATTTGTGGTTTCTGAGCTACTCAAACCACCGTGACTTGTATCGACAATCATTCCATCTGATGTTTGATCTGAACAACAATTGAATCTCTTGATGGTGACTACATACTTTTATTAATTAGGTTGCTGCATCGTGACTGGCTGATGAGATATTTGCGTTAAAAAGCAGGTGTACAGGTGTATCTAATAAAGTGGTCACTGTATGTAAATGGGGAAAAAAGTTGACCCTTGATCCATGATTGGTGGCTTGTGTTATGGCTGTTAATGTAGACGAACAGGACACTAATAATTAAGTGCTGCAATTACCGGTATAAGATAGACAGTACTGTCAATGTGTGTTAAGTCCTGAGTGCCAATAATTACTGCCACAAGCACAGATCAGTGTGCGATGAAGTAACTGTTACAGCAATGGGACACTAATCTTCTTCCTTACTTTAGGGGCAGGTTACTAACTGGAAGTGTAGTGACTGACTTACAGGAAAAGGCAGTGAAATATTCACTATGTCAGAAAACACTCAGATGGACAATATCTGATATTGTTGCTGAAACAGAGGCAGAGTACAAACTGTTGTTAGTGAAACGGGGACATAGATTTTAATGGTTGTATGCAATCAAAGAAAAGGTTGTTGATATGCTTCATATGATTCAATTACTGATATTTCATGGTGTAAACCTAGTTCTCTGGAAGTTATATCCTTGTCCTCTGAGGTGAAGATCCCCAGCACTACTTATACACTGTCAGCAACAATGGACAAGCCACTTGCTCACATGCTTTATACTCGTGTTGTGAAACAGATGCTTGTTCTCAGCTTGGCATCCATGGTGACTTGGCCATTTCCACGAGGATTGGTGGATGGGACTTCCGTTGCCCAAGGTCTGTGACTAGTGGTATTCTGCAGGGAGGGATCTATACTGGGCCCTCTGCCATTTCTGATATATTTTAATGTCTTGGATGAAAATGTAGTTGAGTGAGTTAGTAAGTTGCAGACAATACAAAAATTGGTGGTGTTGTGGATAGTGTAGAATATTGCCAAAGTTCAAACTAACTATAGTTCAGACAGACAGACAGACATACTTTATTGATCACGAGGGAATTTGGGTTCATATTGCCCTCTTTTAGTTCTATGTTTTTTTTTCATGTTTTCGCCCATTCTTACGTTCTTGTTGCCGATTGGTGGGCTGGAGGCTTAATATTTATACTGCTGTTTCTCTGTGTGGTGATATGTTAGACTTTGTGTGAAGGAGGGGTGAGGATTTGGGTCTGATGTGAAGAATGTGAAGAAGGGGTGAGGATTTGGGTCTGACATGAAGAATGTGATGATGATTGTGAAGGAGGGGTGAGGATTTGGGTCTGACGTGAAGAATGTGATGATGATTGTGAAGGAGGGGTGAGGATTTGGGTCTGATGTGAAGAATGTGATGATGATTGTGAGTGAGGGGTGAGGATTTGGGTCTGATGTGAAGAATGTGATGACGAATGTGAAGGAGGGGTGAGGATTTGGGTCTGACATGAAGAATGTGATGATGATTGTGAAGGAGGGGTGAGGATTTGGGTCTGATGTGAAGAATGTGATGACGAATATGAAGGAGGGGATGAGGATTTGGGTCTGACATGAAGAATGTGATGACGAATGTGAAGGAGGGGATGAGGATTTGGGTCTGACATGAAGAATGTGATGACGAATGTGAAGGAAGGGTGAGGATTTGGGTCTGATGTGAAGAATGTGAGGGAGGGGTGAGAATTTGGGTCTGATGTGAAGAATCTGATGATGATTGTGAAGGAAGGGTGAGGATTTGGGTCTGATGTGAAGAATGTGAGGGAGGGGTGAGGATTTGGGTCTGATGTGAAGAATGTGATGATGAATGTGAGGGAGGGTGAGGATTTGGGTCTGATGTGAAGAATATGATGATGAATGTGAGGGAGGGGTGAGGATTTGGATCTGATGTGAAGAATGTGATGATGAATGTGAGGGAGTGGTGAGGATTTGGGGCTGATGTGAAGAATGTGATGATGATTCCGGGGGAGGGGCTGGGCATTTGGGTTGGTCTGACATGAAGAATGTGATGTCGAATGTGAAGGAGGGGTGCGGATTTGGGTCTGATGTGAAGAATCTGATGATGATTGTGAAGGAGGGGTGAGGATTTGGGTCTGACGTGAAGAATGTGATGAACAATGTGAAGGAGGGGTAAGGATTTGGGTCTGATGTGAAGAATGTGAAGGAGGGGTAAGGATTTGGGTCTGACGTGAAGAATGTGATGAAGAATGTGAAGGAGGGGTGAGGATTTGGGTCTGATGTGAAGAATGTGATGATGATTGTGAAGGAGGGGTGAGGATTTGGGTCTGACGTGAAGAATGTGATGAACAATGTGAAGGAGGGGTAAGGATTTGGGTCTGATGTGAAGAATGTGAAGGAGGGGTAAGGATTTGGGTCTGACATGAAGAATGTGATGATGAATGTGAAGGAGGGGGTGAGGATTTGGGGCTGATGTGAAGAATGTGATGATGATTCTGAGGGAGTGGCTGGGCATTTGGGTTGGTCTGACATTAAGAATGTGATGATGATTGTGAAGGAGGGGGTGAGGATTTAGGTCTGACATGAAGAATGTGATGATGAGTGTGAAGGAGGGGTGAGGATTTGGGTCTGACATGAAGAATGTGATGATGAGTGTGAAGGAGGGGTGAGGATTTGGGTCTGACGTGAAGAATGTGATGATGATTGTGAGTGAGGGGTGAGGATTTGGGTCTGATGTGAAGAATGTGATGACGAATATGAAGGAGGGGTGAGGATTTGGGTCTAATGTGAAGAATGTGATGATGATTCTGAGGGAGTGGCTGGGCATTTGGGTTGGTCTGACGTTAAGAATGTGATGATGATTGTGAAGGAGGGGTGAGGATTTGGGTCTGACGTGAAGAATGTGATGATGATTGTGAGTGAGGGGTGAGGATTTGGGTCTGATGTGAAGAATGTGATGACGAATATGAAGGAGGGGTGAGGATTTGGGTCTGACATGAAGAATGTGATGACGAATATGAAGGAGGGGTGAGGATTTGGGTCTGACATGAAGAATGTGATGACGAATATGAAGGAGGGGTGAGGATTTGGGTCTGATATGAAGAATGTGATGATGATTGTGAAGGAGGGGTGAGGATTTGGGTCTGATGTGAAGAATGTGATGATGATTGTGAAGGAAGGGTGAGGATTTGGGTCTGATGTGAAGAATGTGATGATGATTCTGAGGGAGGGGGTGAGGATTTGGGTCGGTCTGACGTGAAGAATGTGATAACGAATGTGAAGGAGGGGTGAGGATTTGGGGCTGATGTGAAGAATGTGATGATAATTCTGAGGGAGGGGCTGGGCATTTGGGTTGTTCTGACATTAAGAATGTGATGATGATTGTGAAGGAGGGGGTGAGGATTTAGGTCTGACATGAAGAATGTGATGATGAGTGTGAAGGAGGGGTGAGGATTTGGGTCTGACATGAAGAATGTGATGATGAGTGTGAAGGAGGGGTGAGGATTTGGGTCTGACGTGAAGAATGTGATGATGATTGTGAGGGATTCCATGTGGGCGATCTGTTAGTTTTTGTGTGCGCAAGAGGAGGTTGGGGGTTTGATGTTATTGTTGCTGTTTTTTTTTCTCCTTTTGGGCAATATGTTAGTCTTTTTGCAAGGGAGGTATTGGGGGTTTGGGGTTTGATGGTCCAGCTGCTGTCTTCCGGGTGGGCGTTCTGCTAATATTTGTACAAGAGAGTGCATTAGGCAAGATCTAGCAGAGGTCAACTGGGTAAACCTGTTTGAAGGGAAAGGAATGAGTGGCAAGTGGAAGGCTTTTAAGAGTGAGGTAACAGGAGTCCAGGAACAGCATATTCCTATTAGGGAATGCTGGCTGTTGAGAAATATTGAGACACTGTTCAAGGAAAAGAAGGAAACAAGCATTGGGTTTAGGAGGTTGGGGATGAGTGAATCCCTTGCTGGTTATATAAAGAGTATGAATGCACAAGAGAGAAAAGAGAGGATATGAGATGGATCTGTCAGATAAGGTTAAGGAAAATCCCAAGAGATGCTATAGATTTAGTAAGAAAATTATGGCAGCTAGGGGGAGAGTAGGTCCCTTTAAAGATCAGTATGGCCACTATGTCGAGCTGCTGGAGATTGGTGAGATTTTTAACACATACTTCTCCTCATTGTTTACTGAGAACATCAGAGATAAGGGAAACCAGTGGAAATGTTTTGGAGAATATTCATATTACCAAGGAGGAGGTATTTGGCAGCCTTACAGTGAATGAAAGTGGATGAATTCCCATAGCCTTACCAAGTACATACTTGTACTTTGTAAGAGTCTAGAGAAGAATTTAACAGGCCCTTGAGGATATAATTGCTTCATTATTTACATTTGAGAAGCCCCTGAAGACCAGAAGGTAGCTTACATTGTCTAAGAAAGGTAGCAAGGACAAGCCGGGGAACTAGAGGCCAGTCAGACTGACATCAATGGTGGGGAAATTACTGGATGGAATTCTATGAGTCAGGACCTAACAGTATTTATAGAGACAGAGTCTGATTAGGAGGAGTCAGCATGCGGTTGATTCGTGTTGGAAGAATATATTAGAGTTCTTTGAAGGGGTGCACTAAAGGATATTGGATGTTGTCTATATGGACTTTATCAAGGCCTTCGAAAAGGTCCCACACGTTAGGCTGGTCTGGAAGGTAGGGTCCATGGAATCCAGGGAGAACTAGTTCAGTGGATTCAAAATTGGCTTAGAGGGAGGAAGCAGAGTGTTGCTTCTCAAAATGGAGGCCAGTGATGAATGGTGCCACTGAGGTAATTTTTGGAACCCTTGTTATTTATTAGGTAAATGATTTGGATGTGGATGTCGGCTTGATCGGTAAGTTTGCAAATGATGCAACATTAAGAAGTGTTGCTGACAGTGAAGAAGGTTCTTGTATATTACAGGGGGATCTTAATTACAGGAGAACTGGACTAAAGAGTAAAAAATGCTATTTCCACACAGATAGGTGTGAGGTGACGCACTTTGGAAAGTCCAACTAGCAAATGACCTATCCTGCAATGGCAACATAGCGGTGGAAACTGCGAGCAGTTTCAAACTCCTGGGAGTATACATCATGAACAAACTCTCATGATCTCAGAACATCCTCTACACAATCAAGAAAGATCACCGATGCCTCTACATTCTGAGAACGCACATCAAGACTCATATCATTCTACAGATGTGCAGTGGAGAGCATCCCCTAACACGCTGCATCACTGCACGTATAGAAGCTGCATTGCAGCAGACAGGAAGGCTCTACAACCGATAGTCAAAACTGCCCAATGTATCACTGGTACCAATGTACTTGCCATCAAGAACATCTATACAGAAAGGTACCAGAAAAAAGCCAGGAACATCATGAAGATTCCCACCCACCCTGCTCTTGGACAGTTTGTCCCACTCCCATCAGGAAGGAGGCTACATAGCATTCACGCCAGGACCACCAAACTGAAAAACAGTTACTTTCCCTAAGCAGTAAGACTGATCAAAACTGCAACCCACTGACCCACCCCACCACCATTACTTTATCATTTCTTGTAAGAGTCACCTAATGTAGTGACACTCCTGTGCCTAGTTCAATCTATGTATGTAAGCTATCTTATGTCTCTAGATTTATCCTTTTATTATTGTGTTCTTTATCTTATTGATTTTCTGTGCTGTATCAGATCCAGAGTAACAATTATTTCATTCCCCTTTATACTTGTGTACTGGAAATGACAATAAATAAACTTGAATCTGAAACCTATGAATGGTGAGGTATTGGAGAGTGTGATAGAACAGGCGGGCATAAATGTACAGGGGCATAGTTCATTGAAAGCAGTATCACAGAGAGGCAGTGGTGAAAAAGGCATTAAGCATGCTGGCCTTCATCAGTCAAGGCACTGAGTTTAAAAGCTGAGACATTATGTGTAAGTTTCTTCATAAGGCTGAACTTGGAGTACTGTGCACAGTTTTGGACACCTTGTTATAGGAAAGACATCTTTAAGGTTAAAGTGGAAAGAGTGCAGAAAAGATTTATGAGAACACTTCCAGGACCATAGAGCTTGTGTAATAGAGAAAGGTATGCCTGGCAAGGTCTTTATTCCTTGGAATGCAGGAGAATGAGAGGCAACCTTATGGAAGTGTGTAAAATTATGAGAGACATAGATAAGGTGGGTAGTAACAGTCTTTATCCCCAGAGCAGGGGTCCAAAACTAGATTCAGGGTGAGAGAGGCAAAGTTTTAAATGGGACCTGAGAGACAGCCTGAGGCTGGTGAGAGTGTGGAGTGAGATGCCAGAGGAAGTGGTTCAGACACGAGGCACATGAGTGTCATTTAAGATGTGCTTGGGTAGTTACATGGAGGGAAAGGATATGGACCAATCACAAGAAAGTGGTGAACAATGCTGTCAACGTGCATCATATCCATGCTATATTACTCTGTGACTCTGACCTCGAGGCCATTCACTGAGATGACACAGAAGCCCATTTGTGGAACCACCTTCCCCTTCAAATATAACCTGCCTACCTGTGAAAAGGTAGCTCCATTTCCACGACAATTTCATCACCTACCATAGAACAAGTTGTCTTCAATCCCAGGAATATTGACACTGAAGAAGGAGGCAGACAAGTTGCTCTCATCGCAGAGTGGGTTACTCTGATTCTTGGATGTATTGGTAATTGTTGATAACAATACTGGAGGAAGGACATAGTGTTGACATTAATTTTGTGATGATTGATTGAAAGTCATCTTCATTGTGTATTAGAAATTTGCTGTGGTGTGTTGGTAGGACATGCAATAAGAATCAACATTCAACAATTTTCAAGAATAATTACATAAAAATAAAGTTAGGGGTTGAAGTACAGATATAGATAAATTGTGCATAAATACGTAAATACCAGCATGTATTGACAATGTAAAGGGCATTATAAAAAGTTTGATTAACCATGCACAAACTATTTTGGACCTGGAGAGAATCCGTGAGGAAATAAGACGATTATGCACAATGTTCTGAGAGAATGGCTACAAAGTGGTCGAAATCATTTGGCCCTTAAAGGGGCTGACAGAAAAATCAGGAAGCCTAACAACGAGGAGAAACCCATCACTACCATCTGTCTTCCCTGTATTTCCATGGTTTCTGGAAGGATTGCTAGGATCCTGAAGAAATACAGGATTAATACCATCCACAAATCTGTAAGGAAGCTCAAGTCACAGCTTACACGGGTCAATGGTAACCTGGGACTCAGGACGGCTGGCGTTTACAGGATTCCTCCCAATCAGGAGGGTCAGACTAGGGGGGTATACTGTAAATATCACCAGATGAGACATGCCCAGGCATCACCCCTGAAGAAGATGGCAGTTTGTCATCGAAATGTCAGTTATAATCAACACCTGTACCCGGCTAAAAGCCTGAGAAGCGTTTATTCATTATAGAAGCTGTTTTAAAGTATTTACAGTGCAGTGCAGTGACTGGGGGGGGGGGGGGGAGCGGGGAGGTGGAGAGTGAGTTTATACATAACCATAACATTGAGCAGCAAAGTACTTTATTATTAATTTAGAAGCTTTTCAGGGTAACTGATAATGGAATGCATCTTTAAGATAGTGTTAATTTAACATTATTTGGGTGGGGTAGAAACACCAGTGAAATCTTTTTAACTTTAAATGAAATCAAGGAATTTGGAATCTGTTTATGATTGAGCCTCTGTTTAGCCTTTCTCTGGAGTGGCCACACTTGCCCATTCCTGCACTGATGAGGTGGTGGAGCTGCCATCAATCTCTGCTCTGACAGGCACCTTCCTTAATGCGCCAGTACCTTTACTGTGCTGATTTAATGGCGAGAGCTTGCTGTTCAGTGATCTGTGTAATAGGTAGTGATCTGTAGCAATGAAAGAGTCTGGTGTTAGACATGCATATGGAGTACTTCATTACAGCTAATTAATTTATGCACCACAAACGTACTGCATTATTTTCATAATTCCGTAACCACACTGAGAATATTATATTTGAGAGTGTCCTGATGCAGCGTCTCAACCCAAAATGTCGGCAACTCCCTTCCTTCTACGGATGCTACTTGACTTGCTGAGTTCCTCCAGCAGATTGTTTCTCTGTATTCCGTTGTGTCTGTATCTATGGAGTGCAGAGTTCAGTCTATACTTTTCTGCTGCTTGCCTGCAGGTCTGGTTACATGTCTGTGTGTAGGATGCACAGCAGCCTAGGCAGCTCATGCCTGCACTTGTCTGCAGACCTGCTCCTTTTGTTGAGCACTTGGGATCCAGTTTGCAGCTTGCCCATTCTGTGTAACTGGGCCACTGCACTCAAGAAACACAAGAGATTCTGCAGATACTGAAAATCCAAAGCAACAGACAGAAAATGCAGGAGAAATGCAGCAGGTCAGAGAAGAATGAAAAGTTTTGATTTTTTATATATGTATATATATATTGAGAGGATCGGAGTTGGGGACTCTGATGATTCTTTGTCTTTTTATAGATACTATAAACAGCCCTTTTTTTTCTTTCCCTTTTTTCTTTTTTTTTCTTTATTAGTTAGTGGTTAGTTTGTTAGATTAGTTTTTCTTAGGGTAATAATATTTTTTCTCTTTTTCTCTTTTCTGTTTTTTTCAACATGATATACCTAGTTTTTTATTGTTTTGTTTATATGATAGTTGTATCATTCATGATTTGGGAAGACTTAACTATATTGTACTTATTGCTTGTGTATCCTTTTATGTTCATTTTAATTTTGTAATCTCAATAACTATGTATTAATCTTATCATGATGTTAATAAAAAGATTGAAAAAGAAAAAGTTGACATTTTGGATAAAGCCCCTGATGTTCACAACATCAGGTTGGAGGCTACCCAGACGGAATATGAGGCATTGCTCTTCCAACTTGAGAGTGACCTCATTGTGGCAGTAGAGGCCATGGACCAACTGCACTCAATATCTTAGGCAATAAGGAGATCAAACTAAACAGAAATGGAGCATCCCAGTGCCAGCAAGCTGTTTCTGTTGGCTTGCTGACGTTGTGCAAGATACTGCACCACATACTGCGATATTGTATTTACTGCCTGCCAGCCAGTGCCCGGCATGGTTCGAATCTTGATGCCTTCCCTATATTGAACGCCCCCTAGCGCTGGCTGTTGACAGGTAGATTATTATTCCTCTCTCTGTACTAAGTGACTGTTCATTGCTATCTGACTGTTCATTTGTAAGTATTACATCGAGCTCAGTGTCATGCGTACTCGGAGAATATATTGTGCTCCTAACCATGAGGTTCTTGCTGCATAAGCTTTACCAGCCTCATTATTAGCCTATACAAGTGTGGCTGGCACATGTGTTAACAAGCTGATAAAATAGAATATGTTGAAAGTGTAAGTGGATTAAGTATCAGTCAGGCGCCAACACTCAAATATTGTGCAGCCAGGGCAGTGTAGCTTTCTATTCTGTCTGTTATCAGTGAATTGCTTTCGTTTTCATTCATTATGGTTCTGTTTAAAGCACTCCAGGGAGGGACTGCAGAATTCACATTACTGAGCCAGGTTTGTTCACAGTCTGGGTGCCATAGGTGGCTCAGCGCTAATCCATCATGTACAGGGACATATGACAGCCCCATAACTAAAGCAACACTTGGGCTGTAGATAACGGAAATACACTTAGATAATACATCCCTGCACATAACCTTCCCTTCATTGTTACCCATACCAGAAATGGCACTAGTGGTCACATCCTAAACTCAAAACCTCTCCAATATCCAGTCACGTATTGAGATTCCTTATATAGCTGTATTCCCACCCTGCTGTCATCCCCACTGACCCTTCACTGTCATCTCTGTTCACACCTGAATCAAAAATCAAGATGCTGGAGACACTCAGTGGGTCTGGCAGCATCTGTAGAGGGAAATGGACCATCAAAGGTTCACATACTTCCATTCCTCACTTACACACCTTCACCCTTCACTCACACTCCTCCACTCCCCCCTCACTCCTCACTCACACTCCTCCACTCCCCCTCACACTTCTCCACTCCCCACTCCAGGGGAAGTACTGTTTTGAGTTTGGTGGTCCTGTGTGGATGCTAAACATTCTGTTTCTGGGAGTGGGGCAAACAGAACACATTCAGGATGGATGGTATTGCATCTAAAGGGAGCTTGTGATGGTTTATCACACTGTACAGTACAGTGCTATTCCATTCCATTTATTGTGACATTTACTACTCAACAATAATCATAATGAAACACAAACATGATCGTTTTACACTCAGTGGCCACACTATTAGGTACACTTGTGTGATAATGCAATGTCTGATCATGTGGCAGCTCAATGCATAAAAGCGTGCAGACATGGAAAAGAGATTCAGTTGTTTTCCAGAATAAACAACAGAAGCAGGAAGAAATGTGATCAAAAATTACTTTAACTATGGAATGTTTGTTAGTGCTAGACGAGGTGGTTTGAGTATCTCAGGAACTGCTGATCTCCTGGGAATTTAATGCCGTCTCTACAGTCTACAGAGCATGGTGCAAAAAAACATCCAGTGAGCAGCAGTTCTGTGGATGAAAACTCCTTGTTAATGAGAGAGGTCAAAGGAGAATAGCCAGACTGGTTCAAGCTGACAGGAAGGTGACTGTAATTCAAATAACCACATCTTACAACAGTGGTGTGTAGAAAAGCACCAGTGAACACACAACACAGCACATCTTGAAGTGGATGGGCTACAGCAGCAAAAGACCGCATCTTGTTGCTATGTAGATTGGCCCTGTGAGTTGTCCCTTTTGTACTCAGAGTGACAGAAAAACCAGCAGGGGTGGCAGCTGATGGGGATGAGAAGGAATGGGATTGGTGTAGATAGATGCTTGATGTGTTGTGCGTTCAAAGATACTCTTCTGCACACCACTGTTGTAATGTGTGGTTATTTGAGTTACTGTAGCCTTCCCGTCAATAACCCAGGCAACAGTTGTTGTATGCGCAGTCACTCCCATCTCAGCCACTGAAGCTTGTAACTCTTTCAGAGTTGTCAAAGGTCTTTTGCCCTCACTAGTCCCCTTCTTGCATGGTCACTCAGTTTTTGAAGACTGCCTGCTTTAGGCAAATTTACAGCTGTGACATATTCTTTCCATTTGTTGATGATTAACTTAACTGTATCCAAGGAATATTCAGTGACTTAGAAATTTTCTTGTATTCATCTCCTGACTTGTGCTTTTCAAAAGCCTTTTCGCTAGTTGCTTGGAGTGTTTTTTTGTCTTCATGGTGTCATTTTTGCCAGGAAACTGACTCAGCATTACAAGTGTACATTTACTACAATCAATTGAAACACCTTGACTGCACACAGGTGATCTCCATTTAATTAATTATGTGACTTCTGACACCAGTTGGCTGCACCAGTGATGATTTGGTGTGTCGTATTAAAGGGGGTGAATACTTGTGCAATCAATTATTTTTTGTTTTAAATCTGTAATTAATTTAGATCACTTTGTAAAGATCTGTTTTCATTTTGACATGAAAGAATTTTTTTCTGTTGATCAGTGTCAAAAAGCCAAATTAGGTCCACTGTGATTCAACTTTGTAAAACAATAAAACATGAAAACTTCCGGGGGGGGGGGGTGGAATACTTTTTATAGACACTGTACATGATAACAAAAATGGGCATTTTAAATACTTCATTATCTCTGTTATAATAGGGCTGTCCTATTATTAATGATCAGCCTGAACAGGCAATAATTTTGACATGGTTAATATGACGGGGCATAATTTTAAGGCCAAACATTCCCATTCCGACATGTTGGTCCATGGCCTCCTTTTGTACCAAGGTGAGGCCACCATCAGGGTGGTGGAGCAACACTTCATATTCCGTCTGGGTAGCCTCCAACCTGATGGCATGAATATCGATTTCTCCTTCCAGTAAACTAATTTACCCTCCCTCCCACTCTGACCATTTATCTCTTCTCACCTGCCTATCTCTTCATTGTGGGTCCACTTCTTCCCATTCTTCTATGGTCCACTGTCCTCTCCTACTCCAGCCCTTAATCTTTCCCACCCACCTGGCTTCTCCTATCACCTCCTTCCCCTACCCCCACCTTTTTATTCAGTCATCTTCCCCCTCCTTTCTTGGTCCTGAAGAAAGGTCTCAGCTCGAAACGTCAACTGGTTATTAATTTCTACGGATGTTGAGTTTCTCCAGCATTTTGTGTGTGTTGCTTATAATTTTAAGGTGATTGAAGGAAAGTATTGGTGGGGGAAGTCAGAGTCCAGAATTTTACACAGAGAGCGATGAATGTGTGAAACACCCTGCTAGGGCTGTGGTAGAGGCAGGTACATTTGGGATATTTAAGAAACTCTTAGATAAGCACATGGATGATAGGAATGGAGAGCTATGTGGAAGAGGAGGGTTAGATTGATCCCAGGGTAGGCTAAAATATTGGGCAGACGTGCCTGTATTGTGCTGTAGTGTTGAATGTTCTATGTTGCAATGGTTTGCTGGACATGCAGGAAAGTAGTGATGTTGGTATTTGTAGTCCTAGATGTGGTTCAGTACAACGGAGGCAGGTTTTAAACTGCATTGGGGAATGTGAGAGCATCTGAAGAAATGAATCACAGCTCTGACAATTATTATACTCATTAGCAATTTTTGAGAGTTGTATGAATGTTTAATTTGCAATGAGAATTCTTGTGACATGAGAGGGTTACTCAGGAGGGAAAGATAAAGACTACTGAGCCAGACCGTGATCAATCAGAATAACTGCAGAGGTGACACAGATGGTGACTGGAATGCTTCTCAACGTGACTCTATAATTCCATCCATGCTGTGTTATAAGTCAGTGCAGCTGAAACTGAGGCAGTAACTCAATGAAATAATGCAGCAGACAGAAGTGTCTGCAAAGCAGTGCAGAAACAAACAGGCAAAACTAGCATTATATGTACAGCATTGAACAGTGTGACAACACCACCTCCAGTACTATACAAATAAAAATGGCAAAGCTGATACATTCTCCCATGTGTAAAGATCAATGCACAGCCTCTAGCACTGCAGAGTAGAACGACAGCCTCATGCACCTATATAAGCATGTACCCTCAGCTGAACAGCCTCCAGTTAAAGTAGAGCTCTGCACTTCCTCATTGACTTACTGAAGTTAGAAAGAAGCCAGGTGAAAGTTTGATGCAACTTTTATTTTGTAGTAGAAACTGAATGTTTAAATAATTCATTCCTAATCCTAATGGGGAAGGCAAATGGTGCTCTAGAACATTCCAAGCTGTTGCTATATCCTTTCCTCAAAATGTCTGTTCACTGATCACATAACGCCTGATTCTAAGATCTGGGAGATCCACACATATAACTGAATTGGAATTGATGAACACTGAGATTGTGGGGAAGGGCAACAAGTAAGTCTGGGATGAAAAGTCCAAACAAAGTACAATGGATCTGCTTGCACAGATCTGCCCATATGTTCTCACCCCAGCCACTCCTGCAGCCCCCATCACTCACTGCCTCGGTAAAGCATCAAAAATCTTCTGGAGAATGAAGTGCCTAGGAGAAGATTTTGATAATAATCCTCATTACAGAAGGAGGAAAAGAGTCCAAATTGAGACTAGCCTGTAACCATAAGACCATAAGATATAGGAGCAGAATTAGACCATTTGGCCCATCTAGTCTGTTCCACCATATCACAATGGCTGATCCAATTTTTCTCTGTGCCCCAATCTCTTACCTTCTCCTCATATCCCTTCATGCCCTGATCAACCAAGAATCTTAACAATCTCTGCCTTAAATATACATAAAGACTTAGCCTCCACAGCTGCCTGTGGCAAAGAATTCCACATCCACTGGCTAAAGAAATTCATCCTCATCTCAATTCTAAAAGCATGTCCCTCTATTCTGAGGCTGTGTCTTCTGGTCTTAGACTCTCCCACCATAGGAAACATCCACTCTATCAAGGCCTTTCATTATCTGAAAATCTAAGTACACAACATCAACAGGTTCAGATTTATAGATTTTTGGGTTCTCTTCTGGGGAAGGTATGGCCTGTACAAGAAGGATGAGTTACACCTGAACCTAAGGGGGACCAATACCCTTGCGGTCAAGTTTGGTAGAGTTCAAGAGAGTTTAAACCAATTTGGCAGGAGAATGGGAACTAGAGTGATGGTGCTGAGGATGTCGATATTGATCCTAGCAAGGAGAAGCTGATAATACGACAAAATTGCTATAACAGGATGAGTTGCAACTTAAAAGGTAAACAAAATCAAAAAGGGTGAATACAGGACTAAAGGTGTTATATTTGAATGCACACAGTATATGGGATAAGGTCGATGATCTTGTAGCACAGTTACCAATGGGCTTGTATGACATTGTGGGCATCACTGAATATTAGCCAAGTGCTTAGCCAAACATCTTTAAATGTTGTTATTGTTGCTGTTGCAATCACCTTCTCTGGCAGCTTATTCCATGTACCAACCACCAACAACCAAGCATAAATAAGCTACCCCTCACATCTTTTTTATGTAAATCCTTCACTTCTGCCCTTAAACCGATGCTCTCTAGCTTTTAGTTCCCTTTCCCTGGGAGAAGACTGACTGCATTCTATACCCCTCATGATCTTATGCTCCTCTAAAAGGTCACGCCTCAGTTTCTTGCATTCCAAGAAATAAAGTCCTACCTACCCAACCTCTCCCTATAACTTGGGCCCTCAATACTGGAAGTATCCTTGTAATTTTTGTTTGCACTCTTACCAGTTAAATGATGTTTTTCTTATAACAGGGTAACCAAAATTGTACACAATACTCCTCACCAGCATCTTATACAACTACAACATAGTGTCCCAGCTCTTACACTCAGTGCTCTGACTTACGAAGGCTAGGGTGTTAAATGCCACCTTCACCACTTTGTCTGCCTCTGATGCTGCTTCCAATTACTTGTCAATATTCTATATGCCAAAAATACAAAAAAGCTCTGTTTTTACATTGGATCGTTTGGCTTCCATACAGCCACTTGTGATAAACTGCCACGCTATAGGACATATACAGAAAGGTGCTGCAGTTTGCAGCACCTACACAGACATATAAAGTAGATGTCATCAGGTCCCACATGTGTACACCATTGCTGAGTGAGATAATACAGTCGGCAGTCCTGTGTAGCAGGAAGCTATGCCCTGCAAGTGGAATGATTAAAATGTGATATTTTCCATAGTGAGGCTGAGATCACAGCACTGCCAGCAGCAGGACTGAGCAATCAGGCAGGCTGAATAGTACCAGATGTCTTTCAATAAGCAGGGCAGCTAAAGGGCAAATATAAACTCAATCTAAATTAGTGGTAAAACCAGGCACTCGAAAGGCCAGCTCAAGGAAGGATTTGAACAGCTGATGATAACAGATGCAGGAACCTGGCCAATACCCCTGGGCATTGAGCTTGCTCATCAACAATAAATAAAGGTGCCAGCCTTGCTTCAGTGATGATTTTCTTGCCTTTGAGCCAGAAAATTGCAGTTTCAAGATCCCACTCTGGAGTTAAGCACTTAATTTAGTGTTCTATGGTGATAACTGAGGCGGTGCCATGTTAATGGAGGTGTCTTCTTTTGGAAGAGCCATCGAACTGTCTGAAGAAGGTTTCAGCTAGCAGAGGCAATGTCTTACAGCTCATGTCCAATCGTGGCATCCAGTGCTGTCTGTGTGGAGTGTTGTTGTTTTCTCCGTGAGCACGTGGGCTTTCTCCAGATGCTGTAGTTTACTTTTACTTAGAGATACAGTGCAGGAACAGGCTCTTCAATCCAGCAAAGCACTCCATCCAATTACAACCAGGTGACCATTTCACCTACTAACCCAACTAACCCATCCGCCTCCCAGCTCCCAAAGATGTGCTGGTAGATTTGTTAATTAGCCGCTATGAATTCCAGCCTCCCCCACCCCCCCACCCATATCAGTAGCTAAAAGAAGAGTCAAAGCATCAAGGGTTGTTGAAGAGCAGTGAAAGAAGAGAATGAAATAGGTGAGAGGAATCAGATTGCTCGAAGTCATTCAATGGGCTGAATGGCCCACATCTGCCCCTTCTAGAACATGTAAATATTTTACATCATTATTCAAAGAGAAAGGGAAGCTTTCTCTTTGCTCTGGCATGTATTCATCCTCAACCAATGTAATTAGCTCATTTAATCTGTTCATTATCTCTTTGCTTTTTGCTCAGATTATTCCAATGTTTTCCAAAAAAACAGCTGTAACTACAGATCAAAACCTGAACTAATTTGAGGACATCTTGACATTGCGAAAGGTTCTTTACAAATTGAAACTTCTCTCTTATATGAAAATTAATTCGTTAGATTTTACTGCAAAGAAATTCAATCCTTGACCATTGTTAACAAAAAAAAATCACACCTACGCAAAAAGATTCAGCAATTTGGAAGCACAGAATGGATGAAACTAGCCTTTAGTCTTATCTGGAATTATTTAACAAAATGACAACAAAAGCATGAAAAAGCAAAAGAGACATTCAGATTCTGATTTAGATGTATTTATCTGATGTACATCCAAACATACTGTGAAATGCACTATTTGCATTAAAAACCAACACACCTACTGGCCACCTCCGAGCCTCTAGTCCTTGGTCCCGAACTGTCAGGTTCACAGATATCAGCCTCCAAATTTGGGCTTTGCCCCACAACTTGCCAATCATGAGCAAACACAAGGATATCTGCAGATGCTGGAAATTCAAGCAACACACACAAAATGCTGGTGGAACACTGCAGGCCAGGCAGCATCTATAAGGAGAAGCACTGTCGACGTTTTGGGCCGAGACCCTCCGTCAGGACTAACTGAAATCTCTTACTATCTTTCCTTTCAGTTAGTCCTGACGAAGGGTCTCGGCCCGAAACGTCGACAGTGCTTCTCCTGAAAGATGCTGCCTGGCCTGCTGTGTTCCACCAGCAGTTTGTGTGTGTTGTTGCCAATCATGAGTTTAACCTTCAGATCTTAGTTTTTGCCGTGATAATGGCTAGACTGTGAAAATCATGTTAAATCTGGTTAGGTCACATTTGGATTATTGTGTGCAGTTGCCACATTAAAGGAAGAATGAGAAGAATGTTGACCAGGATGTTGCTTAGATTGGAGTGAATTAGCTGAATGAAATGTTGGCCAAACTTAAGTTTAATTTCTCTGGCGCATAAGAGGCGGAGGGAGAACTGGTCAAATGTATATAAATTATGAGAGGCATAAGCATGCTAGATTGTAAGTGTCTCTTTCCCAGGATGGAAGTGCCAAACACATGTGTGCAAGGTGCCACAGTAGCATAGCAGATAATGTAACATTATCACTGAGCCAGTGACCATGGCTGTCTGTGAGGAGTTTGTACATTCTCCACATCACCGTGTGGGGTTCCTCTCACATTCCAAAGACACACGGGTTAGTATGTTAATTGGTTGCACAGGTGTAATTAGGAAGCTCAGGCGTGTGAGCTGGAAGGGCCTGTACAACTGTGCTGTATCTCTAAATAAACTAAAAATACAAGAATGTGAAAGGAGGAAGTTTTAAAGAGATTTATGGGGTGTGGTACTTTTTAAGAGAGAGTAGCAAGTGGAATGCACTGCCAGGGGAGGTAGTAGGCACAGACACCATAGTAAATCTTAAGAGGCATTTAGACAGACTCACAGACAGGGAGAGAATGGAGGATGTAGACCATGTGCTGGCAGATAGGTTTGTTAAAATGGCATCAAGTTTAGAACAGATATTGTGGACCAAATGGCCTGTTTGTGCTGTACTGTTCTAGGTTCTGTAATATAGAGAGATGCAGAATGGATTTCACAGCAGGGGTATATTAAGAAAACAGTCTTGCAGAACTTTGAGGTGGGAAGGTACATTCTTGAATTAAATGTTCTGCAGGAGATGGAGCATTATCAAGGACTGCAGTTGGTAGTACTACATTTGTGAACATGACTTATTCTCAGCCCCAAATTTGTTGTGAAGGTGGAGTATGCCTGTTTTGAAGGTTTGTAAATAGCTCAGAAATAGTCTTTCTAATACAACTCACCAAAAGCTCATGAAAAGTCACAAAATGTGTACACTATATCAAGAAGAAAACACAACAGCACCTTTTTTAGAAAAAAATCTAAGCTTATTATATCAACCTTGAGTCTTTAGTTTGGAATATCAGCTTGCTGTTGAGGAATGCTGCATTGACCAATGGAGGAGAAGGGTGTAGACTGAGACCTGGCAGAGATGGATTTTAGAACAGGGCATTGAAAGCCCTGAATAGGAGGTAGAAGTAATTGCTTCAAAAAAGTGCACAGACTGAGCAGGATCAAGACAGTTGCTTTATCTGTCAGGGTAGTGAACCATTAAATTGAAGGGCAGAGTAGGTGCACCCACCACAGGAGTTGTACTTTAAGGCCAGTAACCTACCGAATGAGTGCATTCTGTGTTATCCGGGTTGCCACTTAGGAACTCTACCAATGAAACACTGAACAGGTTCTTGTTGCTTTCAAGAATTACCCCAACCCTCCAAGAAAAGAGATGGTCAACAGAATCCAGGTTCTCATGGATATTGGGTGAAAGGCAAATCGTATGATACTTGCTTCTTTGAACTGCTGCTGTTGGTTGCAGATTGTAACTGGAGATCTGAGCATTGTAAGTGAAGTTCAATTGAGGGAGCATCTGCTGCAAGAAATAGCTAAACTTGGCAAAGTGCGCCACATCCTGTAGGGCCTCTGAGCTAGTTATTTGGACAACACACCCTGGAATTGTGTCCAAACAGTCAAACTGAAGCACAGAAGTAAAGCAGTAACACTTTCAATGTTGTAGTTATTGTAAATGTTTGCAGAAATATGCAGCTTATGGGAAAGGATGTCACATGTGCAAAAACACAAATCAATTTTCATTCCAGTGCCAAGGAAAGATGAAGAGTTATAATGGAACCAGTTATCAGATAGAGGTGGCCAAGATTCCAATACAGTCCATTGTTGCTATAAAGTGGCAGGAGATAGAGTTTCAGGCAGACGCTGATGCACATGACACTTCATTTCCAAAAGCTTGTTCCCAATATACACTATGCGTTGGTGAAAGTGAGAGATCCAAAGGATGGAAAGAACAGTTAAAGCAGAATGGTCTCTTTTCTTTGCAGAGAATTATATGCCAATCCTTGGAATCAATGCAGCCCTGCAAATCTACTGCAGGTGCAAGATCAGCACTCAACCAGCCACTACTGCTGAATGAGTCTGCAGATGTATCTGAAGAAACTGGAAAGCTGGGAGGAGCTACCACCTTGAGTAGGATATGAGTGAGCACCCAGTGGTATAACCTCCCAGTTTTCTTCCAGTTCCTCTCAAAAGTCAAGGTTCAAAGGCAAAAACCTGTGCATTAGATGTTCAACATCATAGTGTCATAAAATATGACATGGTAGAAGAAGGCTATTCCCCCCACCACCACCACCACCCTAATCATACCTTGTGGTTCCAAGGTGGTTGTATGGTGTTCCAGTACACATCCGACTATTGTTTACATGTGATGAGGATTGTTGTCTCTTCAGCCTATTTCAGAATCAGAATCAGGATTAATATCATTGGCATATGTCATGAAATTTGTTAACTTAGCGACAGCAGTACAATGCATACATGGAAAAATAAATGAATGAATTATAGTAAGTGCATGTATGTATATTAAATAGTTAAATTTAAAAATAGAAAACAGAAATAATAAAAAAGGTGAGGAGGTGCTGGATGGGTTCAATATCCTTTTAGGAATCAGATGACAGAGGGGAAGAAGCTGTTCCTAAATCGCTGAGTGTGTGCCTTCAGGCTTCTGTACCTCCTTCCTGATGGGAAGGAGAAAAGGGCATATGCCCTGGGTGATGGGAGTCCTTAATAATGGTCGCCATCTACTTGAAGATGTCTTGGATACTATGGAGGCTAGTACCCAAATGGAGCTGACAAATTTTACAACTTTTTACAGCTTCTTTCAATCCTGTGCAATAGCCACCTTCCTACCCCCGATACCAGACAGTGATGCAGCCTGTCAGAATGCTCTCCACAGTATATCTGTAGAAGTTTTCAAGTGTTTTAGGTGACAAGCCAAATCACTTTAAACTCCTAATGAAATATAATCCTGTTTCGTCTTCTTTATAGCTGCATCAATATGTTGGAACCAAGTTAAATCCTCAGAGACATTGACACCCAGGAACTTGAAATTGCTCACTCTCTCCACTTCTGATCCCTCTATGAGGACTGGTTTGTGTTGTCTCATCTTACTCTTTGTGAAGTCCACAATCAGCTCTTTGATCTTACAAATGTTAAGTGCAGGGTGGTTGCTGCGACACCACTCAACTAGCTGGTATATCTCGCTCCTGTGTGCCCTCTCATCTCCAACTGAGGTTCTGTCAACAATGGTTGTTTCATCAGCAAATTTATATTTGAACTATGCCTAGCCACACAGTCATGGGTATAGAGAGAGTAGAGCATTGGGCTAAGCACACGTCCCTGAGGTGTGACAGTGCTGATCATCAGCGGGGAGGAGATATTATCACCAATCCATACAGATTGTAACCTTCCAGTTAGGAAGTCGAGGATCAATTGCAGAGGGAGGTACAGAGGTCCAAGGTCTGTAGATTATCAGTCAAGACTAATGAAAACAAGAATTACATAAGTCTTCTTAACCACCCTATCAACATATGTAGCCATTTAAGGAGCTATGAACTTGGACCCCAAGATCTCTCTGCTCAGCAACACTGTTAAGGATCTTGCCCTCAATGGTGTACAGTCTCCTTGCATTTAACTCACTTTTGTCTGGGCTAAACTCCCATCTACCTCTTTTCTGCCCATATCTGCAACTGATCAATATCGCATTGTATTCTTTGGCAGTCATCTACACTATCAGCAATTTCACCAATCTTGCTATCACCCACCCATCTATATTTTCATCTATTGCTGCTCTATCATTCTCCCTGCTAGTGTCCCCTTTCAATAAACTTTGGCCTGCTTTCCTCTCATGCTTCTGTAATTCCCTTTACGTCACTGGTTACATCTGACTTTAACTTCTCCTTCTCAAACTCTAAGTGAATTCCATCATATTATGATTATTATCACCTACAGTTTCTTTACCTTAAGGTCCCTAATCAATTCTGGTTCATTACACAACAGTCAATCCAGAATTGCCTTTTTGCTTGTGGGCTCAACCACAAGCTGCCCTAACAGGCCATCTTGAAGGCATTCTTCATATTTCTTCTCTTGGGATCGCAAACCTAACTTTCCCAATCTCCCATTACTATTTAACAATGGTCTTTTTATATGCTGTTTCTGTCTCCCATTGCAATTTGTACCCAACATCTTGGCTACTGATTGGAGGCAGTATAACTTCCAAGAGGGTCTTTTTACCCTTGCAGTTTTACAACCATACCCACAAGGATTCTGCATCTTTTGATCCGACAGTATGGCATTTTTTCTAAGGATTTGATTTAATTTTTTATGAACAGAGCCACACCATGCCCTCTGCCCACTTGCCTGCCTGTTTGATATTATGTGTATCCATCACCATCAAACCCCCAGCTGTGATCTTCTTTAAGCCACAATTCAGAGTTGCCCACAACGTCCTACCTGACAATTTCTAAATATGCTTCATGATCATCTGCCTCAGAGTCACCGAATCATTGAAATGCACAACATGGAAACAGGCCCTTTGGTCCATCTAATCCATGCTGAAACATTTAAACTGCCCACTTTCAACGACCTGTCCCAGGACCAGAGCCCTCCACACCATGCAGACAACATCCATTGCCTTGCCTTCATCAATTTTCCTGGTAAATTCCTTGAAAAACTACAAGACTAGTTGGACACAACCTAACATACACAAAGCCATGCTGACCATCTCTATTCATTCCGTGTCCATCCAAATACTCATATATCCAATCCTTTACAATACCTTCCAATAACTTTCACACTACTGATGTCAGACTCACCAGACTATAAATTCCTGGTTTATTTTTTAGAGCCTTTCTTAAATAGCAGGAACCACATCGGCTGTCGTGCTGAGGAATTCAGCAGCCCAGGCAGCATCCATGGAAAACAATAAACAGTCGCTGTTTTAGGCCAAGGACTGAGTTCCTCCAGCACTTTGTGTGTGTGTGTGTGATTCTTGCAATAGTCTGTGATCTTCCTACAAATTTGTTCCTCTAAATCCTGCAACATGTATTCCCCATGCTGCTTCATGAGGCAAGGGAAGAGGTTACTGAGCCTCCGGCTAGGATCTTTATGCCCTCGTTGTCCACAGGAATGGTACTGGAGGGAGGCAAATGTTGTCCCCTTGTTCAAAAAAGGTAGTAGGGATGGTCTGGATAATTATAGACCAGTGAGCCTTAAGTCTGTGGTGGGAAAGCTGTAGGAAAAGATTCTCAGAGATAGAATCTATGACATTTAGAGAATCATGGTCTGATCAGGGACAGTCAGCATGGCTTTGTGAAGGGCATATTGTGTCCAACAAGCCTGATAGAGTTCTTTGAGGAGATGACCAGGCATATAGATGATGGTAGTGCAGTGGATGTGATCTGCATGGATTTTAGTAAGGCATTTGACAAGGTACCACAAGGTAGGCTTATTCAGAAAGTCAGAAGGCATGGGATCCAGGGAAGTTTGGCCAGGTGGATTCAGAATTGGCTTGCCTGCAGAAAGCAGAGGGTTGTGGTGGGGGAAGTACATTCAGATTGGAGGGTTGTGACTAGTGGTGTCCCACAAGGATTGGTTCTGGGACCAATGCTTTCTGTGATTTTTATTAACGACCTGGATCTGGGGGTAGAAGGGTGGGTTGGCAAGTTTGCAGGTAACAAAGGTTGGTGGTGTGGATAGTGTTGAGGATTGTCCAAGATTGCAGAGACACATTGTCTCAGAAGTGGGCTGAGAAGTGGCAGGTGGAGTTCAACCCAGAGAAGTGTGAGGTGGAGGTACACTTGGAAGGACAAACTCCAAGGCAGAGTACAAAGTAAATGGCAGGATACTTGGTAGTGTGGAGGAGCAAAGGGATCTGGGGGTACATGTCCACAGATCCCTGAAAGTTGCCTCACAGGTAGATAGGGTAGATAAGAAAGCTTATGGGGTGTTAGCTTTCATAAGTCGAGGAACAGAGTTTAAGAGTAACAAGGTAATAATGCAGCTCTGGTTAAGCCACACTTGGAGTACGATGTCCAGTTCTGGTCGCCTCACTATAGGAAGGATGTGGAAGCATTGGAAAGGGTACAGAGGAGATTTACCAGGATGCTGCCTGGTTTAGAGAGTATGCATTATGATCAGAGATTAAGGGAGCTAGGGCTTTACTCTTTGGAGAGGAGGAGGAGACAGAGGAGATAGAGGTGTACAAGATATTAAGAGGGATAGACAGAGTGGACAGCCAGCGCCTCTTCCCCAGTGCACCACTGCTCAGTACAAGAAGACATGGCTTTAAGGTAAGGGGAGGGAAGTTCAAGGGGGATATTAGAGGAAGGTTTTTCACTCAGAGAGTGGTTGGTGCGTGGAATGCACTGCCTGAGTCAGTGGAGGAGGCAGATACACTAAGAGACTACTAGACAGGTATATGGAGGAATTTAAGGTGGGGGGGGGGTTTATTTGGGAGGCAGGGTTTAAGGGTCAGCACAACATTGTGGGCCAAAGGACCTGTACTGTGCTGTACTATTCTGTAACAGAACTGCAATTCTTCATGCTAATGAATAGTACAAACGTAGATGTAAATGTTCCTGGTTGGCTGCTGGTGACTAGTGATGTACCGCAGGGGTTGCTGTTGAGATTGCTTCTTTTTATGTTGTATGTCAATCATTTGGATGATGGAATTGATGGCTTTGTGACCAAGTTTCCTGATGATATGAAGGTAGGTGTAGGGGCAGGTTGAGGAAGCAGAGTGTCTGCAGACGGACTGTGGCAGATTAGGAGAATGGGCAAAGAAATGGCAGATAGAATACAGTACAGTGAAGTGTTTGATCATGAATTTTGGTAGAAGGAATAAAGACAAAGGCTATTTCTAAATGGGCAGAAAATTCAAAAATCAGAGGAGCAAAGTGACTTTGGAGTGCAGGATTCCCTGAAGATTAAGTCCCTGAATTTAGTCAGTGGTAAGGAATG
Source organism: Hypanus sabinus (assembly GCF_030144855.1). NCBI lineage: Eukaryota > Metazoa > Chordata > Chondrichthyes > Myliobatiformes > Dasyatidae > Hypanus > Hypanus sabinus. The sequence goes on along the minus strand of NC_082724.1, from coordinate 59,248,980 downwards.
CAAATGCAATGTTAGCATTCATTTCAAGAGGACTGGAATATACAGTAAGAGCAAGGATGCATTGCTCAGACCGCATTTAGGATATTGTGAGAAACTTTGGGCCTCTTATCTCAGAAAAGATACCCTGGCAGTGGAGAGAGTCTAGATGAGGTTCAGGAGAATGGTCCAGGAATAAAAGGGTTAACATATGTGGAGGGTTTGATGGTTCTGGGCCAGTACTTGCTGGAGTTTACAAGATTAAGGGGTGATCTCATTGAAACCATTGAATATTGAAAGGCCTAGATAGCATGGATGTGGAGAGAATGTTTCCTTTAATGGGTGAGTCAAGGACCAGAGGGAATGGGCTAAGAATAGTGACATCCATTTAGGACAGATATGAGGAGGAATTTCTTTAGCCACAGTGTAGTGAAACTGTGGAATTCATAGCCACAGATGGCTGTGGAGGTCTGGACTTTAAGTATATTTGAAACAGAAGTTAATAAGTTGTTGGTTGGTCAAAGCATCCAAGGTTATGGGGCGAAGGAAGAATGGAATTGAGAGGGATAATAAATCAACCATGATGGAATGATGGAGCAGTCTGCTCCTATGTCTTGTAGTCTTATTTATTTGAGTTTAAAACATAGAGCAAAGAAATCTACAACACATACAGGCCTTTCGGCCCACAATGTTGTGCTAACCATGTAACCTACTCTAGAAACTGCCTAGAATTACCCTACCACATAGCCCCCTAGTTTTCTCAGCTCCATGTACTTATGAGTCTCTTAAAAGACCCTATTGTATCTGCCTCCACCACCCTCACTGGCTGTGCATACCACGCACCCACCAATCTCTGTGTGAAAAATTTACCTTTGACATCTCCCTTGCACCTACTTTCAAGCTCCTTAAAACTATGCCCCCTCATGTAAGCCATTTCTGCCCTGGGGGAGAATATCCACAGAATATCATATCCACATGATCAATGCCCCTCATCATCTTATACACCTCTATCATGTCACTTCTCATCGTCCATCGCTCCAAGGAGTAAAGGCCAAGTTCACTCAACCTATTCTCATAAGGCATGCTCCCCAATCCAGGCCACATCATTGTAAATCTCCTCTGCGTCCTTTCTAGTTTCCACATCCTTCCTGTACAGAGCTGATCAGAAGTGAACACTGTACTCCAAGAGGGATCTGACCAAGGTCTTGTATAGCTGTAACATTACCTCATGGCTCTTGAACTCAATCCCATAGTTGATGAATGCCGACACACCATATGCCTTCTTAATAACACTGTCAATCTATGCAGCAGCTTTGAGTGTCCTGTGGACAAAGTCCCCAAGATCTCGCTGATCCTCCACACTGCCAAGAGTCTTACCATTAATACTATGTTCTGTCTTCAAACTTGACCTACCAAAATGAACCACTTCACACATCAGCATATTTACTAACCCATCCTTCCACTGCTTCATCCAGATCATTTATAAAGATCATAAAGAGGAGAGGTGCCAGAACAGATCAATGCAGAACACCACTGGTCACCATGCAGAATACAACCACCCTTTGTCTTCTGTGAGCAAAACAACTCTGGCTCCACAAAACAAGGTCTCCTTGGATTCCAGGCCTCCTTACTTTGTGAATGAGCCTTGAATGGGGAACCTTATCAAGTGCCTTACTGAAATCCACTGCTCTACCTTCATAAATGTGTTTTGTTACATCCTCAAAGAATTCAATCAGATTCATAAGGCACAACTTGTCCTTGATAAAGCCATGCTGACAATCACTAATCAGATTTTGTCTTTCCAAATGCTCATAAATCCTGCCCCTCAGGATCTTCTCCAACAACTTGCCCACCACTGAAGTACGACTCTAATTTCCTGGCTTAGCTAGGAGGAACATAGAAATACCTACAGCATAATACAGGCCCTTCAGCCCACAATGCTGTGCCAAATATATACTTACTTTAGAAATTACCTAGGGTTACTCATAACCCTCTATTTTTCTAAGCTCCATATACCTATCCGGGAGTTTCTTAAAAGACCCCATTGTATCCACCTCCACCTCAGTCACCGGCAGCCCATTCCATGCACTCACCACTCTCTGCTTAAAAAACTTACCCCTGATCTCCCCTCTGTACCTGCTTCCAGGCACCTTAAACCTGTGCCCTCTAGTGGCAACCATTTCAGCCTCTGACTATCCGCACAATCAATGCCTCTCATTATCTTATACACTTCTATCAGGTCACCTCTCATCCTCCGTCACTCTAAGGAGAAAAGGCAATCTCTACTCCCTTTCTGGAACAAGGAAACAACATTTGCAACCCACCAATCCTCCAGTACTTCTCTCATCCCCGAGATGCAAAGATCATCACCAGAGGCTCAGCAATCTCCTCTGTAAGTCATCCCCACAATTGCCAAGGTCCTTTTCACTGGTGAATATTGAAGCAAAATATTCACTAAGTACCTTCACCACCTCCTCTGACTCCATGCAAACATTTCCACTGTTGCACCTGATTGGTCCTACTTTCACACAGCTCATCCTCTTTCTCTTCACGTACTCGGGGTATTTTTTAATCCTGCTTGCCAAGGTCATTTCCTGGCCCCTTCCAGCTCTCCTAATTTCATCCTTAAGCTCCTTCCTGGCAGCCTTGTAATCTTCTAGAATTTTATCAGTACCTAGTTTCATGAGCTTTTCTTTTCTTCTTAACTGGATTTTCCACATTCTTTGTACACCATGGTTCTTTACCCTACCACCCTTTCCCTGCCTCAGTGGAACATACCTATGCAGAATGCCATGCAAGTGTTCCCAGAACATTTGCCACATTTCTGCTGTGCAATTCCCTGAAAACATCTGCTCCCATTTTATGCTCCCAAGTTCCTGCCTGATACGTGAATTAATTTTTTTTTGAAGTATCAAAAAACCCCAATGAAATGTTTTCCCAAATTGTCTTCTCCTACCCTCTCCAGCACTATGGTAGAGGAGATAGAGTTGTGATCAGTAGCTCCAAAATGCTCCCCTACTGAGAGATTTGACACCTGACCAGATTCATTTCCCAATACCAGATCATGTACACCTCTCTTCTGGTTGGCTTATCTACATATTGTGTCAGGAAACCTTCCTGAACACACCTAACAAATTCCACCCCATCTAAACCCCTTGCTCTAAGAAGATATAACCATATAACAATTACAGCATGGAAACAGGCCATTTCGGCCCTTCTAGTCCATGCCGAAAGCTTACTCTCACCTACTCAGCCCATAACTCTCCATTCCTTTCCTGTCCATATACCTATCCAATTTTACTTTAAATGACAATACCGAACCTGCTTCTACCACTTCTACTGGAAGCTCGTTCCACACAGCTACCACTCTCTGAGTAAAGAAATTCCCCCTCGTGTTACCCTTAAATTTTTGCCCCCTAACTCTTAACTCATGTCCTCTTGTTTGAATCTCTCCTACTCTCAATGGAAAAAGCCTATCCACGTCAACTTTTATCTATCCCCCTCATAATTTTAAATACCTTTATCAAGTCCCCCCAGTCAATATTAGAGAAGTTAAATGTCCCATCAAAACAGCCCTATTATTGCACCATTCCAGAAACTGCCTATCTGCTCCTCGATGTAGTTGTTACTATTGGGGGGTCTATTTAAAAAAAACACCCGGTAGAGTTATTGTTTCCTTCCTGTTTCTGACTTCCACCCACACTGACTCAGTAGACAATCCCTCCATTCCTGCAACTGTGACACTATCCCTGATTAGCAATGCCATTCCCCCACCTCTTTTGCCTCCCTCCCTGTCCTTTTTGAAACATCTAAAGCCCATCACACTCAGCGGGCATCCTTGCCTCTGAGACATCCAAGTCTCTGTAATGGCCACAACATCATAGTTCCATGCTCTGTTCATCTGCCTTGCTTATCATACTCCTTGTATTAAAGTAGAGACAACTGAAACTATCAGGCTGAGTGCATCTTTGCTCTATCATCTAAGAGTCCTTTCTCACAAACTTCATAGAAGCTGTCACTACTTGGCGCCAACTGCCCCATCCTCTGCAAAGCTAGTTTAAACCCTCCCCAATAGCATTAGCAAACCTCCCCACCAGGATATTGGTACCCCTCAGATTCAAGTACAATCCATCCTTTTTGTACAGGTCACACCTGCCCCCTGCTCCAATCCTTCAGCCACGCATTCATCCGCCATCTCATTCTATTTCTATATTTGCTATCACATGACACAGACAATCCTGAGACTACTATCCTTGAGGTCCTGTTTCTCAGCTTCCTTCCTAACTCCCTGTATTCTGCTTTCAGGACCTCCCTTTTTCTACCCATGTTGTTGGTACCAATATGTAACACGGCCTCTGATGGCTCACCCTTCCAATTCATGATTTTGTGGACCCATTCAGAAACATCACAAGACTGGGAGGAAAGCTACCATTTGCATTTATTTTTCATACTCTTGCCATCCTCTTCCATTCCCTACCCTTCTGAGCCATGGGGCCAGACTCACTGCCAGAGGGACAGCCACTGTTGCATGGAGTAATTTTTAAGGGGGATAGCCACACTACCTGATGCTCTTCCTTCTCTCTCCTGACAGTCATACACTTATCTATCTTCTGTGGCCCCGGTCTGACTACCTGCCTGTAGCTCCTATCGATCACCTCCTCACATTCCCTAATACACCCTAACTAAGGAGCTGCAGCTCAGTGCACCTGGCACAGATGTGGCCATCAGGGAGGCTGGAAGTCTCCCGGATATCCTACATCTGACACCCAGAGCATAAAACTGTCCTTGCAATCATACCCACTATTCTTAAGTTAGAGGAAAAAAGAGAAATGAAAGTAACTTACCTCTGTACCTCATCTAGGCCTGTTCTCATTGAAGCCCTGATGAGCCAAAGCCCTACTACTCTGACTCAGGCTACTCTGACAACTGCTCCATTAGGCAGTGTCTCCCTTTTATCCTGGAACCTTCTCAGCAGCCTTGCGTGATGATGATTGAATCTCTCAATGAAAGAAACTCATCACTTTTTAAATCTTCTCAGCAGTCTTGCACAATGACGAGCTACTGTGTCTGCACACTTCTCCTAATCAAATCAAAAAGTGGGGCTACATTTGCTAACATCAACAAGTAACTGCTGTAATCTACAGATTTCTGAAAGATATCAATGATCTATTTCACTATTTGTTTCTCTTGGTACTCCAGAAATCCACTTGTTTTCCTAGAATTTCTAGGAAGTCATTTTCATCCTATGAACAAGAATCTCATGCTTTTCCAGTGTATATGACAAATAAACTCTTCTTGGGGTTCCAGAAGGGTACAGGTATCAATGATATCGAACATTTCGTTGACAGATTTTGCCATTTTCATCAAGGATGATGCCTGGTCATCTCTAGTCCAGTGGTGTTTATACCCCTGGGTTTGTTAGGACATCATGGGTTTTGACTTTGTTATATTGAATGTTGAAATGAAATAAATGTGAGGTAAGATAAGAAATGTGAAAGGATGCAAGGCACATCGTTCCATCAAGCACATTGTGGCAATATAACAGGACAGAGCTAAATACAGGACTTCCCCAGGTCAGTATGGGACTAGTCTGTGACAGGTGGCATTGACTAATCCCAGACAGCATGAGATTAATCAGGCACAGTACAAAACTAATTTGGGATGGATTTCAGGTTTGTGAGTAATTTTGGGATAACCGTTACACATGAACCACCAGTAAGACAAAAGGAATGCTGCTGGAAACAGGATAATTCCTGTCGGGAAGGGAGGAGGGATATTGGGTATGAGGGCAGGCTGTTAGTTGACCAGGATGTCAGGCTAGAGTTTATGGGAGAATGGCATTCTGTAAGGTGGTTAAGTTTGGAGGTCTGGCAGGGTCTTGGTGGAGCAGTGAGGATGGAGTGGGGTTTAATGATCTAGAGTTGAACACGATGATGACAGAGACTGAGCTGGCCCTATTAGCTGGGAGACACTGTTGAGGGCAGTAAAAGTGATCATATTAACATCCGTGAGAGAATCTGAAGCAGGAGAGGGGCCGGAATGTGGTAATTGGTGCTGTCAGTGTGGAAGTGATAAATGTCATCACTCGACAGCAGAAAGAGCAATGCGGCATTCTCTAGAGATCTGCAAGGTGGTGTCACTAGGGAGGAACGAGATGCCATTGTAGAAGATAATCTCACTGCATTCAGATAAGTATTAATGAAACCAGGAGAGTGCACTGACTGGCAGGGAAAAGCCCTGCCATAATGAGATTAAGGACAGGCAAGGACCAATCCCAGATACTGTATTGTCATTTATGAGTTGTATATCGTTCTTTCAAATGAATGTGGATGTATATTTAAACTAGTAATGAGCTACAGCAACTGTGTATTTTGTTAAAATCTCATATTGTTATAAGTTTTTGAAATGAAGAACAGTGCAGGGGTAAACTGCTTTTAGCAGACTTCACTTTGTCTAGTTCGAATACTTGAGCCAGGGCCAAACTTGAATTCCCAGTTTCTTGCTTCCGGCTCTCTGCTTGCATAGTGGGGAATTTAACCATTCGGATCTTTCTTCTTTAACTGCTATTCATGTCAGATATTGTACAAAGTGTGGTTGGAACAATTCAGTCTGGCTACAAGCATATGTCTGAACAAAGACCCTCTTTGAGTTTCTGATCTCTCCCTACAGGAGTGGATTGCTCAGGCCCGTCCTGAGGTCAGTGTCTCTACACCTGCAAGTATTTCTCATTCTGTCTTCTCTGCTACAGGGTGCTGACAGAGATGATGAAAGCTCAGACGGAGAACAGACTAATCCTTTGCAGTTAGAATTTGTGGATGACCCGAACTTCAAGGTCAAGGTCAACTATTCATACATGGCAGTGCAGATCCCAACAGACATCTACAAGGGCTGTGAGTACGATACAGATTCTGAACAATGTGCAGTGTACAATAAGATCATTTTCCCTTTGATCTGTAGTGGTATTTACAGATCAAAGAAAATGTTCTCTCTTTCAACATTCCATTTCTTACTCCTATATTTTGATATTTCCATATTTCCTTAGAGATAAGTTAATCCCAATATGTGTGAAGTGATAGATTTTGGAAAGTCAGATAGGAATAGGAAAAATATAGTGAGTGGCAGGGCACTGAGGAATATTGATGAACAAAGAGATGCTGGAATTCCAGTTCAGTTTTTATTTTAGTATGTACCTCAAAACATGTGACAACAGCAACCCCACCCCATTTTTAATGCATAGTTCTTTGAAAGTAGCAACGTAGGTCAATTGGGTGGAGGAGGAGGAATATGACACACTTGTCTTCATTGGTTGGACACACAATATAACATTTTGAAAGCTACATCACAACTTCACAATATTCCCATGAAAGAGGTATCAAAACAAGGCAGCACAGGTTTAAAGTGAGGAAGGAATTTTAAAGAAGATCTGAGAGGGAAGTGTTTTTTTTTACACTGAGACTGGTTGATACTTGCAACTTACTGCCAGAGGAGGTGGTAGATTCGGATAGAATAGGGAAGACATGGAAGGATAAGTGGGCAAAGGACATGAGTGTGGGTGCATAAATGGAGGCAAACAACACACACAAAATGCTGGTGGAATGCAGCAGGCCAGGCAGCATCTATAGGGAGAAGCACTGTCAACCTTTCGGGCCAAGACCCTTCGTTCCACCAGCATTTTGTGTGTGTTGCTTGAATATCCAGCATCTGGAAATTTCCTCGTTAATGGAAGCATGCCAGGTTTTCACAGCTTCTGTGCTGTATATCTCACTGACTTGATAGAAGGAGACTATTTGGCCTATCAAATCTATCCCAGTTTACAGAGCAATCCCATTCCTACTTTACTTTTGCTTGTAACCTTTTCCCCCACATTCTCAATAATTTTACCACCCACCTACACCTGAGCAGCAATTTACCACAGTCATTGGGGTAGATTACTGCAGGTCTTTGGGATGTGGGAGGAACCTAGAATACCAGGGGAAATCACATGGTCACAGGAAGCTGCCTTACTCAAACAGTACTGGAGGTTAGTGTGAATAGATGTCTGGAGTTGGGAGGCAGTAGCTTTACATCTGCTCCACTCTACTTCTACTTCTTGTGTTTCTCCATAAGTATACCCACATTGATGTCCTGAACCATATTTCCACTTTTGTTTTGGATTGTAACCAATATCCTGCATATTGCTGTCTGCACTCTTGGTCCAGGTCATCTGCTTTGCACCCCCCTGTCTTCCAGGCTTTGTAATTATATTGTTCATAATATAAAGACCTTCATGTGTTTGTTCAGCCGAAGTCCCCATGATGGTACTCATATAGCAAGAAACATATGCTGAATTTCTAATGTCTCAGCCATCAACTTACCACTTGTGGCCCAATGAGCTTTTACATTACTCCAAATAAAATATTATGTGAAGGGACATATTCTGAGGACTGTATCCTCAGGACCTGTTGGCTATATGTTGAGAGTTAGAGTCACAGAACATGGCAACAGGCTACCCAGCCCAGCTCGCCACACTGACCAGTGGAGCTTCATCAATGTTAACTTTATAATCCTGCCCCTCTAACTTCCTCCATTCCAGGGAGCATGGACACAGCTTCTCCAGTCTCTCCTCATAACTGAAACGTTCCACAGAAGTCAGCATTAATCTCCTCTGCACTGGCTTCGTCTGTGGGTGTGAGATAGTCGAGAGTAAGCTACCTCCGGCTCTGAGATACTTTGTCACGTAATGAGATTGTACACATCTACATAATCAACACTGAAACACTGCGTGTCAACAAATCCCTAGCTGTGGTGCACAATACAGACATGTACTCACTATTCCATGCTTAATATGGAATGTTAATTTGATGATGCATCTGCACTCTCAGGTGAACAGTACCAGATCTCAAGAGTAGAGGAATTATCCCAGGGCCCTATCTGAAGATCAGACATGTAGAAAAGGATTGGTATTATTACATTGCTGACTTCCATGTGACACCTGGTTCTAAAGTATCTCGCCAGCTTTCATTACTGGCAGTGAAAGAAGTTATCTGAATGCAATGCTCGTTCTTTCCCTTCACAGGCTTACACTCATCCTTGTACGGATGCATTTACACACTTCTACACCCTGGAACTGTAAACATTCTTTCACACTCTCTCATCTGCTCCCTGAAACAGTAGAACTTGCTCAATCACATGAACACTCAGTCAGCCTCATTCACTCATTCAGAATCAGATTCAACCTTACTATCACCGATATATCTCAAAAATGTGTTGTTTTGCAGCAGCAGAAAAGTGCAATACATAAAAATATTACTCTCAGTTACAATAGGAAATGTAAAAATCTAGTGCAAAAAGTAAGGTGGTGTTCATGGGTTTGTGGACTGGTCAGAAATCTGATGGTGGAGGGGAAGAGGCTGGTCTGAAAACGTGCATCTTCAAATCATTGAGTGTGTGTCTTCACTCATACACATTTGCATTCACATACACACATACACTCAGACAGACAGACACACTCACACACTCACAGTAACACTCAGACAGATAGACACACTCACATTCATAGACTCACAGACACACACATTCACAAACATGCACAAACACAGAATCACACACACACACACTCACAGTAACAATCTCACTCACAGACACACTCACATTCATAGACTCACAGACACATTCATACTCAGACTCATAGACACACAACACACACACACATGCACAGACACACAGACTCATACACACACACTTTGTTAGTTAAGGAGTCCACTCTGTACATTTGATTTAAGTCCTTCTGAAAAAGGTAAGTCCAGACTGTAAATCTCCATTTTATGCTGCAGCTCTTCAAAGGCGATCCACGTGCAGAACACTCGCACAATCCATCCAGAATGTGTTGTTGGTAGTGTTTTGAGTTGTGGCTTTTATTTTTAAATCCTGAACCATTCCAAACTGGCTGTTGTTCTGTCACTCCACCCTGACATATCCCCATGTATATACATAGCAAGGCAACAGTCATGTTCCTAGACGTAGTGAATCGGAGCACTCTGACAATGAAACTCACAACTAACTGGATGATCATTTTCCCAGAGCTGATCACAGGCCCTTTCAAAATAGTGAAGAGTAAACAGGTGGATAGAATGGCTGGAACTTGTGTAGCCATGAAGTCAAGTGTTGCATTTTGTAAGTTAAACCAGGCCAGGACTTGCACATTAAATATAATGGCCTTGTGAATGATGTAGAACAGAGGGAGTTGGGAAAACAATATAGTCTTCCTTGAAAGTAGTGGCACAAATGGGCAGGGTGGTGAACAAGGTGTTTGTCACCCTAGTCTTCATCAGTCAGGGTACTGAGTCCAAGAATTGGGATTTCATGTCACCACTTGTAAGACATTAGAACGTAGAACATAGAATAGTACAGCACCATACAGGCCCTTTGGCCCACAATGTTGTGCCGACCCTTAAACCCTGCCTCCCAAATAACACCCACCTTAAATTCCTCCATATACCTGTCTAGTAGTCTCTTAAATTTCACTATTGTATCTGCCTCCACCACAGACTCAGGCAGTGCATTCCATGCACCAACCACTCTAAGTAAAAAACCTTCCTCTAATATCCCCCTTGAACTTCCCACCCCTTACCTTAAAGCCATGTCCTCTTGTATTGAGCAGTGGTGCCCTGGGGAAGAGGTGCTGGCTGTCCACTCCATTTATTCCTCTTAATATCTTGTATACCTCTATTATGTCTCCTCTCATCCTCCTTCTCTCCAAAGAGTAAAACCCTAGCTCCCTTAATCTCTGATCATAATCCATACTCTCTAAACCAGGCAGCATCCTGGTAAATCTCCTCTGTACCCTTTCCAATGCTTCCACATCCTTCCTATAGTGAGGCGACCAGAACTGGACATCGTACTCCAAGTGTGGCTTAACCAGAGCTGCATTATTACCTTGTTACTCTTAAACTCTGTTCCTCGACTTATGAAAGCTAACACCCCATAAGCTTTCTTAACTACCCTATCTACCTGTGAGGCAACTTTCAGGGATCTGTGGACATGTACCCCCAGATCCCTTTGCTCCTCCACACTACCAAGTATCCTGCCATTTACTTTGTACTCTGCCTTGGAGTTTGTCCTTCCAAAGTGTACCACCTCACACTTCTCTGGGTTGAACTCCATCTGCCACTTCTCTGCCCACTTCTGAGACAATGTCACTCTGCAATCTTCAACAATCCTCAACACTATCTCACCACCAACCTTTGTTACCTGCAAACTTGCCAACCCGCCCTTCTACCCCCAGATCCAGGTCGTTAATAAAAATCACAGAAAGCATTGGTCCCAGAACCAATCCTTGTGGGACACCACTAGTCACAACCCTCCAATCTGAATGTACGTCTCCACCACAACCCTCTGCTTTCTGCAGGCAAGCCAATTCTGAATCCACCTGGCCAAACTTCCCTGGATCCCATGCCTTCTGACTTTCTGAATAAGCCTGCCATGTGGAACCTTATCAAATGCCTTACTAAAATCCATGTAGGTCACATCCACTGCATTACCCTCATCTATATGCCTGGTTACCTCCTCAAAGAACTCTAACAGGCTTGTTAGACACAATATGCCCTTCACAAAGCCATGCTGACTGTCCCTGATCAGACCATGATTCTCGAAATGTCCATAGATCCTATCTCTAAGAATCTTTTCCAACAGCTTTCCCACCACAGACATTGGTAAGCCTGCCCTTGAAGTATTGTGTAAACACAGTTCATGGTTGCCAAGCTCTAGGAAGGATGTCATTAAGTGGTAAAGGCCACTCTTCCCTGGAGCATAGAAGGCTAACAGGTGACTTTATCAGTGTGCATATATAAATGGATGAAGGAAAAGATAGGGTAAATGGTTAGTCTTTTCTTCAGAGTAGGGGAGTCTAAAACTAGAGGTTGAGATCTAATGTGAGAGGGGAAAAATTTAAAGGGGACTTGAGGAGCAACTCTTTCACACAGAGGGTGGAGAGTATATGGAACGAGCTGCCAGAGGAAATGGTAAAGGTGGGAACAATTACAACATATAAAAGGAATTAATTGGGTACATGAATAGGAAGCCTTTAGAGGTACATGGGCCAAGTGCAGGGAAATGAGACTAGTTCAGGAAGGCAATATGGACAAGCTGGGCTGCAGGACTGTTTCTGTGCTCCATGACTGTGCTTCCCAAGAGTTGGATTGCTCAAGTTCTGCTTACCCCACAAACCTGCCCCCTCCCCCTCACTCTTTCATTTCCTATCTATTCTGTTAAGCACTGCAATGAAGCTGAGTGCCTGACTGTAGCCCAGCTTTCAAACTGGTTCAATATTGCATCTCTCTGTTTATCAGCCTTACTCACAGCTAATACTGCAGTCAATTCAAATAGCTCTTCCTCAAATGGCCACATCTGGAACTCTGGGCTAAGGACAGTGAACTCGTACTTCTCATTGTCCTTGCTGTCTAAGTTTCATAATGGAAAAGGATAGAATAACACTGGAGAGGGTGCAGAGGATATTGTCTGGAGTGGAGTGTTTCTATTCCGAGGAGAGATTGGAGAAGTTAAGACTTTTCCTGGAGAGGAGCGTATTAAGAGTGGACATGATTGAGGCAGACAGTGGGAAACTTTACCCCACATCACGGGGTAAATCTAAAGTTTGGTTTTAAGGTAAGGGTGAGATGCTTTGAAGGGGATCTGAAGGGAATCTTTTTTGCCCAGAGAGTGGTGATTACCTGAAACATATGGCCTGAGTGGGTAGTGGAAGCAGAGCACTTAAGAAGTGTCCAGATGAATATTTGAATTGTCAAGGCATGGAAGGGCAAGGGATCAAGTGCAGGAAAATTAGATTAAAATAGATGGGGGCATGCAAGTCACCGTGGACATGGTGGGCCAAATTCCTGTTTCCATGCTTTAAGTATCTATCACTCTAATGCCTAGCTTATGCTTTTAGGGATTTTTATATAGAACACATACTAAGTCTGATATACAGCCTAGCTTTCAAGATCAACAAGGGTCGGGTACAAGGACCACTATACAGGGAAGAGTGAGTACATAGTCCAAAGTATAGGAGAGAGCTTAAAGGCCCTTGACAAAGGAAGAGTCTAATGCACATCCCAGAACACTTGCACTGTATTCTATAAAGCTCCTTTCACCACATATTGACTAAACCAACATCTCACTCCTTTCTCCCTTGCACATGCACTGGTAGCCTAATCATCTTCAGATGCTTCGTCAATGATAGCTTCACTCACTTCTAAGGCCAGAAGTCAGGATCTTCATTGATGACTGCACAATGTCCAGCACCATTTGCGATTGCTCATCTGATGAAGCAGTCCATGTCCAAATGGAGCAAGACCTGGGTAATATCTAGACTGGGCTGATAAGTGACAAGTAAAGCTATGCCACACAAGGACCAGACAATGGTGATACTCAACAAGAGAAAATCCAGCTATCATCCCCTGATGTTCAATGACATTATCTTCATCGAATGCCCCACTATCAATATCCTGGGGTTCACCATTGACCAGAAATTAAACTGGAGTAGCCATTCACACATTGTGGGTACAAAAGCAGGCCCGAAACCCTGTAGAGAATATCTTTTCAAATGCATCCACCATCTATAGGGCTCAGCTCAGGAGTATGATGGAGCAGTCTCCACTTGCCTGGATGAGTGCTGTTTCAGCGTCACTCTGGAAGCTCAGCACCATACAGAACATACAGCATTTTGCCTGACATTCATTCCCTCCACCACCAGTGCACAGCAGCAGTGGCTCGTACCTTCATCAGGAGGCACTGCAGCACCTTCAAAACTAATGAGCTGAACCATCTGAAAAGACAAGGCAGCAAAACTCTCTTCTCAAGCACACACAATCCTAATCTGTAAATATTTTGCCATTCATTCACCATCACTGGGTCAAAATCCTGGAACTCCTGTCCTGACAGCAGTGGGTTTAGAACACAGAACACTTTACAGTGTTGTATAAGCCCTTCAGCCCATGATGTTGTGCTGACCTTTTAACCTACTCTAAGATCAATCTAACCCTTCCCTCCTATGTAACTCTCCATTTTTCTATCACCATGTAACTATCTTAAATGCCCCAATGTATCTGCCTCTACCACCATCCTTGGCAGAGTCCTCCATGCACCTACCACCACTCTGGGTTTAAAAAAAAACCTACCTCAGGTTCCAACCTATACTTTCCATTTACCCATTCTTCAAAGATTGCAGTGGTTTGAGAAGTCTGCTCTCCACCACCTTCTCAACGCTAATTATGGATGGGCAAATGCTGGCTCAACCTGTGAACCACATCCCTTGAATGAATATACAATAAAAGCACGAGTTGTTACTGAGCTAGTGGCTGGACATCTGTACCTTTGGTCCATTAATGTGTTTTCAAAATCCACCATCATGGCTGGGAAGTTCAAATTCAAGTAATTTAATTCTTATTTTTATTTCAGTGTGTCAGTAACCATGAAACTACTGTTGTAAAAACTGTTCTGGTTCACATGGTTTTAGATCATAAGATCATGAGACATAAGAGCAGAATTAGGCTATTCGGCCCATCAGTGTTTGCCATTTAATCATGGTCGATCCTTTTTTCTCCTTCTTAGCCTAACTCCTCAGCCCGTAACCTTTGATGCCATGTCCAATCAAGAGCTGTTCAAGCTCTGCCTTAAATACCCCAAACGACCTGGCAACTCAAGGGCAATTAGAGATTGGTGCTGAATGATAGCAATGTCTACAGCCTATGAATGAATATAAACTGCATTTCAATGTTTGGGAAGGTGTTGCCCAACTTAGAGTGAATTCTAAATTACCACATGGATAACACCTCCTCTTGATTTTATTTGTCAGTGAAATCTGTTTAAGTATATTTGAATTAAAAAAAATGTATGGCATTTTGAACCCAATCATAATTCTGTGGGAGTGCTGACATTAAAAATAGTAATAAATTGCAGTAAATCAAGAGCAAAGGGAGGAAAAATCAGAGTGATATGATATTTTCTGAGTAAGATTCTAATTACCTGAAGTTGGTAGTCAAGGTTTAATGACCTGGAGGATGTCGTGATGTGACAGCTTTCTGACAGGTGTTCTGTGCTGATGTGTATCTGTGGTGAATCAGGAGTTTGCCTCATGGAATTGATCAGGAGTGCAAAGTAGTCAAAGGCAGCCGTGAGTGATAGCAGCAACAAAGTGCTTAAGGTTGCTATCAGCAGAAACAGGAGAATTCACACATTTAATACCATTGAATTTACTTTACTCATTACTGAACACTCAACACAAATGCCATTTATTAAGTTACATTGCCATCTTAATACAGCAGCCAGCTAGGAAACATGTATGGTAAGTTACTCCAGGGTCCCTCCTTTTACAGCATTATATTAAAAAGTGGAGTGTTAAACTGCTCATAGTGACTATACTAATCACCACTGATGTACGCACTGCACTATCATTCACAGTGCAACACCAGACCTTTTTTACATTGCTCTTTCAAAGCCAGAGTGTGGTAAAGAGCACCTCCATCTGATGAAACTACTCCCATAACCACACCATTAAACTATAAATTTGGAACAGGACACACAGGAGCACAGGAGCGGGAGGGGCATCTCTGAACTTTTCTTCTGCCCTGCCAAATCTGATTATGGCTGATTGGCCATTCCCTTGTATCAATGACACCTCATGCAGGACTCACACAGTAATGAAAACATCTCAACATCTCCCTTTTGATGCTTCCCTAGGGTGCTCTGTGTTTCAGTAAGAGCATACCTCATTCTTCTAACCTCAAAACAATAATTGATGCAACTTCCTTGGTCATTGGTAATAAGGCAGCCCTCTCATCCCAGTAATTAGTCCTGTGAATCTCTTCTGGACTACCTCTAATGCTTGCATATACTTTCTTAAATAATGGGACAAAATCTGTATGGGATACTTAAGGTGTAGCCTCATCAACACCCCTATTCAACTGAAACAAAATTTGAAAACCAGAAACCTAAAAACATAGAATTCTAAAATAAAAGCAGAAAATGCTGGAAACTCTTACTGGTTAGACCAGATCCTTAAACAGAGAAACAGAGTTAATGTTTCAGGTTGAAGACCCTTCATCAGAATTGGGAAGAAGACAAAAGATGCAGAAAGGGTGGGGAAAGATGGTGTCATGTTGGGTTAACCTTGTCAGTGTAAGTGAGAGCAGTGGGAGTGTGAGAACATAGATGACCATAGGAGTTGCAAACTACAGTAAGATGTGTCCAAAGGAAAAAAAAGGGTAAACCAGACAAACTAAACAAATATCACAGCTGAGTGAGTGACATAGTCAGAGAATTGTAGGTTTCAGTATTGAGTTCCATAGGTTATATCTTGCCCAGACTGAAGATGAAGTGGTGTTCCTCAATCTCGATTGAGTTTCACTGTAACAGTGCAGTGATAATTGATTGGCATGAGGATGATAGAGAAATGGAAGGCCATGTAGGAGGGAAAGGTTAGACTGATCTTGGAGAAGGTTTTAAGGTCAGCATGACATCATGGGCCAAAGGGCCTGTACTGTGCTGGAAAGACTGCTTGGATCGTTGCATGGTGCAAAGTGTTGCATCACCTGTGGCTTCAAGGAAAAATGCTATAAGAATTGAAGGGTAGTTGGTGGGAACAAAAGTGTGGACCATAGGGAATGATCCCTCTGAAATGATGAAGGGAGAATTTGAGAAACTATGGCCCAATTAAGGACAGTCAGCATGTGCTTTGTGAGGAGCTGCTGAAGGTGAATGAAGAAGGCAGAGTTGTGGATGTTGTCTACATGGACCTGAGTCCATTATTAAAATGAGGCTTCACGTACTTGCAGGCACACGATAAAATGGGCCAAAGGCGGCATAGTTTCCTCAAGGGGAAATCTTTCCTGATAAATCTGTTGGAATTTCATAAGGAAATAACAGGCAGGATAGACAAAGAAGAGTCAAGAGGCACCAATATCCTTCTAGACAGGTTTTCTTGAGCTTTTGGGGAAGATTTAAACTAATTTGGCAGGGGGATGGAAACCGGAGTGTTAGAGCTGAAGATGGGATAGTTGGTATACAGTAGATGCATTGTGTCATGAGACTGAGGAAGGACAGATAGATGATAAGGCAAAACTGCAGTCAGTGAGTTGAGTTAAGGTGTAACAGGGACCAAAGACAAAAAGGGTGATGTATACAGGACTGAAGATGTTTTATTTGAAAGTATGCAGAACATGGAATAAGGTAAATGATCTTGTAGCACAGTTAGAATTTGGTAAGTATGATGCTGTGGGCATCACTGAGTCGCAACTGAACAAAGATTATAGATGGGAGCTTAATATCCAAGGATACACATTTTATTAAAAGGACAGGCAGGTAGGCTGGGAGCACGGCATGGCTCTGTTGGTAAAATTAAATTAAATCAAATCCTTTGAAAGAGGTGACATATGAACAGAAGATGTAGAATCCTTTTGGGTAGAGTTAAGAAACTGCAAGAGTAAAAGACCCTGAATGGGAGTTATATACAGGCTTTTGAATAGTAGCAAAGATGTGAACTAAAAATTACAACGGGAGATAGAAAATGCATGTGAAAAGGCAATGTTATAACAGTCATGGGGAATTTCAATATACAGGGAGATTCGGAAAATCTGGTTGGTGCTGGATCCCAAGAGAGGGAATTTGTAGAAGGCCTACAAGATGGCTTTTTAGAGTAGCTTGTGGTTGAGCCCACTGGGGGAAAAGCATTTAGAGAGCTTAAGGTAAAGGAACCAACCTTGGGAAACAGTGATCATAATGTGATAGAATTCACCCTGGAGTCTGAGAGGGAGAAACTAAGTATCAGTATTGTAAAGGGAATTACAGAGGTATGAGAGAGGAGCTGGTCAAAGTTGATTAGAAGGGAATGGTAGCAGGAATGAGGGTAGAACAACCATTTCTGGAGTTTCCGGCTGCAAGTTACAAGTCATATCCCAAAGAAGAAGTAGTATTCTAAAGGGAGGAAGATGCAACAAAAGCTGATATGGGAAGTCAAACAGCGTAAAAGCGTAAAATTAGTAGGAAGTTAAAGCATTTAAAAACAAAAGAGGCCAACTAAAAAACCATAAGGAGAGAAAAGATTAAATAAGAAGGTATGATAGCCAATGATATAAAAGAGGATACCAAAAGTTTTATTCAGATATACAAAGAGTAAAACTGAAGCAAGAGTGGATATTGGACCACCAGAAAATGACATTCTCAAGTTCGCAGATGAGACGGCAGTGGTGGGGCTCATCATCAACAATGCTGAAGTTGCCTACAGAGAGGAGGTGGAAGGCAAATAACCTCTTCCTTAATGTCAACAAGACAAAGGAGATGGAAATGGACTTCAGAAGTCACACCACTCATACTCCACTTTATATTGATGGCACAGCAGCAGAAAACGCAGGCAGTTTCAAACCCTTTGGTGTGCGCATCACACACAATCTCTCATGGTGCCAGAACACAATCTGCACAGTCGGGGAAGTTCACCAACACCTCTGCATTCTTAGAAGGCTGAAGAGAGCTGCACTTTGCACATCCATACTCATGTCATTCTGCAGAGAGCATCCCAAGCTTCATCACTGCTTGGAATGGAAACAACACTGCAGTGACAGGAAGCCTCTACAATAGGTAGCCAGAGCTGCCCAACATATCACTGCCACTCGCTATTAAGGACATATATACAGAAAGGTGCTGGAAAAGGGCCAGTAACATCCCACACAATCTGCTCATCAAATACTGGTCTCACTGCTATCAGTGGGGAGGATACGTGGCATCCATGACAGGACCATCAGTCTCAAAAACAGTTACTTACCCCAAGTAGCAAGGCTGATCAACACCTCCACCCAATAACTCCACCACTACTTTACTATTTCCTATCAGTCTCTTTATGTAAATCTTAGCGACACTTTACGGACATACAATCAATCTATGTGTATATAATGTCCTCACTGAGGCTCATACACCAACGTGGTTTGTTAACTGAATCTGCCCACAGTCACGTGACTCAGCAGTGAGAAGGACATCTTTCATAAGCAATTTACGTCCAGGGTCGGTATGATTTGTGGTTCAACCAAACAGGAACACTGTGATGTTTCAATTAACAGAACCTCGATTTGAGCAGATGCTGTGTGAATACTGCCCATACACAATTGTTGGTTGGCAAGAAATAACAAATTGTACACTAGTATAAAGTTATAAAGGAAATATACTTAACAATTTTCAATGTTATCAAACAGCCAACAGAGAAAGAAAAAGAAAGATAAAAGGACCCATTACAGTTATACCAGTCTAAGTTTGCATATAAACATTGGAACTCATTTCTGTAGCAGTTGGGTGTATCACTTTACTCATGGTGCTGGGTTCTCCTCACCAACCACAGATAGAACTTCTCTTCTTGGATTCCTCATTGCATTTGGGTCTCCCCTTCAGATAGGATCCTCCAGGTTTCTTCCCTGGTGCTCTTCTCTCTGCACCTCCCATGAAGAGACCCCAAACCACACTACTGTCCTTCGGCAAACTCTTCCCATCCAGCTCTTGAGAATGTTCCATGTTATCTCACTCCTGATCGGTCGCCACACCATTCCCAAGTTGGGCAAAGTGGTGAATCTGTGGAATGTTCTGCCACAAACTGTGGTGGAGGCCAAGTCCCCATGAGGCATGAGTTCCCTGTTTGGTCAGGGATATGACGAGAGGGCATGTGTATGGAATTGAATGGGATCTGCCATGATGAAATGGCGGATTGAACTTCATGGGCTGAATAGCCTCATTCTGCTGCTATGAGTTATGGTCTTATGGACACCATGGCTCTTTATCTTTAGCTGAAGCCAAAGCACTCTTCCAAGCAGGACACACTGCTTTGAAAGAAAACTGCATTGTAGTAGGAATCTTAACCAGGGCATTACATATATAAGCTATTGATGTATTTGTATTTATTGTGTATTTTTATCATTATTAGATTCTTTATCTTTTGTGGTTTTTTTGTGCTGCATTGGATCCAGAGCAACAATTACTTTGTTTTCCTTCCACTCAGGAAATGACATTAAACAATCTTGAGCTTGAGCTAAGAGAGGCAGTAACAGGGGACAAAGAAATGGCAGATGAACTGAATAAGTATTTTGCATCAGTCTTTACAGTGAAAGACAACACACCAGCAAGATGCCAAAAATTCAAGCGCGTCAGTGAGCAGGAGTGAGTGTAGTTGCTATTACAAAGGAGAACGTGCTTGGGAAGCTGAGCTGTCTGGTTCGATAAGTCATCTGTTCCATATGGACAACATCCCAGTGTTTAGAAAGGGGTAACTGAAGAGTTTGTATAGGCATTAGAATGATCACTAGATTCTGGAATGGTTTTGGAGGACTAGAAAACTGAGAATGTTGCTCTACACTTTAAGAAAGGAAAGAAGCAGAAAAGAGGACATTCTATGTCCATTAGCCTGACTTCAGTTGGGAAGATGTTGGAGTGCTCTGTTAAGGATAAGAGTTCAGGTACTGGGAGGCACGTGATGAAATTGGCCAAATTCAGCATGGTTTCCTTAAAGGGAAATCTATTGGAATTATTTGAGGAATAGTCAGTGGATGTTATTTACTTGAATTTTCAGAAGGTCTTGGACAAGGTGCTACACATGAACAAACACGAGGAAATCTGCAGATGCTAGAAAGTCAAGCAACACACACAAAATGCTGGTGGAACGAAGCAGGCCAGGCAGCATCTGTGGGCAGAAGCACTGTCGACATTTCAGGCCAAGACCCTTCGTCAGGACTCACAACGAAGGATCTCGGCCTGAAACATCGCCAGTGATCCTCCCTATAGATGCTGCCTAGCCTGCTGCGTTCCACCAGCATTTTGTGCGTAGTGCTACACATGAAGCTGCTTAACAAGGTACAAGCCCATGTTATTACTGGAAAGACTAGCTTGGATAGAAGATTAGCTGACTAATAGGAGGAAAGTGTGGGAATAAAGGGAGCCTTATCTGGTTGGCTGCCAGTCACGAGTAGTGTTATACCATAGACTATAAGACATAGGAGCAGAATTAGGTCACTACGGTTGAGTCTGTAATGAGGAAGTCAAATTCAATGTTGAAATATAAAAAACAAGTATGTAATACTGAGGTTTAATAAGGCAATATTTAGACCACATTTGGAGTACTGTGAGCACTTTTGGCCCCAAATCTAAGAAACAATGTGTTAGCATTGAAAAGGATCCAGACAAGTTTCAAAGTTTCAATTTGGGGAGAATGATAGGGAAATTTCATAGTAATCTTCATGATCAGCAGCCCAAAATCCATTAGATCCAGTATACCCAAAGTGTTCAGAAAACAAAGTTTTGTCATCCAGTGTTATCGAAGTATGTAGGCAGTATTACAACCCTGAGATTTGTCTTCTCCACAGACAGCCACAAAACAAAGACAACCATGGAACACATTCAAAGAAAAAAAAATCAACCCCCCCCTCCCAGCACAAAAAACAAATTATGCAAATGGAAACAAGAAAGAACAAGTGACACAGAATATGAAATACAAAATCAAAGGAGGCCATAATAAGTTCAGCTCAGTGTTCATTATTTGCAAGCTGCCCTGATTCAAAGTTGCCCAAAATAGCAAAATTGCAAAAAAGAAACGAGTGACTAGGAACCACAACCCAATCCACAAACTGCAGACCCAGAACTTTAATGGCATTCTGCAACAGCATCAAGGGAGAGAGAGGCTGTTTGAAAGCAGGGGCCTTCCATCGGGAGCAGCAAGTAAGAGATATCACACGCAGACATCTTCCACTTGCAGCAGTGGCACCTCGTCAAAGTCCTTTTA
This sequence comes from Hypanus sabinus, assembly GCF_030144855.1. NCBI lineage: Eukaryota > Metazoa > Chordata > Chondrichthyes > Myliobatiformes > Dasyatidae > Hypanus > Hypanus sabinus. Next base: position 59,227,223 of record NC_082724.1, on the reverse strand, counting down.
AAAATCCAAATAAACAACATCCACTGACTCTCCTTTGGCTATCCTGCCTGTTATTTCCTCGAAGCATTCTAACAGATTTGTCGGGCAAGATTTCCTCTTTGGAAGACCTCTTTTATCATGTGCCCCTAAGTCCTCTGAAACCTCATTTTTAGTAATAGACTCCAGCATTTTTCCAACCACTGAAGTCAGCTAACTGGCCTATAATTTCCTATCTTCAGCCTTCCTCCCTTCTTGAAAAGTGGAGTGACATTTGCAATTTTCCACTCCTCAAGAACCATCCCAGAATCTAGTGATTCTCGAAAGATCATTACCCTAGTGCCTCCACAATCACTTCAGCCACCTCTTTCAGAACCCTGGGGTGTAGTCCATATGGTCCAGGTGACTTATATACCTTCAGTCTTTTCAAATACCCAAGCACCTTTTCCTTAGTAATAGCAACATCACTCACTTCTGCCCCTGACACTCTCATGTTTCTGACATTCTGCTGTTGTCTTCACAGTGAAGACTGATGGAAAAGTTCATCCACAATTTCTTTCTTCCACATTACTACCTCTCCAGCATAATTTTCCAGTGGTCTGATTTCCACTCTTGCCTCTCTTTTACTCTTTTTACATCTGAAAAATAGTTTCCTCTTTGATATTGTTGGCTAACTCAGCTTCATATTTATTTTTCCCTCCTTATGACGTTCTTAGTTGCCTTCTATTGGTTTTTAAAAACTTTACAATTCTCTAACTTACCACTAATTTTTGCTGTATTACATGTCCCCCTATTTCCTTTATGTTGGCTTTGAAAATAGGACATAGAAGTCTATAATACATTACAGGCCCTTCGGACCACAATGTTGTGCCAAACATGTAACCTAATCTAGAAACTGCCTAGAGTTTCCCTAGAGCATAGCCCTCCATTTTCTAAGCACCATGTACTATTTAAGAATCTCTTGAAAGACCCTATTGTATCTGCCACTACCACTGTCGCTAACAGTGCATTCCATGCACCCACTACTCCCTGTGTGTAAAACTTACCTCTGACATCCCCCTTGTACCTTCTTCCAAGCAACTTAAAACTATGCCCCTTTATGTTAGCCATTTCAGCCCTGGCAAAAAGCCTCTGGCTATCCACACGATCAATGACCTACCTTGTCAGCTACAATTGCATCATCCTGTCTTTAGAATACTTCTTCTGTGCCTTCTGAGTTTCTCCCAGAATCACAAGCCATTGTTGTTCTGCCATCATCCCTGCTGGTGTCCCCTCCCAATCAACTTTGTCCAGCACCTGTCTCCTGCCTCTGTAATTCCCTTTTTCTCCACTGTAATATACATCCAATTTTAGCTTCTACTTCTCTAACTGCAGGGTGTGTTCTATCATATTATGATCACTGACTCCTAAGGGCTCCTTTACCTTAAGCTTCTTAATCAAATCTGGGTCATTACATAACACCCAATCCAGAGTTGTCTTTCCCCTATTGGGTTCAACCACAAACTTGTCTGAAAAGTCATTGCATAGGCTTTCTACAAACTCCCTCTCTTGGGGGTCTAGCACCAGCTGGATTTCCCCAATCTACCTGCATATTGAAATCCCCATGATTATCACAACATTGCCTTTTTCACATCCCATTTCTATCTTCCATTGTAATTTGTGGCTCACATCCTGGCTACTGTTCAGAGTCTGTAAATAACTCCCATTAGGATCTTTTTACCCTTTCAGTTTCTTAATTCTACCCACAATGATTCTACATCTTCCAATCCTATTATGTTACTTCTTTCTCAAGATCTGATTTAATTTTTTACCATTAGAGCCACCCCACCACCTCTGCTGATCTGCATGTCCTTTCAACATAATGTGTATCCTTGAATGTTAGCCTCCCAACTATGATCTTCTTTCTGCCACGATTCAGTGATGCCTACAATGTCATACCTGTCTATCCCTAAGTGCGCTACCAGATCATCTACCTTATTCTGTATACTGAGTGTATTTAGATATAACACCTTCATCACCCTTATTGATTTTGGCCCCCTGTTACACTTTAACTGATCCCACTGACTGCAGTTTTGCACTATCATCTGCTCATCCTTCACCACCGTCACACTACATCTCCTTGTTGCCCTATCACTCCGGTTCCCAAGCCCTGCCAAATTAGTTTAAACCCTCCCCAACAGCTCTAGCTAACTTGCCCACAAGGAAATCGGTCTTCCTTGGGTTCGGGGTAACCTATCCTTTTTGTACAGGTCATACTTTTCCCAGAAGGGATCTCAAAGATCCAGTAATCTGAAACCCTGCCCCTTCCACCAATTCTCCAGCTACACATTCACCTGCCTAATCTTCCTGTTTTACCCTCACTGGCACGTGGCACAGGCAGCAATCCAGAGATTACTACCTTACAGGTTCTGTTTCTCAGCCTTCTGCCAATCTCCTTATATTCTGTCTTCAGGACCTCCTTCTTTTTCCTACTTATGCCATTGGTACCAACATATACCGTGACTTCTGGCTGGTCACACTCCCCCTTTAGGATACCGTGGACCTGATCCTGGCACCTGGGCAGCAACATACCTTCCAAGTGTCTCTTTTCATGTCCACAGCATCTGCTTTCTGCTCCTCTAAAATGGAATCCCCTATCACTGCTGCACTCCTCTTCTCCTCCTTTCCCTTCTGAGCCACAGAGACTGGTCACTGTGGCTTCCCCCTGGTAGGTCATCACCCCTCCTCCCCCTACCAGTATCCAAAGTGATGTACTTATTATTGAGGGGAACAGCTGTAGGAGTACTCTGCGCTGGCTGCCTATTCCCTTTCCCTCGCCTGATAGGCACCCAGGGATATGCATTCTACAACTTAGGGGCACCTACCTCCCTGTAGCTCCTATCCGTTACCTCCTCAGTCTCCCGTATGAGCCAAAGGTCATCAAGCTGCAGCTCCAGTTCCTTAATGCAGTCTCTAAAGAGCTGCAGCTTGGTGGACTTCATGCGGATTTAGTTATCAGGGAGACTGGAGGTCCCCTGGAGTTCCCAGATCTCACTCAAAGGACATACCACTACCTCCAGATCATTTCTCACTGCACCAGCTATGTACCTTCACAAAACAAAACTTCCTAGAAACTTTCTTATTTACTTACTTAGAACCTCCACTGGTGCTTGCCCAATCCTGTTCTCAACTAAGTCTGCTGAGCCAAAGCCGGACCACTCTAACAACACTCTACTCCCGCAATGGCCATTCCAACAATCCCATTGGATTCTTCCCATACTGTCTAGATTAATACCATAATATCTGGGATTAGTCCTGTACTGTCTGCATTAATAACATACTGTCTGGGATTAGTCTCGTACTATCTAGGATTAGTCCCGTACTGTCTGGGATTAGTCCTGTACTGTCTTGGATTAGTCCCGTACTGTCTGGGATTAGTCTCGTACTGTCTCAGATTAGTCCCCTACTGTCTCGGATTAGTCCTGTACTGTCTGGATTAATACCATACCGTCTGGAAGTGTCCCTACTGTCTATGATTAGTCCTGTCGCATCCTGGATTAGTAGCATACTGTACAGGATTAGTCCCGTACACTGTACATACTGTACAGGATTATTTCTGTATGGTCCTGGACTAGTACTGTACTGTCCTGTACCCAGATTTGTCCTGTACTGTCCTGGATTAGTACTATACACTCTGGGATTAGTTCTAGACTATGATGGATTATTACTATTCTATCCAGATTAGTCCTGCTTTCCCTGTCACTGATTAGTCCTGTGGTCACTGTCTGCTCTCCTCATGTTTATTGTCCTGTGCTATTTGTGCCTGATTCACCATGACATTGACTGAACCTTCCCAACCTTGTCCTACTCTCCTGACTAGTCCCTTCATGAATGTTATAGATTGCATTCATCATGTGTTGATTCTACCAGATGACCTTTGCACTGATTGTGTGTTGTCCTTGTTCACTCAGTCTAATTTAGATCTGTGCTGCCACGCCCTAATTACTTGTTTTGACTGTCCCAGATTAGTCACATGTCATTTGTTAGATTCCTCCACATGATGACTATCCCTGATTACTCCAGTTTATTATTTTGAATTAATCCCATTTTTATTATCCCTTACTTCTTCCACTCTAATTATCCCTGCCGATTAATCCTCATTTATTACCCAATGTTGAGTGTCCCTGAGTGATTGCTGAGTCTAATTGAGGGAAACTCTAAGGGGATGTCAGAGTTAAGTTTCTTTTACACAGAGAGAGGTGGGTGTGTGGTAGCCCTTCCAAGGACGGAGGTAGAAAAAAATACATTAGGGATATTACAGAATATCTTAAATTGGCACATGGATGATAGAGAAATTAGGGTTATTCAGGAGAGAAGGGTTAGATTGGTCTTGGAGTAGGTTAAAAGGTCAGCACAACATAGACTGCGACTGTGCTGTCGTGTTCTATTTCCCATGTTTCATCAGCCCTGTGTTGATTAGTCATGACCTCTGTCCCAAATTAACACTTTGCTGATCAAGGCTGTGCTGGTTTCCCCAAATTTGTCCTGTGCTTAGATTCATTGATTACTCCTGTCTTTATTATCCCCGATTAGCCCACCCTGTCACTCCTGATTCCTCATTAGTCCCTTATTTCCTTATTTATTGTTGCTGATTAGTCCTACACTGACCCCCCCCCCCCCCCATTAGCTGTATGCTGCGTTTACAGTGCCTGATTAATCGTGCATTTGCAGTGCATGATTAACTCTGCATTTACAGTGCATGGATAACCCTGCATTTAGAGTGCCTGGTTAACCCTGCATTTAGAGTGCCTGGTTAACCCCTGTGTTTAGAGTGCCTGGTTAATCCCACACAGCCTCTCCTTTACAGCATATTCTGCATTAGTTCAATGCTGTCCCTCAGATTAGATTCCTCTGCCCAGATTCCCTTGTTCCTGAATAGCCCCATGCTAACTCTCCCTGATTCACCCCATTTAGACAAGCCATGACTTTCCCTGATTAATCTCTAGCTGACTCTCCCTATCAGCTCATTATGAAATGTTCCTTATCATTCTTGAATGGTCCTCTACTGCTCATCCTTAATCGAATCAGAATCAGGGCCAGGTTTATTATCACTGACATGTATCATGAAATTTGTCATTTTGGGGAAGCAGAGTAGTGCAATGCATAAACTATACTATAAATTACAGTAAGAAGTACATAAAAAGTATGCAAAGAGAGCAACAACAGTGAGATAGTGTTCATGGATTGATTCATTGTCCATTCAAAAACCTGGTGGCAGAGGGGAAAAAAGTTGTTCCTAAAACATTGGGTGTGTGCCTTCAGGCTCCTGTACCTCACCTCTGATGGTAGTGTTGAGAAGTGGGCTTGTGTTGGGTGGTGCAGGTCCTTCAGGATAGTTGCTGCCTTTTTGAAGCACCATCCATAGAAGATTACAGCACAGAAACAGGCCTTTTGGCCCTTCTTGGCTGTGCCAAACCATTTTTCTGCCTATTCCCACTGACCTGCACCTGGGCCATATCCCTCCAAACCCCTCTCATCCATATACCTGTCCAAGTTTTTCTTAAATGTCAAAAGTGAGCCTGTATTCACCACTTCATCTGGCAGCTCATTCCACACTCCCACCACTCTCTGCGTGAAGAAGCCCCCCCCCCATGTTCCCTTTAAACTTTTCCCCCTTCACCCTTAACCCATGACCTCTGTTTTTTTCTCCCCTAGCCTCAGTGGAAAAAGCCTGCTTGCCTTCACTCAATCTTTACCCATCATAATTTTATATACCTCTATCAAATCACCCCTCATTCTCCTATGCTCCAGGGAATAAAGTCCTAACATATTCAACCTTTCTCAGTAACTCAGTTTCTCAAGTCCCAGCAACATCCTTGTAAACCTTCTCTGCACTCTTTCAACCTTATTAATATCCTTCCTGTAATTAGGTGACCAAAACTGCACACAATACTCCAAATTCAGTCTCATCAATATCTTATACAACCTCAGCATAACATTCCAACTCTTAACTCAATACTTTGATTTATAAAGGCCAATGTACCAAAAGCTCTCTTTACAACCCTGTCTACTTGTGACACCACTTTTAGGGAATCATGTACCTGTACTCCCAGATCCCTCTGTTCTACTGCACTCCTCAGTGTCCTACCATTTAACTTTTATGTTTTACCTTGGTTTGACCTTCCAAAGTGCAATACCTCAGACTTGTCCGCATTAAACTCCATCTGCTATTTTTCAGCCCATTCCTCCAACTGGTTCAAGTCCCTCTGCAAGCTTTGAAAACCGTCCTTACTGTCCACTACACCTCCAATCTTTGTATCATCAGCAAATTCACTGATCCAATTTGCCACATTATCACCCAGATCATTGATACAGATGACAAATAACAATGGACCCAGCACTGATCCCTGCTGCACACCACTTGTCACAGGCCTCCACTCAGAGTAGCAATCCTCCACTACCACTCTCTGGCTTCTTCCATTAAGCCAATGTCTAATTTACTATATCTCCATGTATACCTACCGACTGAATCTTCCTAACTAACCTCCCATGCGGGACCTTGTCAGAGGCCTTACTGAAGTCCATGAAAACAACATCCACTGCCTTCCCTTCATCCACTTTCCTGGTAACTTCCTCGAAAAACTCTAATTGATTGGTTAAACATGACCTACCACGCACAAAGCCGTGCTGACTGTTTCTAATAAGTCCCTGTCTATCCAAATATTTGTAGATCCTATCTCTTAGTATTCCTTCCAATAATTTACCTACTACCGGTGTTAAACTTACCGGCCTGTAATTTCCCAGCTTACTTTTTGAGCCTTTTTTAAACAATGGAACTACATGAGCTAACCTCCAATCCTCCGGCACCTGACCCATGGGTATCGGCATTTTAAATATTTCTGCCAGGGCCCCTGCAATTTCAACACTAGTCTCCTTCAAGGTCCGAGGGAATACCCTGTCAGGTCCTGGGGATTTATCTACTCTGATTTGCCTCAAGGCAGCAAGCACCTCCTCCTCTTTAATCTGTATAAGTACCATGACCTCCATACTTGTTTGCCTTGTTTCCATAGACTCCATTCCAGTTTCCTTAGTAAATACAGATGCAAAAAACCCATTTAATATCTCTCCCAACAACACACACAAAATGCTGGTGGAACACGACAGGCCAGGCAGCATCTATAGGGAGAAGCGATGTCGACGTTTCGGGCCGAGACCCTTCGTCAGGACTAACTGAAATCTCTTACTATCTTTCCTTTCAGTTAGTCCTGACGAAGGGTCTCGGCCCGAAACGTCGACATCGCTTCTCCCTATAGATGCTGTCTGGCCTGCCGCGTTCCACCAGCATTTTGTGTGTGTTGTTTGAATTTTCAGCATCTGCAAATTTCCTTGCGTTTGCTCGTTAATATCTCTCCCATTTCTTTTGGTTCCCTACATAGCCAACCACTCTGATCTTCAAGAGGACCAATTTTATCCCTTACTATACTTTTGCTCTTAACATACCTGTAGAAGCTCTTAGGATTATCCTTCACCCTGACTGCCAAAGCAACCTCATGTCTTCTTTTAGCCCTCCTGATTTCTTTCTTAAGTATTTTCTTACTCTTTTTATACTCCTCAAGCAACTTATGTCCTCAAATTTGGCCTTTTTCCAGTTTAGAACTTCAACCCAAGGACCAGATCTATCTTTCTCCATGATCAAAATGAAACTAATGACGTTATGATCACTGGAACCAAAGTGTTCCCCCACACACACTTCCGTCACTTGCCCTAACTCGTTTCCTAATAGGAGACCTAATATTGCCTCCTCCCTAGTTGGTACATCTATATACTGATTTAGAAAACTTACCTGAACACATTTTACAAACTCTAACCCATCCAGACCTTTAACAGTATGGGAGTCCCAATCAATATGTGGAAAATTAAAATCCCCTACAATCACAACTTTCTGTCTCCTGCAGTTGTCTGCTATCTCTCTGCAGATTTGCTCCTCCAATTCTCGCTGACTATTGGGTGGTCTATAATACAACCCTATTAATGTGGTCATACCTTTCCTGTTTCTCAGCTCCACCCAAATGTCCTCAGTAGACAAGCCCTCTAATCTGTCTTGCCGAAGCACTAGCACTATTTTCCCCGACTAGCAAAGCCACCGCCCCCCCCCCACCCTTCATCCCTCTACCTCTATCATGTCTGAAACATCAGAACCCTGGAACATTGAGCTGCCAGTCCTGCCCGTCCTGTAGCCAAGTTTCAGTAATGGCTATGGTGTCATAATTCCACGTGTCAATCCAGGCCCTCAGCTCTTCTGCCTTTCCCACAATACTCCTCGCATTGAAATATACACACCTCAGAAGATTGTTACCACCACACATAACCTTACTATTTGTGACTTTGCATGAACTACTAACATCATTTATTTTCACTCCCGTTCCACTATCTACTCTAGCACCCTGCAAATTTAGTTTAAACCCTCCCCAATAACACTAGCAAACCTCCCTGCAAGTATATTGGTCCCCTTGTAGTTCAGGTGTAACCCGTCTCTCTTGTACAGGTCCCATCTGCCCCAGAAGAGGTCCCAATGATCTAGAAATCTGAAACCCTGCCCCCTACACCAGTTTCTCAGCCATGTGTTCATCTGCCAGAGCATCCTGCTCTTACCCTCACTGGCACGTGGCACAGGCAGCAATCTGGAGATTACTACCCTTGAGGTCCTGTTTTTCAACTTCCTACTCACTCTTCAGGACCTCCTGACTCTTTTTACCTGTGTCATTGGTACCGATGTGTACCACAACATCTGGCTGATCACCCTCCCACTTAAGAATGTTGTGCACACGATCAGAGACATCCCTGACCCTGACACCCAGGAGGCAACAAACCATCCAGGAGTCTCTGTCATGACCACAGAATCTCCTGTCTGTACCCCTGACTATGGAGTCCCCATCACTACCGCTCTCCTCTTATTCCTTCCTCCCTTCTGCACTGCAGAACCAGACTCAGTGCCAGAGATCCAGCTGCTGCAGCTTGTCCCAGGTAAGCCATCCCCCGCAACAGTATCCAAATCAGTATACCTGTTTTGGAGGGGAAAGGCCACAGGGGAACCCTGCACTAACTGCCCTTTCCTCTTCCCTTGCCTGACGGTAACTCAATTACCTGTGCCCTGGTCCGTAGGTGTAACTACCTCCCAGAAGCTACTGTCTATAAACTGCTTAGTCTCCCAATTGATCCGGAGGTCATCCAGCTCCTGCCCCAGTTCCCTAACGTGGTCCGTTAGGAGCTGCAGCTGGATGCACTTCTTGTAGGTATCATTGTCAGGGACACCGGAGGCCTCCCTGACTTCAAACATCCTGCAAGAGGAGCATTCCAACATCCTGCCTGGCATTTTCTCGAGTCTGAACGAAAAAAAGAAGAAAACTGAAACTTACTGGAACCTACCCTCGCCTCTGCCTGTTTCTCACCGAAGCCTGATTGAGCCAAGGCCATCCCACTCCGACTCAGTCCACTCCAACGATGGCCGCTGTATTTGGTGGTCTTTCTTTTAAACCTCGGCACACTACGACACATGCCTGCGCAGTCTAGCCTCTTTTCCCCAATCAGTTAAAGAAAAGAAAAACGACCTTCCCTCCGCGATGCTTCAGTCTTCCACTCTCAGCCTCTTGCTTCGATTAAAAAGCAAGAGAAAAGGATATCCTTTGAAGATATCCTCGATGGTGCAGAGAGTAGTGGCCATAAAGGAGCTGCAACGCTCTGCAACATTGTCCAGTCCTCTGCATTGGCACCTGCACAACTAACAGTGATACAACCTGTCAGGATGTTCTCCAATGTATAGCTGCAGAAATTTGTTAGACTCTTTGGAGACATACCAAATCTTCTCAACCTCATAATGAAATATAGTCACCGTCACTCAAACCTCAATAACGAGGTCTCCTTGAAAGTTCTGGGCAGCTCCACTGCCTCTGACACACACTCCTAGCTGTAGATCTTGAGAGCTGCCTGGTGCAAGGCCTTCCTAGTGTTTCAGGTAAGTCTCCATATTAGTCCTGTTTGCTTCTACTGGATGACAAAGTTAGGAATCAAAAGGTTGAACATGGTGTGACTAGTGTCCTAAACTGCATATTCTTCAATGCAAGAAGTATCATAGGAAAAGTGGATTATAGTACTAAGAGGTGGCAGCTGGTTTACAAACAGAGGCAATATGTAGTGAGGAGAGGCAACTTTTCAGTCTACAGGATGAGTTGCAATGTAAAAGGCAGACAAAATCAAAAAGGGTAAATACAGGGCAGAAGGTGTTATATTTGAATGTGCGCACTAGATAGAATAAGGTAGATGAACTTGTACCACAGTTGCAGATTGGCAGGTATGATGTAGGCATCGCTATATCATGGCTGAAAAAAGTTACAGCTGGGAGCTTAATATCCCAGGAAACACATTGTATCAAAAGGACAGGCAGGAAGGCAAAGGGGGTGGCATTACTCTGTTGGTAAAAATGAAATCAGATCATTAGAAGGAGGTGACATAGGGTTGGAAAGTGTTGAATAGTTGTGGGTAGAGCTAAGGAACTGCAAGGCTAAAAAGATCCTGATGGGATTTGTATACAGATTCCCCAAACTGTAGTAGAAATGTGGTCTACAAATTGCAATGGGAGATAGAAAATGCATGTCAAAAGGACAATGTTACAATATTTATGGGGGATTTCAATATGCAAGTAGATTGGGAAAATCAGATTGATGCTGGATTCCTGATGGGTAATTTCCAGAGTGCCAACAAAGATGGCTTTTTAGTTGTGGTTGAGCCTATTTGAGCCCATTTGGGGATAAACTATTCTAGACTGGTTGTTATACAATGAACCAGAATTGATCAGACAACTTAAAGTAAAGGAACCCTTAGGGGAAAGTGATCATAATAGAATCAAATTTACCCTTAAATTAGAGAAGGAGAAGCTAAAGTCAGATGTATCAGTATTACAGTGGAGTAAAGGGAATTACAGAGGCATGAGAAAGAAGTTAGCCAGAATTGATTGGAAAAGAACACTGGCAGGAATGATCGCAAAACAGCAATTTCTGGAAGCAATTCAGAAGGCACAGGTTACTGTGTACAGTTCTGCTCACCGAATTATAGGAAAGATTGTGTACAGTTCTGGTCACCGAATTATAGGAAAGATGCCAACAAAATAGAGAGAATACAGAGGAGATTTACTAGAATGTTACCTGGGTTTCAGCACCTAAGTTACAGAGAAAGGTTGAACAAGTTCTTTATTCTTTGCAGCGTAGAAGCTTGAGGGGGGACTTGATAGAGGTATTTAAAATTATGAGGGGAATAGATAAAGTTGATGTGGATAGGCTTTTTCCATTGAGAGTAGGGGAGATTCAAACAAGAGGACATGAGTTGAGAGTTAAGGGGCAAAAGTTTAGGGGTAACATGAGGGGGAACTTCTTTACCCAGAGAGTGGTAGCTGTGTGGAACGAGCTTCCAGTAGAAGTGGTAAAGGCAGGTTCGATATTGTCGTTTAGTGTAAAATTGGATAGGTATATGGACAGGAAAGGAATGGAGGGTTATGGGCTGAGTGCAGGTAGGTGGGACTAGGTGAGAGTAAGCATTCGGCATGGACTAGAAGAGCCGAGATGGCCTGTTTCTGAGCTGTAATTGTTAAACGGTTATAAAAAGGTGGCATGCAAATGTTTGGGCACCCCTGGTCAAAATTTCTGTTACTGTGAATAGTTAAGTGAGTAGAAGATGACCTGATCTCCAAAAGTCATAAAGTTAAAGATGAAACATTCTTTTCAACATTTTAAACAAGATTAGTGTTTTTTTTTTGTTTTGCACAGTTTTAGAGAGAAAATAAGGAAAGGAGTACCATGCAAAAGTTCAGGCACCTCAGGAGATTTGAGCTCTCAGATAACTTTTACCAAGGTCTCAGACCTTAACTAGCTTGTTAGGGCTATGGCTTGTTCACAGTAATCGTTACAAAAGGCCAGGTGATGCAAATTTCAACACTTTATAAATACCCTGACTCCTCAAACCTTGTCCCAACGATCAGCAGTCATGGGCTCCTCTAAGCAGCTGCCTAGCACTCTGAAGATGAAAATAAATGATGGCCACAAAGCAGGAGAAGGCTATAAGAAGATAGCAAAAGCGTTTCCAAGTAGCCGTTTCCTCAGTTCGTAATGTAATTAAGAAATGGTAGTTAACAGGAATGGTGGAGATCAAGTTGAGGTCAGGAAGACCAAGAAAACTTCCCGAGAGAACTGCTCGTAGGATTGCTAGAAAGCTAGAAAACCCCCGTTTGGCTGCAAAAGACCTTCAGGAAGATTTAGCAGACTCTGGAGTGGTGGTGCACTGTTCTACAGTGCAGCGACACCTGCATGAATATGACCTTCATGGAAGAGTCATCAAAAGAAAACTTTTCCTGCATCGTCACCACAAAATTCAGCATCAGAAGTTTGCAAAGGAACATCTAAACAAGCCTGATGCATTTTGGAAACAAGTCCTGTGGACTGATGAAGTTAAAATAGAACTTCTTGGCCACAATGAGCAAAGGTATGTTTGGAGAAAAAAAGGTGCAGAATTTCATGAAAAGATCACCTCTCCAACAGTTAAGCACAGGGGTGGATCAATCATGCTTTGGGCTTGTGTTGTAGCCAGTGGCATGGAGATCATTTCACTGGTAGTGGGAAGAATGAATTCAATTAAATACCAGCAAATTCTGGAAGCAAACATCACACTGTCTGTAAAAAAGCTGAAGATGAAAAGAGGATGGCTTCTACAACAGGATAATGATCCTAAACACACCTCAAAATGGGCTTCCTCAAGAGGCACAAGCTGAAGGTTTTGCCATGGCCCTCACAGTCCTCTGACCTAAACATCATCGGAAATCTGTGGATAGACATCAAAAGAGTAGTGCATGCAAAACAGCCCAAGAATCTCAAAGAACTAGAAGTCTTTTGCGAGGAAGAATGGGCAAAAATCCCCCAAACAAGAATTGTAAGACTCTTAGCTGGCTGCAGAAAGCGTTTACAAGCTGTGATACTTGCCAAAGGGGGTGTAACTAAGTACAGACCATGCAGGGTTCCCAAACTTTGATTTCGGGCCCTTTTCCTTTTTTGTTATTTTGAAACTGTAAAAGATGGAAATAAAAAAGTAATCTTGCTTAAAATATTAAAGAAATGTGTCATCTTTAACTTTATTCCTTTTGGAAATCAGGTAATCTTTTACTCGCTTAGCTATTCACAGTAACAGAAATATTGACCAGGGACGCCCAAACGTTTGCATGCCACTGTACATCCTAAAAAGGAAGGAATATACTTAAGGCAAGATGACACAACCATGGCCAACAAGAGAAGTCAAAGCCAACATATAAGCCAAAGAAAGGGCATATAATTGAGCAAAAATTACTGAAAAGTTAGAGGTTTGGAAAGCTTTTAAAAACCAACAGAAGGCAGCTAAAAAAAAAGTCCTAAGAAGGTAAAGGTGGAATAAGAAAGTAAACTAGCCAATAATAATAAAGAGGATACCAAAAGTTTCTTCATAAGGTGTAAAAGAGAGGCAAGAGTGGATATCAGACCACTGGAAAACGATGTTGGAGAGTTAGTTTTGAAGAGCAACAAAATGGCAGATGAACTGAATAAATATTTTGCATCAGTCTTCTCTGTGAAAGATACTAGCTGTATGTTGGAAGTTCCAGGTGTCAAGGGTCATGAATTATGTGTACCATAACTAGAAAGAAGGTTCATGGGAAACTGAAAAGTCTGAAGGTAGAGAAGTCACCTGGATAAGATAGTGTACACCCCAGTGTTCTGAAAGAGATGGTTGGAGAAATTATGGAGGCATTAGTAAGAATCACTAGGTTCTGGAATGGTTCTGGAAGAATGGGAAATTGCAAATGTCACTCCATTCTTCAAGAAGGGAGAGAGGCAGAAGAAAGGAAATTATAGGCCAGTTAGTCTGACCTCCGTGGTTGGGAAGATGTTGGAGTCGATTATTAAGGATGAAGTCTCAGAGAACTTGGAGGCACATGATAGACTTGTAGACAGCATGGTTTCCTTGAGGGAAAATTTTCACTGACAAATCTGTTGGAATTCTTTGAAGGAATAACAAGCAGGATAGACAAAGGAGAATAGATGGATGTGGTGTACGATGGATGTTGTGTACTTGGCTTTGCAGAAAGCTTTGGACAAGGTGCCACATACGAGGCTGTTTTACAAGCTACATGGTATTGCAGGAAAGATTCTAGCATAGAATCTAGTGGCTGATTGGCAGGAGGCAGATAGGGAATAAAGGGAGCCTTTTCTGGTTGGCTGCCGGTGACTAGTGGTGTTCCACAGGAGTCTCTGTTGGGTCTGATTTTTTTAGTGTTATTCATCAGTGATTTGGATGATGGAATTGATGGCATTATGGCCAAGTTTGCAGGTGGTATGAAGGTAGGTGAGGGGCAGGTATTTTTGAGGAAGTAAGCAGGCTACAGAAGGACTTGAACAGATCAGGAAAATGGGCAAAGAAATGGCAGACGGAATACAGTGTTGGGAAGTATATGGTCATGCACTTTGGTAGGAGAAATGAAAGTGTTGACTATTTTCTAATTGGAGGGAAAATACAAAAACTGGGGTGCAAAGGGACTTGGTTAATTTCCAGGTTGAATCTGTGGTGAAGAAGGCAAATGCAATGTTAGCATTTATTTTCAAGAGGACTCGAATATAAAAGCAAGGATGTAATGTTGAGACTTTATAAAGTACTAGCAAGGCCTCACTTGGATAATTATGAGCAGTTTTGGGTCCCATATCCAAGAAAGGATGTGCTGAAACTGGAGAGGGTTCAAATAAGGTTCACAAAAATGACTCCAGGACTGAATTGCTTGTCATTTGAGGAGCGTTTGATGGCTCTTAGCCATCTAGAATTCAGAAGAATGAGGGGTGACCTCATTGAATCCTATTGAATGGTAAAAGGCCTTGATAGAGTGGATGTGAAGAGGATGCTTCCTCTGGTGGGAAAGTCTAAGACCAGGGGACAATACTGTAGAGGAGTGAGTACCATATTGAGGGACTTCTATGTATTTTCTGACTTACCAATAATATTAGCTTCTGTTTGTTGGTAAAGATCAGAATTATTCATTACAGGTGGTATCATCAAAGGGCATAGAGGCCTAGTGACAACATTATTTCAGATGCTGTGTCCTCCTTGCTGTTACAGTTAATTAAAATAAACCATTTCATTCAAAACTCCTGTAATGTCATTGTAAGTAGAAATTTCCAGAACACAGAACATAGAACACAGGGCTCAGTATAGGCCCTTCAGCCCACAATGTTATACCAACTTTATAAACTATCTAACCCTTCCCTGCTACATAACCTTCCATTTTCTTATCATCCATGTGCCTATCTGAGAGTTCCTTAAATGCCTCTAATGTATCTGCATCTCCACCACCCCTGTGTGAAAAACAAATTACCTCTGACATATCCACTATGCTGTCCTCCAGTCACCTTTACATTATACCCCATTGTATTAGCCATTTCTGCCCTGGGTTAAAAAAAATATTTAACTATCCACTCGATCTATGTGTCTTATCAGCACTTAGGACTGTCCCAGGACAACCCTTGGAATGCATTCTTCTGTCATTGGTTACTGAGCAGTGGAAGAATTTTGGTAACCATGTATTGTTGTTTCTGGTTTAGTGCTTCCAATACCTTTTATGATTTCAGCGACTGTTATCCTCAATGAGTTGAACTGGACAGCAGCCCTGGAGGACGTGTTCAAACGCAATCGCGAGGATGACCCTTCGCTACTCTGGCAGGTGTTTGGAAGTGCCACAGGTGTCACCAGGTATTACCCAGGTATGTCACGGGTATCAAGCAATGCAATTAACATATTGTCATGCAAACTGCGAGTAACTTCGCTACTGAGTTAAGAGACACACCTTTCTCAACACATCTTGCTCAGATCCTCTTTCTTTCTTTTTCAATCTTTTTATTAAATTTCATATATAAAAAAAAAACAACACAAAATAATGAATAGATTACAGATTCAATAGACTTGAGATTACATTAGTAATAGGATAATAATATCCTATTAAAACATCCATCAACAAAAGGTACATAAATCAATCAAGTCTATATAAATATATATGAAAAACAAAAATAATCGTCGAAAAAAGAAAAAAAAAATTGAAATTATATATGAGAGAAAATATATAATGAACAAAAATACTAAACTAAAAACTAACATGGGCAATAATAGCACTTTATAAATATATAAAGGTGTCAAGAAAAACTCCAGAACTCCATACCTGAACAAGTATAAGTAGAGAAAAGGATCTGAAATAAGCCAAATTAATTCATATGAAAGTGTCGAATAAATGGTCCCCAGGTTTCTTCAAATTTAATTGAAGAATCAAAGATAGTGCTTCTGATTTTTTCCAAACTCAGATAAGAAATAGTTTGGGAGAACCACTGAAATGTAGTAGGAGGATTTACTTCTTTCCAGTTTTGTAATATAGACCTTCTGGCAATTAATGTTACAAAAGCAATCATTCGTCTGATTGAAGGGGAAAGCTGATTGCCATCTTCATTTGGTATACCGAAAATTGCAGTAATAAAATGGGGTTGTAAATCGATATTCCATACTGAGGAAATGACATCAAAAATGTCCTTCCAATAGTTATGTAAAGTGGGACATGTCCAAAACATGTGAGTCAATGAAGCCACTTCTAAGTGACATCTGTCACATTGAGGATTAATATGCGAATAAAATCGGGCAAGTTTATCTTTAGACATATAAGCTCTATGTACAATTTTAAATTGTATTAAAGCATGTTTAGCACAAATAGAGGAGGAATTAACCATTTGTAAAATTTTTTCCCATTTATCTGTTGATATATTACATCGAAGTTCTTTTTCCCATTCTTGTCTAATTCTATCCGATATTTCTGGCTGTATCTTCATAATCATGTTATAAATAAAAGCTACTAATCCCTTCTGACAAGGATTAAAAGTAAAAATCAAATCTGAAAAATCCGATGGAGTTGAATTAGGAAAAGATGGAAGAATTTTATGTAAGAAATTTCTAATTTGTAAGTATCTAAAAAAATTAGATTTAGGTAATTCAAATTTGTTGGATAGTTGATCAAAAGACATCAAAGTACCTTCAAAAAAAAGATCACGAAAACATTTTATACCTTTCCTTTTCCATATACTAAAAGCTTGATCTGTCAATGAAGGTTTGAAAAAAAAATTACATAAAATAGGGCTGTCCAGAGCAAAGTTTTTCAGATTAAAGAATTTGCGAAATTGAAACCAAATTCGTAGTGTATGTTTAACAACAGGGTTAGATATCTGTTTATTGAATTTGGCTAAATCAATAGGAAGAAAAGAACCAAGAACGGAAAATATAGAATATCCCTTAACCTCACTACATTCCAAATTTACCCACTGTGGGCACACAGGTGAATCCAAATCTAGTTTCCAGTACATTAGGTTACGAATATTATTCGCCCAATAATAAAATCTAAAGTTAGGTAAAGCTAGACCACCATCTTTTTTAGACTTTTGTAATTGCCTTTTGCTTAACCTAGGATTTTTATTTTGCCAAACAAATGAGGAAATCTTTGAATCAATATTATCAAAAAAAGATTTAGGAATAAAAATTGGTAAAGCTTGGAATAAATATAAAAATTTCGGTAAAATCATCATTTTAATAGCATTAATCCGACCAACTAATGATAAAAATAAGGAAGACCATCTAGTAGTAAGTTGCTGAATTTGATGAAGCATAGGTAAAAAATTCAGTCCAAATAAATCTTTATATTTCTTGGTGATTTTTATACCTAAATAGATAAAGTTATCAGTAACAACTTTAAATGGCATCCTATCACTCAATAAAGTTTGCGCGTTTAAAGGGAATAACTCACTCTTATCTAAGTTTAACTTATAACCAGAAAAACTACCAAATTGAGCCAACAAGGATAAAATAGCAGGAATAGACCTACTAGGATTAGAAATATATAACAACAAATCATCAGCATAAAGCGATAATTTGTATAACTTCTCATTACGGGTAATACCAAAAATATTAGGAGACTCACGAATAGCAATAGCTAAAGGTTCTAATGCAATATTAAATAATAAAGGACTTAAAGGACAACCTTGTCTCGTACCACGAGATAATTGAAAAAAAGAGGATCTATAATTATTTGTAAGAACAGAAGCAACAGGTTTATAATATATTAATTTAATCCATGATATAAAATTAGGACTAAAATTAAAGTTTCTCAATGCATTAAATAAATATGTCCATTCAACTCTATCAAAGGCTTTTTCAGCATCTAATGAGATAACACATTCTGGGGTTGTAGGAGATGAAGTATAAATTATGTTAATCAATTTTCTAATATTAAAAAAGGAATATCGATTCCTAATAAAACCAGTTTGATCTTCTGAAATAATCTGTGGTAATACCTTTTCTAATCTAATGGCTAAAATTTTTGTAAGAATCTTAGAGTCTACATTTAATAATGATATAGGGCGATAAGATGCACATAAGGTAGGATCTTTATCTTTTTTAAGAATTAAAGAGATAGTAGCTTCATAAAACGATTGAGGTAATCTCTTCTTAACAAACGCATCATTAAAGATTTCACATAGCCAAGGAGAAAGCAATAAAGAAAAAGTTTTAAAAAATTCTACAATAAAACCATCAGGACCAGGAGCTTTCCCTGAATTCATTGATGAGATAGCCTCTCTTATTTCATCCATAGAAATAGGAGCATCAAGCAAGCTACAATCTTCATCTATCAGTTTAGAAATATTCAAATTATTAAAAAAATTATCCATCGTAAACCGGTCACCGTCAAATTCTGATTGATATAAAGATTTATAAAAATCTTGAAAAGTGTTATTGATTTCTTTATAATCAGTAGTTAAATTACCGTCTTGTTTACGAATTTTAATAATTTGTCGCTTAGTCGAAATAGCTTTTAATTGATTAGCTAACAATTTACCAGTTCGATCACTATGAATATAAAATTGAGCCCTAGTCTTAATTAATTGATTCTCAATTGAAGAAGATAATAATAAACTATGTTCCATTTGAAGCTCAACTCTCTTCTTATAAAGTTCTTTGGTAGGAGTAACGGAATAAATCTTATCAATTTCTTTAATTTTATCCACCAATAAAGCTATATCTGAATATCTTTGTTTTCTTTTACCAGCGGAATATGAAATAATTTGTCCACGAATAAAAGCCTTGAAAGAGTCCCAAAGTATTCCTTTATCAATCTCTTCATTATAGTTTGTTGAAAAAAATAAGTCAATTTGTTGTTTTA
The DNA here is from genome assembly GCF_030144855.1 of Hypanus sabinus. NCBI lineage: Eukaryota > Metazoa > Chordata > Chondrichthyes > Myliobatiformes > Dasyatidae > Hypanus > Hypanus sabinus. The sequence goes on along the minus strand of NC_082724.1, from coordinate 59,207,968 downwards.
TGAAGGTAATAAATTCTGGATCTTGAAGTAAAGTAGCATTAAGTCTCCAAGATCTAGTATTGATAGAAGAATCCGAAATCTTGATAGATAACTTCAAAGGCGCATGATCCGAAATAGCAATAGAATCGTATTTACAATCAATAACATCTGTTAATAAACGATGATCAATAAGAAAGTAATCAATTCTAGAATAACTATGATATACATGTGAAAAAAATGAAAATTCTTTACCTTTAGGATTCAAAAACCGCCATATTTCAGTAATTCCAGAATCAACCATAAAAGAATTAATAAGTAAAGCTGATCTATTCGGAAGAGTTCGAATAGGTTTAGATCTATCCATCGAAGGATTCAAACAACAATTAAAGTCTCCACCCATAATCAACATATATTCATTCAAATTAGGAAGAGAAGTAAATAAACGTTTAAAAAATTCAGGACAATCAAAGTTTGGAGCATAAATATTAACTAAAACAACTTTCCGATTAAAAAGTGAACCAGTTATCAACAAAAATCTACCCTGTGGATCAGAAATAATTTCATAATGTGTAAACGAAATTGAGGCGTCTATAAAAATAGACACACCCCTAATTTTAGCGGTACAATTTGAGTGAAATTGTTGACCTTTCCAGAACCTAAAAAAACGTTGATTATCCTCCCTCCTAATGTGGGTCTCCTGTGCAAAAATAATATTAGCGTTCAATCTATGGAATACTTTAAATATTTTTTTACGTTTAATCGGATGATTTAAACCATTAGTATTCCACGAGATAAAGTTAATAGATTTATCCATCATACCAATATTAATTGTGTGTATCATAAAAGGTTAAAAAGACACATAACCCACAATTTAGGAAGAAGGAAAATTGATTCAGGAGCAACCGGAGATCCTGACACCTCAACAATATTAACAATTTAAAGTCAGCCCATAAACTAAAAGCAAAAAAATAAAAAGCAAAAGCATGAAAAAAGATCCCTCCCCCCTCCCCCCACCCTTTGAAAGAAAGCCAAGCGGCAGGCGCATAAACTAATACTAATATTACCCCCATTTCAAGATGGCAGCTCCATAAGAAAATTTTTTAAGAAAAAACTATATAACACCCCAATTAAAATATAGAGTTGCAAAAAAAAATATATATATATATATATATACCTACATATATATATATATATATATACACATACACATACACACCCATATCAGACAAATCAAAAAAAAAACTAAAATAGTAAAACCAGAAAGATCATTAATAAAAAAAAATGCACATTAAAGTTTAAAAATGTGATACACCTTTAAAAAAGAAATTCCATATTCAGATACAAAGATGACGTTTCACAAGCCAAGACTTATGGGAAGAAGAAACGACATTTTGAGAAAGCCATATTACAAAATATGAATATAAATTCAGCAATCTAATAAGAAAATATAGTAAAAAAGTTATCAAAATAGAATATTTTTATAAAAAAAAAGATTTAATAGACACTACAACATATTTAAAAAAAAAACTAAAGAAAAAGAATTCAAAACCTTTGTTCCATTTCTAAATACAGGCAAGCAAATAAACGCTTATAAAAAGTAAAGACTTATGGGAAGAAGAAACGACATTTTGAAAAAAAATAATTCATTATTACAAAATACAAACGTATATAAAAAAAGGATATTATAAAAATTAAAACAGCATCTATAAGCAATAATAATAGTAGTAAAAAAAAAGACCCAGACCCATAGTTCAAAATAAGAAGTTATAACCCAACTTCCAGGGTTAAAACTTAAAATGAAATAACATCCTCTCTCCAAAAAAAAAAATCTTCAATGTAACTCATAGTTCAAGTTGCACTAGAGGATCGATATTCTTCAACAAATTTCTTCGCTTCTTCAGGAGTGATAAAAAAGTGTAGACTGTTGTCGGGCAGCACCATTCTAAGCTTCGCTGGATACATTAAAGCTTGTTTAAAACCAAACGAATGAATCTCTGCCATCACTGGTTTAAAAGCGATCCTGGCTTTCATAACTTCATACGAATAGTCTTCAACTATTCGAAATGAATAATTTCTGTAGGAGATCATACCTTTTTTACGAGCTAATCGAATTAGAAGCTCTTTCTCACGAGGATAATGAAGGCGAACAATCACCGCTCGTGGTTTATCAGACACAGATGAAAGCCTCGCAACTCTATGAGCGCGGTCAATAACAGGTTCATTTTTCAAACCTTCACCACCGAAAATTTCCCACAGTAATTTAGAGAAAAATTCAGTTAAATCACCGGACTCAACTTTTTCGGGAATTCCGATGATGCGCAAATTCTGTCTGCGAGAACGATTTTCAAGATCAGTAATTTTAAACTTGTACTGATCTAAAGTTTTAGCAGTCGACTCTATCTTCTTCTCTAACACTTCAATTATACGTGCTTTTTCACAAATTGATTGTTCAAGAGTCGTGATCTTATTTCCATGCTGTTGAACCTCTAACGCCTGCGACTGAAACTTAGTTTCAAGCGATTTAACAACTCCTTCAAGATCGGATATTTTCGAAGTAATCCTCCTTTCAAAACTTAACAGTTTACTGTCCAATTTACCTTCTAGTCTGCCTTCCAGAGCCGCAAATTTAGCATCCAGTTTATTGTCCAATTTACTTTCCATAGCCGCAAATTTAACATCCAGTTTAGTGTCCAAAAGACCAACAATTGCGTCGATGGATACAGGATCCTTAGCCGATTTCTTACTTGTAGCCATTTTAGGTTTGACAAGATTAGATCAACTATTATTTTAGGAAAAAAGGGTCAATCAAAGGTAGCAACTCATATGATTAAGTTCGAAAAGGTCTAATTAAAGGGTGATTATAGTTAAAAAAATAAAGAGCGCCTAAAAGGCAGATGCTTACGCCGCCATCTTGAAACTCCACCCCCTTGCTCAGATCCTCATGATTCATTTAGAAGGTTGTAGAGCCATGACAATGAAACAAAACTCCTTTGAAGAGTGAAAACTGGCCTCTTCACTCAGTTCTCATGGAGAGGTTTCTGCACTGAGAGTTGCACCTAACAGAATTTATGCTTGCATCTCACCTAGGCTCTGCTTGACCTTAACTCAGGAGTGTCACTGAAAATTCATTGGAAGAATCCTAATGGAACATGACATGGAATTAACCAAGTGTTGAGTCACAGTTTGAATATGCTTACTCTCTCATCCATGTCACCAGTTTACCTTTGTACTGTTTGTGTTCTTTGCAGCAACTCCCTGGGGCCTCCCCAATAAGATTGATCTGTATGATGTACGACGGAGACCCTGGTGAGTGCAAACATGTCCATCACTTCAGTAGAATGAGGGTGGCCTGATAGCATAGCAGTAAGTTCAAAACTTTACAGTCTGCTAGCCGTAAGATCGAGCTTCAGTTCCCTCCGCTGTCTATGAGGAGTACGTATATGCGTTCTCCTGGTGACCTTTTGGATTTCTTCCAGGTTCTCCGGCTTTGTCCCACATTCTGAGGAAGCACTGTTAGGGTTAGTGAGTTGTGGGCATGTTCTGTGATGACAATCCTCACTGATTTGATTTGATGCAAAATGATGCATTTCACTGTATGTGCAGATGTTTCAATCTCAGTGTATCAAATAAAGCTAATCTCTTTAACCTGATGGTAAATTGGGTTACATTGAATTACATCATTAATGAAAGCCACTGTGGTGCAGCTGGCAGAACCACTGCCTCACTGCTCTGATGACTCAGTTTCGATCCTGACCTTGGATGCTGGGGAAGGATAGGTTACATGGGACTTGGTGGGAAAATGGGATTTCTTGGTGAGCCAGCATCTACTTGAGGGGCTGAATAGCCTACATGTGTTCATGTATGAAAATATGTTTGTCTAAAGATAATACAGTGGCTTCTCATTAATTGGGACAGCTGCTTATTTGGGACAACTCTTAAAAAACAAAAACTTATCAAGAAAATAGCCGGGATTCACTTCATTTATTTGGTACACTATGCTGCTTAAATGGGGCAGGAGACTGTTGCTGAACAGTTTCTAACTGGCATCAGTCACATGAACCTGTGTGGCAAGTAGACACTGCACCATGCTTGGATCAAACACTTTTTAAATTGTGTCAGTTGCATGTGCTTCTTTTCAAAAGGCAGTGAACTTTGTCACTGACAGTTGGTGAGAAATAAGCAATAACTGTTTTGCTCACTGCGGTTTTAAGCATTCAGACTTGGAGATGCCAGAAACGGTCAGGAGTGAAAATGAAACAATTTCACTACTTCAACAAGTTAGGAACTACAAAGAACTTGAGGGTATCAACAATCATGTTTTTTTTTCAATGAAAATGAAGATTTAGAGGATGCAATTGTTGAAGGCATTGTATAAAGCAATCCATTATCTGCAGTAGGTGTCTGTGTTGACTTTATTCTTTTGGTGGTTGTCCATCATACCCAACTATGTCAGAAAGCCTGCGCAGGAGAGTTTTTAAAGTAGTTCCACTCTCTCGACCTTGAAAGACCGGGTCTGGTGGGATGAGTAGTTGTCACAACTGGGTCTTCCCTAGTTGCAATGGATGACCATGACTACTCCTGCAACTTGCTGTGCCTTTTGCTCTCCACGGAGTGTTGCAGAACCTTCTTCCTGGCTGTTGGATCTCATCTGCCCAGTCTGCTGGAGTTAACTTCACATGTTAGCACAGGGTTTGAGGTCTGCTGGCTACTCTCACCTGATTTAGCCTGCCTGTTGAAGTGGTGTTAGGATGTGGCAGCTGCAGCATGCAAACAGATACTTGGAGCCACAGGTGAGAGACGAGTATCCGGTGGGGACTAAAGGTGAGTGAGATGCCCAGACTGCACACAATATGTCCCTTTACCACAGGTACTACCCCTTGCTTTCACCTCATACAGCCCTTCGTTCAGTTACAGTCAGTCAAAATAAAAGACGACTGGACGAATTCCTCCATCGATGACTAATAGGTACTACTGCAGTTTTATTGTACTGTATTGGTAGTGTTCAAATTCTTCTGTATTTCTTTTGATTTATTACTCAGTTAAAACAGCAGTTTATCATCTATACCTTTGTAACTATTTTGATGACATTTTGGCTAATTGTGGCAGCTGCCTAATTTGAGTTAAAATGTACTGGGCTGGATGTTAACCAGAATCTACTGTACATCCAAAATTGCAGCCTTTCTTTCTGAACTCCAGAGAATTATTCATGTTGCTGGGACCCGAAGCCTTGAGTTATAAGATGAGATTAGATAGGCTGGGTTTGTTTCTTCTCAAGCCAAGGAGGCTAAGAGGTGCCATGATAAAGGTACATAAGATTATGAGAGGCATAAATATAGTTATTAACCAGTGTTTGTTTTACATGGTAGGAGTGCCTAAAGTTAGAGGGTCTAAATTTAAAATGATAAGAAGGAATTTAATAGGAATGCGATGGGGTTAATTTTCACACATAGCATCTGTAATGAGATTCCAGAGGAGCTGGCAGACAGAAACAGTCACAACATTTAAGAGACATCTAGACATGGTTTTACTTCAAGTAAGTGAGAAAAGCACAGATAGGTATGATGGCCAGCACAGACACAGTGATCCAAGGAGACTGCTTTCATGCTGTGCAATTCACTCATCTTTGTGAGTTCACTGACCTCTAACAGTGCCTCATTTGATAACTTCAGGATGCAATCAAATTTGTTTCTCGTTCTACTTTCCTCTGTAACAACAGTCTCCTCTAACACTCGGAGGTACCCAGCTTCCTCTTTTGCCTGCTTCACTGACAGCAGAGTCTTCAACTTCCAAGTTCCAACATTTTCGAATTCTTTCCCTTTTTTGATCTACTTACCTCAATTTCTCCTGATATAATGTTACATTTACTAAATAGTCCTGTGAAATATTCCAGCATGTTTTGCTGCTGAAAAGGTCCGAATTAAACGAGTTAAGAGGATAGGCTGAGCAAGCCAGGACTTTTCTCTTTGGAACAAAGGAGGATGAGAGGTGACTTGATAGAAGTGTACAAGATGATAAGAGGCATACACAGAGTGGACAGCCAGAGAATTTTTCCAGGACAGAAATAGCAGAAATGGGACATAATTTTAAGGTGATTGGAAGAAAGCCTAGGGAGAATGTCAGAGATAAGGTTTTTAACACAGAGGGTGGTGAGTACATGAGTTGCCCTTGGAGAGGCAGGTACATTAGGGACATTCAAGAAACTCTTAGATAGACACATGGATGATAGAAAAAAGGAGGAATATGTGTGAGGGATCTTAGAGTAGGTTGAAAGGTCGGCACAACATTGTGGACTAAAGGACCTGTTCTGTTCCGTAATGCTGTATGTTCTACACGTCTCATCAGGAAAGAAGCTGTGCAGAACTCACATCAGGACCTCCAGACTCAAAAGTGGTTACTTCCTCCTCCCCCAGCCATCAGGCTGATGAACACCTCCACCCATTTACACACTCACCTCACTATTATTTACAATCACATACAACCGGTCTATGTACAATCAACCTATGTACAGTCTATATGCAATCTGCCTACGTACAGTCTATGGACGATCAGTCTCAGTATATCAGTCTGTGGATATAACAGTTCCTTGTACATTATGTTTTATAGGATTGCTTTTATTTTTCTATTTATTGTGTTTTCTTTATTTCTTTATTGTGTTTTTTATGCTGCATCAGATCCAGAGTAATAATCATTTTGTTCTCCTTTGCACTTGTATACTGAAGAATGAAAATAAACAAGCTTGAGTCTTAACAAGCCTTCTAAATACTTGTTTTTGATGATGAGATGATGTCTGAAGTGAACTGACGTACCTGCAGGTTTCAGGGATTTCCCGTAGATGTCAAGGTTCACAGCAGCACTCACGAGAATCCCAATGCTACCGTTTAGCACGTCCATCCCCAGCATGGTGTTAGCTGTGGATCAATCAGAACACACAGTTACAATTTGTCCACATTGGGATTTAACTGATCGGGATCAGCAATGAAATGGAACAGTCAGTCACAGGGAAATCGAAAGTAAATGGACAAATGTGTGGTGAATGTGAAAGTAACAAAATAACTAATGTCATACCATTTAAAACTCTGGTTTGACTACGTTTGGACTATTGTGTGCAGTTCTGGTTGCTGTATTACAGGAAGGATGTGGATCTTTGGAGAGGGTGCAGAGGAGACTGTCTGGATCAGAGCGTATTAGTTATGAGGGGTTAAACAAACCTAGAGGAATGTCAGAGGCTGAAATAAAATCACTAGAGGCATAGATAGGTTAGATCCTCTTTTTCCCCAAGGTGAAAATGTGAAATACCAGAGGACATTGTTGGGGTAAGGAAGGAGGTTAAAGGAGATGTTGGGGTCAGGTTACAAAGAGAGTAGTAGGTGCCCGGAACACCCTGTCATGGGAGATGGTAGAAATAGTTATGAGAGCAATGTTTAGGAGACATTTCAACAAGCACATGTTTTTATTTCATTTCCTGCGCCCGCAGATTTATGGCTTTTAGTGTACAGGAAAGATGAGATAATGCTGGGAAAATGCAGAGGAGATTTATATGGAGATGAAAAATTCTTACCAGGATTGGAAGGCTTGAGTTAGAAAGAGAGACTGGGTAGGGGAGAGATTATTTTACCCTTGACTGGGGGCTGAGGGGTGACCTTACAGAGGGGTATAGATAGGATGAATAGTCAGTATAGTCCCCAGGCTCGGGAGTCTAAAACTAGAGAGGTAGATAGGTACTTTATTGATCCCAAAGGAAATTACAGAGTCACAAATATGCAAATATTAGAATTGAAATATAAGTTACCATTGTCTAACAGGAGGGAGGGTCATCACTTCCCTGGCTATAGGCTGACTCATTATAGAGCCTAATGGCCGAGGATAAGAATTATCTCATAAGTGCTTGCAGTGCAGTTGTCTTAGTCTATTACTAAAGTGTACCCCTCTGTAAGGTCACCCCTCAGCCCCCAGTCAAGGGTAAAATAATCTCTCCCCTACCCAGTCTCTCTTTCTAACTCAAGCCTTTCAGCCAAGATGGCATGCAGAGGGTGAGAAACATTGTCCAGAATTGCCAGGATTTTCCGTCGGGTTCTTTCTTCTATCACAGCCTCTGGTGTGTTCAGTTTGACTCCTATTACAGAGCCAGCCTTTCTAAGCGGTTTATTGAGCCTGTTGGCATCACCCATGTTGATGCCATTGCCCCAGCACCACCACATAGAATATTGTACTGGCAACCACAGACTGGTAGAACATGTGAGGGAAAGGCCTGTGTACTCCATAGAACCTTAGTCTCCTCAGGAAGCAGAGGTGACTCTGGCCTTTCTTGCACACAGTCTCTGCGTTGGTGCTCCTCTCAAGTCTATCATCCATGTGCACCCCCAGGTACTTGTAGGTCCCCAACACATCAACATCCTTACCATTAATAGTAACAGGTAACAGGGAGCAGTGCAGGCTTAGTCTTCCTAAAGTCCATCACTGTCTCCTTTGTCTTACTGGTGCTGAGCTGCAAATGATTCAACTTACACCATTTGACAAAGTCCTCCACAAGGCTCTGTAATCATCCTCCCATCCTCCCTTTATACACCCAACTATTGCAGATGACAGGACTCAGTTTTGTATCTAAAGTCTGAAGTATACTGAGTAAACAGAAAAAGAGCCTATACAGTCCCCTGTGGGGCTTCAGTACTGCTTATAGCCATGCCTGACACACAGCTCTGCTGCCACACAAACTAGGTCTGCCAATGAGATAGTCCATTATCCAGGATACAATGGAACTGCCAACCTGCACTGAATGGAGCTTCTCCCCCAGCAATGAGGTACTGACAGCACTTGAGAAATCAAAAATCATGATCCGTACCATGCTGCCCTGCTTATCCAAATGGGAGTGGGGGGGGGGGGGGGTAGGTTTGGATGGGAACTGAAGAGCATCTTTTCCATACAGAGGATGGTACGTATATGGAATGAGCTGCCAGACGAAGTGATAGAGTTGGATACACGTGCAATGTTTAAAAGGCACTTGCACAGGTACAGAGATAGGAAATGTTTAGAGAGATATGAAACAAGCAGCAGCCAACAGGACCATCTCAGGTAGTGAACTTAGTCAGCATGGATGAGTAGGGCCAAAGGGCCTGTTTCTGTTCTATGTAACTCTGTGAATCCATCTACATCATGTGCAGAACTCCAGAGAACAACAGGGCAGTGCAGTTTCTGCCCTGAGTGTGGAGTTAGTGTGTTCTTCCTGTGAATGTCTGTGTTTCCTCTGGCTCTTCCAGTTTGCTCCCACAACATAAAGATATGTGGGCAGCAGGTTAATTGTCCACATCTACCCCTAGATAAATTACCCCAGCATGTAGGTGTAGGTGTGTCAGAATCAGAGGGGAATTGATGAGAATATGGAGAAGGGAAGTGGGAATAAAACACAATGCGTTTCGAGTTAGTGTGAATGGGTACATGGCGCTCAAAGGATCTGTTACTGCAGTTCATGATTCTATAACTCTGAAGATTTATTTCTTAGCCTTACAATAATTATTATAGACATTTTAAAATGTCATTGCTTGTTATTATGAGTTATCAGCCAAACCTCCGCACGGAAGGTTACTTGTCACCTGTCTTGTGGCACTGCTGTACAGCAGTTATCAGAACAGTAATGCTGAGGAGGTGTCTGGAAAGATACAACTGTCTGACTGTTGGGTGTTCTTACCATCTCCTGTTTTTATCTCAGATTTCCAGCCTTTGATTTTTTTGTTTGCAACTAGAAATACAAAGTCTTAAGATGAACTATCCAGAGATTTGAGCTCAAACCCCACTGAGGAATTTAAATTAATTTAATAATTTGGTAGGCGCCAACTGGCTGTAGTAATGATGATTCCAAGAAAGAGTGGATTGTCATAAATCCTCTCATCTAGTTTACTGATGAACCAGGGGAAACCTGCCATGTTTAGCCAAGTGACAATGCCAAATCTCTGCTTATGAGATCACAGAGTTGCCAGTTTTCACACTGCATGCCAGTCACTGGGTCAACACTTAACCAGAACACAATGGAGCAAGGAAGATTAAGAGATCAGGGAACAAGGAATTCCATATTTTTCAGTAGCCAGAACTGGATAATGTCCTCAAAGTGCATACTGATCAGGGTCATGCAGTCATTTCACTGTTCACTTTGAACATCCATTTGGCATAAATGGATACTGTGTTTTGTCTGACATGTTCCCTGAAAGTTCAGCAGAAGGGACAATGCTTTGTATGACTATTGTATGTAATCATGTTGATTCTTGACTCAACAATTCATTCCATTTACAGTGCATGGGTTTGTCTGTTCAATGCTTCTGCAAAATGAATTTTGAGGCAAGTGCCAGAGCTTCTTGCTCTGTCTGCTTCCATAGATTTAACACCGTCCACTTTGGAGTGGGCACTCTGGCATGTAGAGGAAACTACTGCTTCACAGGTCAGGTAATCCAGGTTCAATCCTATCTTCTGGTACTGGCTCTCTGAGGCTTGCAGGTTCACCCTCTGTGACCATGTGAGTTTCATCCCTCATCCCAGACACGTGTGAGTTGGTAGTCATTAGCCCTTAAAACTATGCGTAGGCGAGTGGTAGAATCTTGGCGGTATTCAAGTCAAGTTTAATGATATTTAACTATATACATGTATATAACGTATATAACCACATAGTGTATATGGAAACAAGACAACGTTACTCTGAACCAGGGTGTAAAGTACAGTAGTACACATAAGGATAAAATGTACAGATGAATAACAACTGAAGTCCATTAATATTAAATATTTTAAGGTACAGATTAACCAGTGACACTTCGAATACGATGCAGCAGGGAGTTCCTGGAGGAAGAAACTGTTTCTCATTCTGACCGTTCTTGTTTTTATGCATCGTAATTTCCTGCCTAATGGTAGAAAGTCAAAGAGGATGCTGGATGGATGGGTGGGATCCTTAATAATATTAAGGGCCCTGCGTATGCAGTGCTCCTGATAAACGTCCCCAATGGATGGTAGGGAGACACCTGTGATCCTCTCAGTTGGTGCAGTCTTTCATTGGTTCACTTATGGTTATTAGATTTATTGAGTATGCCCGCAAAAAAACGCATCTCAGGGTTGAATATGGTGACATACAGTATATGGACTTTAATGATAAATTTTCCTTGAACTTTGATTCTCCTGGTGGGTTTTTGTGCTTTTATTTGTAAAGACATTTACAGAGTAATTCCCCTGCTATTTCCTTATTCCATCTCTGTCCATGTTGACTTCCTCTTTTTTTGCATATAGAAACATAGAAAACCTACAGCACAATATAGGTCCTTCAGCCCACAAAGATGTGCTGAACATGTCCCTACCTTAGAAATTACTAGGCTTACCCATAGCCCTCTATTTAACTAAGCTCCATGTACCTATCTAAAAGCCTTTTAAAAGACCCTATCATATCCACCTCTACCACCATTGCTGGCAGCCCATTCCACACACTCACCACTCTCTGAGTAAAAACCTTACCCCTGACATTTCCTGTGTACCTACTCTACAGTACCTTAAACCTGTGTCCTCTTGTAGCAACCATTTCAGTCCCGGGAAAAGCCTCTGACTATCCACACGATCAATGCCTCTCATCATCTTATACACCTCTATCAGGTATTCTCTTTTCACATTCTTGGTCCTCTTTTGTTAAGTTCTAAAATATTCTCAATCTTCAGGCCTTCTGCACTTTAAGTTCAAGTATAAAGCTTAACTAGACAATGTTTCTCAAGACCAAGATGCATAAATCTCATTCAGCACATAAAATAATATTAACAGATAATAAAATGAAAGATAAGGTAACTTTATAAATTTTTCCTAAGTCAGCTGTGGATGGGCCACATTTCCCACTAGTGATGCCAGGTTTGACACCACTCTGCTCTAGATTGAGTGTAGGTCATAGGAATAAGGGGAAGATGATATGTCATGCATGACCCTGTTTGAGAAGGATGCTATGCGGTCTCTCCTGATAAAGTGAGGTCACTGAAAACCATGTACTGTATTGTGGTGCTACTTCCTCCACTTCTCATGAAGTCTTTACACGTTAACAATTATGTCCATAGTGAACAGATATCCTCCACTCAATGAGCAGCTCTTCAGCCACTTAAGAATGCACAGGAGGGTTCTGGTGTTGAATTTCTCTGAGTCATATGTCAGAAGGCCCCCTCCCCTGTAAAATCTTCTTACTTGAACATGGTCACCATCTCTGAGAACCCTTGTATATCCTCCTCTCTTCCCAGATGTGGGAGATGAGATTGAGAGTGATGTTCCTCTCCACCAAAGTTCAGAACCAGCAGGGATGCCTTCTGCTCCCCAGACCATGCTGTCCTTCAGTTAGCACGTGACCATTTCAACAATAAATGGACTGAATAGGATGATGTCACAATCAAGAATATGGTCAAAGTGTTCCTTCCTGGCAGTTCTGACAACTTCTCTGTCTTTAGTAAGTTCCCCTCTGATCTTGGCTGTCAGTGGAGTAGGGCCTTGTATGGCTTTGTCCACACTAGTGATGTGTGCATGTCCTGGTTATTTAAGAAGGTGCACCTTGTGTACAGACTGTTGTGTATTTGTATATGGCACCGATTTTCCATATACACAGATAACATTACACAGAGTGAACCAGTATCTATCCCATAGTCTGTTTCAATTATATTTTCTAAATGCAGGGACTAGTTTAGACCATTTTTCACAATATTTATCCCAGATAATTGTCCTTTAGTGTTAATGATGAACATCATGCACAGTTTTTTGAAGTGTGATCCTAATGGGATTGTTTCATTATTTTATCTCACTATGTTGTTTGCTGAATTAAAGCAAGACCTGTGGTGTATTTATAGTGATGACTGTTTCTGTTTTGAGAAGATAAATTATTATGCTATTCCTCTGTGGAGTAGTTGAATGTATTTCAGAGAGTAATTTGTTTCCCTTCCAGAACCTTTCACTAAAAATCACCACCTATAATTTGCTCAGCTTTTATTAAAATGCAAGCATGAGAGACTAACTTGCATTCTCCGTGCTCCATTTCATTGCAGGTATATCCAAGGTGCCTCCTCCCCAAAGGACATGATGATTATAGTGGATGTGTAAGTACTAAATTGCTTGCCCTTCATTTACAAGATGTTGCAGTGCCTTGAAATACCCAGCTTTGTTGAGCAGCAGAGGCACTGCTGCCTTTGAGTGGTGCTGCATACACCACGTCGCATAACTATCTGCATTAGAGGTGAGAATGGAGGAGGTATTAGTTGCCCTGGCAGGAATAAAGGTCGATAGATCCTCAGGACCAGGGCTGCAAAAAGAGGGGTCTCGGCCTGACACTTTGACTGTTCATTTCCATTGATGCCGCCTGACCTGCTGAGTTGCTCCAGCATTTTGTGTGTGTTGCAGTATGGTTCATATATGTATGTAAAGCACTTACATACATAGCCTTCAATAAAGCCAAGATCCCACAGGAAGGCAAATTCAAAAGATTAGAGCTCATGGGATCCAAGTCAAGCTGACAAATCAATCCAAAGGTAGCTTAATTCAAAATTCAAAGTAAATTTTATTATCATATATTGATTGGGAAGGATGTGGTTGTGTGTATGCCTAGGTAGAATGTGTGTGTGTATAGGCGATCTATCACTATATGATGATTTCCCAGTGTTTGTACTGAACTCTGAAGGATCACTGTGTTGCTTATTTCAGAAGTGGTAGTGTAAGTGGTCTTACACTGAAGCTGATGAAGACGTCTGTTATTGAGATGTTGGACACACTATCCGATGATGACTATGTTAATGTTGCTTCGGTAAGCACTGCAGAACCCAGCTGAATATGCTATTGCTATTCTATACACTGACTTTGAATTAGCAGCTGCCATAGGTGATGGAAATTTAATGTTAATGAGCTTGAAATCTTAAAACAACACCATCAAAAACTTTAATCCATCAATGTGGGGAAGTTCTAAAACTGATTTAGGTGTAGTGTCAGGAAGCAACTTTGTTAGTTAAATCCACCTCTGTCCAATAAACAAATTACATTAGCATGAGTGGAATTGTCTATGCTCCTGGAATATTGCACAGAGAGACCAGAACATTCACTGACATTCACCCCTGAATATGGGGGGGAGGCAGGTGAGGATGTCTGGAATTATCCCATTGCTGGCCACCAATATTTCTGGGTGTGGAGAGAACTCACACCCGGAGAGAGAGCTCTGTAAAATTCACAATTTATCTTTGTGTAAATTGAGTTGATTTAAATACATTTGATAGTTTTGGGGTGTTCTTGAATTTGGAAAT